>NW_015505392.1:883126-908408 GCF_001515645.1 Sinocyclocheilus grahami | reverse complement strand
TTTTTACAGGAACACTGAATGACCAAAAAAAGCACCAGCACCAGTCCTAAGTTCATGGTCACCAAGTTTTAATTCTAATGACTAAACTTCTATTATTAAATAATACTTGAGTGTCATATTATAATGCTTGACTGATTGATATTAAGAGTGTACTTTCAGATATTTAAAAAGCTGTACCACTTTACAAACATTATATATGTTTGTAAAATGGCATAACTTTATATATATATATATATAGAGAGAGAGAGAGAGAGAGAGAGTATAATATAGTATATCAGTCTGGTGAGTAAACAAAAAAATATACTAGCCAATGGCGATTCAATTGCCAAGGTGTCCACAGAGGGTTGACTGTATAAAACAGTTCGTGCTGCACTGTATTTGTTTTGTCCTATCGTATCATATGTTGTTGCCTTATTAAAATATATGCTATACATTTAAAAGAAATGTGTTTAAGTTTTATAGTATATACTTAAATATAAATACATTCATGAATGTTTTTAATGAATGGATTTTATAATAATACAAATAGCAATGTGTAACATTTTACCATATTTAGTGCAACACTTTTATTTGTTCCCCACAAAATATTGTTTTTTCACTAAATGTTTGGATTTCTAAAATTATTGTGCCCTGATTTTTCTAGAATAACTTTTGCTGCCGAATTATCCACTATCCTAGTTTATGATAATTTTTTGTCATAGATTATAAATATACATAGAATCAGAATCAGAATCAGAAGAGCTTTATTACCAAGTATGTTTACACACACAAGGAATTTGACTTGACGACAGGAGCTTCCAGTGTAGAAGAAAGTACAAACATAGTGCAGACATACATGATAGTGTAGACATACATAGGAATAACACAGTAGGGATGTAATATAAAACACCGCTGTACCTCCGACTAGAATGTCCAACAAAACGTCCGAATAATCAAAAACTGGAAAAATGTTGTCCGGGATGTGCTGCTTAATGTTAAGAAGTTCGTCTCTGGTAAAACTTATAGAAGAAGAATGACAAAACACAGAACAAACAAACAAAAACAATAGAAGAATTGCGGAGCTCAGCGTCCTTGCTGCCATTTGCGGCGCCATGCTGATGTATTGTATAGGCCTATATTTTTTCATATTTGTTTATTTTATTTTTCTTTATAATGAAGTAGTCTGTATCTAGTAGATTGTGAAAGAATGATTATCAGTTCCACACACAGAGATATATAAATTCTACGTTTATTCTATGAAAAAAACTTCACTGGTATCGGATCGGTATCTGTATCGGCCAATACCAAACCCTAGGAATCGGTATCGGAGGCGAAAAAGGCGTATCTCCGCATCCCTAGTTTGAACTCTGGACATGAACGTGAGTTAGAGCTCTGAATGGCTTAACATTTTCTTGTTACACCTCTTTATCCCTCATTATTTACTTCTAAGTTTTCATGGTGATCTAGTGCTGTACAAATCTCAAGCGGTGGTCTTAAGAATAAGCAACTTCAGGTCAGGGTTACAGGACTGTGTTCACTCGGTTTGTTATGCGAGCTCCCACAAGACTGACCTTTGCCATGACCAGGATGCACCTGTACCTTCTCGCTGACCGCTTTGCACTCAAATCCACCGCCAGAGCAGCAAGAATATCCTGCAAACCCTAAGCTGGCACAATGCTGTAGAGAGGTAAACTCTCTGTGTGTGATCTATTGATTTATTTTCCCTGTACCTCCAGATGTGTGATTTGTGATCACCAGGCATGAGTTTGATGGAGTGTGCCAGCATATCACAGCCCTAAACAATGAATGAGCTGACACATTCAGACATGAAGCAGAACAATGTTGTATCTTTGGCAAAATAGAGCTTAGAAATTACACTGGTGCTACAGGAAATTAAATATAGCACTGTTCAAAAGTTTAAAGTCTTATTTGATTTGATTTTTTTTATTTGATTTTGATTTTGAAGAAATTAATAATTTTGTTCAATAAAGATGCATTAAATTGATCAAAAGTGACAGTAAATGCTGTTCTTTTGAACTTTCTATTTATCAAAGAATCCTGAAAAAAAAATGTATCACAGATTCCACAAAAATATTAAGCCGCATAGCTGATAATAATATGATTTTTCTTGAGCACCAAATCAGCATATTAGAATGATTTTTTTGAAGGATCATGTGACACTGAAGACTGGAGCAATGGCTGCTCAAAATTCAGCTTTGCCATCACAGGAATAAATTACATTTTAAATATATTGTATATCATCTAAAGGGGCTATTGCTTTAATACATTCAAATGGAAAACAATACTTTTAAATTGTAATACTTTTTCACAATATTACTATTTTTTTCTGCATTTTTGAACAAATAAATGCAGCCTTGGTGAGCATAAAGCCCCATTCACACTAGCATTGACTTTTGTGGTCTTTTTGGTGGCAAAAGACTAAATATAATCTAAATCTAAATTAAATCCGTACATACAAACAAAAATGAATGAGAAACAGAGCCTACTTTCTTCCATTGCGTATGTTTATCTACAGCGCTGAGAGGAGAACGATCACATGAGCTCTACCTTCTTGTTTCCTATTGGTTGTTGCTCCCGAAAGTCGCTCTTCATTTGCATAAAGTTGAAGGATTCTGAACTTTGTCGCATCGCTGGACATGCCCCATCCGGTCGCCAAGGGCCGCTGTCGCTCGTGTCGCCGGAAATCGCCAGCTCTTCATTGAAATGAATGGGATTGTGTCGCTTTGCTGTTGCGTGTCGCTTATAGTGTGAACGGGGCTTAAGAAAAAAATCTTAGTAGTTTAACGGTAGTATAAATAAAATTATAAAACAATGCAGTATTCACAATATTACAGTTTTGATATATTTTTGTTTAGAAAAATACAACCATGGTAAGAGACTTCTTTCAAAAACATTAAACATCTTTCCGACCCCAAAAATCTGAATGATAGAGTAAACTCTCTTTATTATTCTGACAGATTTCTGATGGTACATCCAGCTTGCCGCCAAGATGAGAGGCTCTTGGTGGACATTGTGTCGTTCCTCAACACCTTTTTCAAGCAGAACCAGTCTGAACTGGACCACCATGACCTAAAATGGCTCTTAGAATTACTCCTAAACCAGATATTCCTGTATAAAGCACAGCCATGTTAAATCTGTTGTGGATGAGTGCCTGTATTTCTCTGAGATTACTTTGGAGACCTCGTAAAACAATAAAGAGACTTATTGAGCCTTGGTAATTAAATTAGTTTGCCCTCCTGCCTTAGAATGAACAGTGTGGTGTATTTATTAAGAAGAGATTAAATAAATCACACTGCGGAGCAATACAAATACATTAATTTCGTATTAACACTTGTAACGGAGAGCCATTCATCAGCTGTCATTGTTTTTGTTTCTCACACTGGGGATGAATGGCTTTATTTCTTAAAAGTCTCTTCCAGCCTTACCTCGCATTAATGTGCATGTATGCAAACAAACCTGCATTGACGCGCGACAGTGAACGCTGGGTTTGATGAAACGCCTGGTGGTGAAATGCAGAGAGCATCCACAGTCGCTGGAGTGTTTCTCAAACATCTGTGCTGTCTAAATGAAACATAGGCACTACAGTGCTTTTTTTTGTCTTTGGTGGTGCCTGCTAAAGCAAGCACATGCTTATTCTTTTGCACAAAATTTTGGCATGTAACCCATCCTGCATTATTAGAGCTTCGGACATGAATGATTGCTCAAATTGTGCCGATTAATGAGGAGAAGTATACTATTACTTTTTTTTTAAATTCCATAGAGTTGCATTGTGAAGGGGCCACACAAATATCTAGCATAATATCATAGTGAATTGAAGGTGGGCCCATTTTAGCCACCTCTCAAAAACCACAGAGAACACCCTAGTAACTGCCTGATAATACCTTAGCAGCCGCTCCCAATAGCCTAGCAAATGACTATCAATTCACAAGAACCTCTCAGAACACCCTAGAAACCGCTTTGCTTTCACACAAACCAAAACACCTAGGCAACCGTCTAACAGCCACACAGAGTGACCACCAAGACCACACTAGCGACCCCTAGCAACCACTTAACAACCACACATAATACTCTTGCACCTGCCTAACAACCATTCAAAACACCCTAGCAATTCCCTAGTTCCCTCTGCAGGCATTTGATATAATACATAATGTACATAAGTTATGATTATATTGTTTTATTACATTATGAATTTTAACTGTTTTGTTCAATAAAACCATATGATTACTTGCTTTTAATATTTTATTTGAACCAATTATGATTGCCATTTTAAAGTCTATTGTTCGCTTTGGTCTATTTCTATTACCACAAAAAAAAAAAGATCTGATTAATCGATTAATTGTCAGAATAATCATCCAATTACTCGATTACCAAAATAATCGTTTGTGTCAGCCATAATTTAAATAATACCAAATAACACTGGCCTAAAAAAAAAAACATACCGTTGGTTTCACACTTTCTTCAGAAAGTATAAAAGCTACTATTTTATATAATATTTTAGGTAAAAATATATGCAGGATTATTATTCCTAGTGATGCTGAGTGATGAATATGTCATAAAGCTGCTATTTTTAATTGTCATTTCCTGTGGCAGATGAGGTTGGTGTTATCAATTGTGTTCAGCTGAATCTGGAGGTATCCGATAGCTGTAATTGACAGATCACATTAAGTACCTGTGTGTTCGTGTGTGTAGGAGTCGCACACCCTGCTGAACTTGCTGAGTGGTGAAGCGCAGACCCACACACAGATCCAGTCACAGGGGTAAGCGGACAAGCTTCAGGCCCACCTCAGTCACCGGCTACAGAGAGAACTGACAGGCCTCTTCAACACTCTGCTGCTTCGAATGACACACACTTCTGACAGATAAGACACACACATACACACACAGCAGTGGGTGACACAAACACAGGATAATGACTCACAAACCCAGGCACATTGAATGAGTCACTCTCACACACAAAATGACTCACTTGACTAATTTAGCAACAGACTCACACTTACTGACTCACTCATATTCTTTAACACATGCAGTGAACCATCACACAGCTCTATCTATAGCACAGACCCACACGCACTGTGGCACCTGAGTCCTGTTTTAAGACTATACAAATTACATTTTTCACCATTCTAACTATTAGGCCATAATATACTACAATTCAAAAGTTTGGGGTTGGTAAGATTTTTTTTTTTATGTTTTTGAAAGAAGTCTCTTATGCTTAGTAAAAATAGTAATTTTGTGAAATTTTATTATTATTTTTTTATATTTACATATTTTAAAATGTAATTCATTCCTGTGATGCAAAGCTAAATTTTCAACAACCATTACTCCAGTCTTTAGTGTCACATGATCCTTCAGTAATCATTCTATTATGCTGATTTGGTGCTCAAAACATGTTTATTCTTATTTTTTCAGTGTTGACATATTTTTGTGGAAACTTTTTTAGGATTCTTTAATAAATTGAAATCTCAAAAGAACAGCATTTATTTTAAATCTTTTGTAACATTTTAAATGTATTTACTTGTATTTCAGTTTTGAATCAATTAAATACATACTTGCTGAATAAAAATCCTGCTGACCCCCCAACATCATATAGTATTTACCGGGATATTTCTGTTGTTTTAGCTAAATCAAGGCTCAAAGTTAACTTTTTTTACTTGGTAGCACCGATGCTCCCAACTTAGGAGCACCAGCAAAAATTTAGGAGCACCACAAATACATGCAGTATATTTATGGTATTTATGCAGCATGTGTGTGTGTGTGTGTGTGTGTGTATAGATAGATAGATAGATAGATAGATAGATAGATAGATAGATAGATAGATAGATAGATAGATAGATAGATAGATAGATAGATAGATAGATAAATAGACAAAAGTATTTTCACCAAAAAACAAACACAATTTTTTAAAAAATAATATCAAATTACATTTCAGAAATATCAGTTTACATTTCCAAACATTCTTTTTGCCATTAATTGTAATAATCCAGTGAGATGTTTGTAGAGAAATGAAAACAGGTTGCACCACAACAATTATTTGCACTTGCACAAATGCTCCCCATTATATATATTAAGATTAAATGTTTATATAATACATTTTGCATTTTTGAGCATATGAGACCAAAAATGGTCGCAATTTCAGACCTTGTAAATATCTTTCATCTTTAATTGAAAATGTATGTAGTACAGATCAGCAAAAGATTTTGCAGAGAGATTGGATCGGGCTCAAACCTGCGTCACCCATATGCACACCACAGGTCAGTGTGCCCTAAACACGTGTGCTAACCCCTGCTTCACGGCCCCAAGAAGCTTCTACGATTTTTTTTTTAATTGAGTAAAAGCATGATATCACTCTTTGATCTGGGTCTTTTTTCTAGCAGGATGATTGGTTTGGAGACCGCTGTGCATTTTAATTAAATGTATTCAGGAGCCGTAGCTGCTATTGAGCTTAGCGTGCACCTGTGGTTAGTGAGGGTCTGCAAAAACACTGTCACATCTGTTTGCTCCTCAAAACACACTCATTGAAACCATTTAGACCGACAACGCAGATTTGTTATTCCAAAAGCACTCCTCCTTTTCTCTCTCCTGTACATTGATAAAATGTTTTACTATCCTCATTAGGAGTCTTCTCCTTCTATCTAACATCTGGG
This sequence comes from Sinocyclocheilus grahami, assembly GCF_001515645.1. NCBI lineage: Eukaryota > Metazoa > Chordata > Actinopteri > Cypriniformes > Cyprinidae > Sinocyclocheilus > Sinocyclocheilus grahami. The sequence continues at coordinate 901,764 of NW_015505392.1, read as the reverse complement.
GGGAAATACAAATGACGCTGGATGGATAGATATATAGATGGATGGATGGATAGAATTCACATGATCAGGATGATTTATTTTTTTATTTTCAAATCTGTAACCTTTTGGTTTCCAGCCCTGGTCTTTAACTACTTGGGTACACCAACTGGAAAATAAATAAATACATATACACTAAAATTCAAAGGTTTTGGGTTGGTAAGATTTCTTTAATGTTTTTGGAAGAAGTTTCTTTTGCTCACCAAGGCTGTATTCATTTGATCAAAAATACAATAAAAATAGTAACATAGTGAAATATTATTGCAGTTTAAAATAATTATATTTTAATATATTTTAAAATGTAATTTATTTCTGTGGTAGTAATGCTGAATTTTCAGCAGTCATTAGTCTGGTCTTCAGTCTCACATGATCCTTCAGAAATCACTCTTAATATGCCGATTTGGTGCTCACAATTTTAAAAAAAAATTTATTATCGATGTTGAAAACAGTTGTACTGCTTAAAGGGGTCCTATTATGCTCTTTTACAAAGTCTTGACTTTGTTTTGGGGGTGTACTAGAACAGGCTCTCATACTAGGTTGTTTGAAAAACACATTATTTTACATTATTACAACACCTCTCTCTCCCCAGTCTGGCACGAACGGCTCAAATAGTTCCTGTATCAAATGAAGGCCCGCCTTCTGAAATACGAAATGTGCTGTGATTGGTTAGCTGGGCCAGTGTGTGTTGTGATTGGCTCCACTCGGCGCTTGGTCGGGAAATGTCATGCCCCTTACCATAGCCGCCTGCGAGCTTCAGTGTAAATATTGCCTCAAAATCAAATCAATTTGATCGTGATTTAAACCTGGATGATTGTAATCGCTCTAAGTTTGTCTGTCTTGGGAAAGCTAGTGTGTCTCCGACATAATGATAACACTCGTTGCCTTCTCTAGTGCAGCTCAACCAGGTCTCACTCTCATCCCATGCGTCGATATTTGTGATATCACAGACCCTGGAAAATATGCGTTGTAGTCCAAACGAGTCATTCATTGTAGTTTTTACCCATATGCACACCACAGGTCAGTGTGCCCTAAACACGTGTGCTAACCCCTGCTTCACGGCCCCAAGAAGCTTCTACGATTTTTTTTTTAATTGAGTAAAAGCATGATATCACTCTTTGATCTGGGTCTTTTTTCTAGCAGGATGATTGGTTTGGAGACCGCTGTGCATTTTAATTAAATGTATTCAGGAGCCGTAGCTGCTATTGAGCTTAGCGTGCACCTGTGGTTAGTGAGGGTCTGCAAAAACACTGTCACATCTGTTTGCTCCTCAAAACACACTCATTGAAACCATTTAGACCGACAACGCAGATTTGTTATTCCAAAAGCACTCCTCCTTTTCTCTCTCCTGTACATTGATAAAATGTTTTACTATCCTCATTAGGAGTCTTCTCCTTCTATCTAACATCTGGGGGGAAATACAAATGACGCTGGATGGATAGATATATAGATGGATGGATGGATAGAATTCACATGATCAGGATGATTTATTTTTTTATTTTCAAATCTGTAACCTTTTGGTTTCCAGCCCTGGTCTTTAACTACTTGGGTACACCAACTGGAAAATAAATAAATACATATACACTAAAATTCAAAGGTTTTGGGTTGGTAAGATTTCTTTAATGTTTTTGGAAGAAGTTTCTTTTGCTCACCAAGGCTGTATTCATTTGATCAAAAATACAATAAAAATAGTAACATAGTGAAATATTATTGCAGTTTAAAATAATTATATTTTAATATATTTTAAAATGTAATTTATTTCTGTGGTAGTAATGCTGAATTTTCAGCAGTCATTAGTCTGGTCTTCAGTCTCACATGATCCTTCAGAAATCACTCTTAATATGCCGATTTGGTGCTCACAATTTTAAAAAAAAATTTATTATCGATGTTGAAAACAGTTGTACTGCTTAAAGGGGTCCTATTATGCTCTTTTACAAAGTCTTGACTTTGTTTTGGGGGTGTACTAGAACAGGCTCTCATACTAGGTTGTTTGAAAAACACATTATTTTACATTATTACAACACCTCTCTCTCCCCAGTCTGGCACGAACGGCTCAAATAGTTCTTTTATCAAATGAAGGGCCGCCTTCTGAAATACGAAATGTGCTGTGATTGGTTAGCTGGGCCAGTGTGTGTTGTGATTGGCTCCACTCGGCGCTTGGTCGGGAAATGTCATGCCCCTTACCATAGCCGCCTGCGAGCTTCAGTGTAAATATTGCCTCAAAATCAAATCAATTTGATCGTGATTTAAACCTGGATGATTGTAATCGCTCTAAGTTTGTCTGTCTTGGGAAAGCTAGTGTGTCTCCGACATAATGATAACACTCGTTGCCTTCTCTAGTGCAGCTCAACCAGGTCTCACTCTCATCCCATGCGTCGATATTTGTGATATCACAGACCCTGGAAAATATGCGTTGTAGTCCAAACGAGTCATTCATTGTAGTTTTTAAAAAGTGATTTCTGTTAAATAAAATATCTCCTTTTGAATTTGACTTTGAGCTTTGTAACTTTGCAAATCTTTTTTATGCTCAAACAGCAACAGTACAGACTAACTAAAGTTGAAAAAGTGAAAAAGCATAATAGCACCCCTTTAATATTTCTGCCGAAACCATAATACGTTGTTATTCAGGATTCTTTGAAAATAACATTTATTTGAAATATAAATTTTTGTAACATTATAAATGTCTCTACTGTCATGTTTGATCAGTTTAATGAGTCCTTACTGTAGTTTAGTTTTTTCCAAAATAAAAAAAAAACTCACTGACCCCATACTTTGGAAGGGTAATGTATATAGTGCTTCATACTAAGGCAAAGATCTTTATTATGATGACTATATTTCTCACTCTTTTGCATTTGTCGTCTGTTTTTAAGGATGTGTGAGGTTCTGTCTGGACCATTTGCCTCTGAACTGTCTCTGCGCCTGCTACAGTGCCTGCACTTGTCAGACACTACATGCTTCTACGGCCTGCCCTCTCTAGAGCACACGCTCAGGACCATGGCCCATGTGACCGCCCTGCCCGGCTGGAGCACACACACACCCAGCATGGAGCCAAACACACTCTGCCTCAAGTACCTCAGTGGCCTCTTGGAAGTATGCATATACACATGTGCTCAAGAGCCTCGGTTACACATTAGAATGTATTTTGCACAGATTATATACACTTCCTCTTGCTCTCATTCAGACAGAACACGTTAAACGCACACTCACACTCAGGGTCCAAGATGTTCCCAAACACTTAAGCATGAATCACTTACCAACCAACCCATGTCTAAGCTGCATCTAATTTCCTTTGCATCAATATATTTCCGTATAGCCCAATTAAAATTCATCTTAACTACATTATTAGTGGATCTGTATTATATTATATTATATTATATTAGTTAATTGTCTTTATTAAATATACTTTGACTACGAGGTGGTTTGGTTCACAAAAGTCTCAAATGAAAATATATAAATGTAACACAAACAACACCTGTTCGTCTCTCAGACGCATTATAAAATTTGTCTTTCTCCAGACTGCTAATTATGATCGTGTTCCTGTTTGACTGCTCTTCCCAGGTCATCTCTTCATTCTACGTAGATTTGGGAGGAAACTCGATGTCCTTCATGGGCAAAGGAGTGACAAAAAATGCAGTTATCTGCCTGCTTCATCTGTCAAATGAGATGATGAGAGCAAAGTAAAAATGAGGTCAGAAATGCCAATGCAATTGACATTATCACTAGGCTTTGAATCTGACACTAGGGGGTGCTAAACCTTTTTTAGTGAACATGGTATTGGCAGATTATGTCGGTTTATCCCAAGAAATCTGTTAAATATTAAATTGAATGGTTGTACTGTAAGTATGTTACATCAGAACAGCAGTTTTATGCTTCATATTTAGAGTGTTTGTTGTTTAAGGACTGGATATCATTGTGGTCTCTGGGCCGTGAGCAAAGTTCTGATGAGCAGAGTGCCGCCCAGCTTGGCTTGGCTTGGTTAATTCCCTTGTGGGTGGACCGAGACCCTGAGGTGAGACCTTTATGTAAAATGTACATTATGGCCGTACCAGTAGGTACTTAATATGTAGTACTGTTTTGAATTGTTGACATTAATTACTTTTTGGAAGCTTACTTGTCCTGTAGTGTGACAAGCTAAAGTTAATCTAGAACTGTTTTAAACAGTATTTGCTAATTATTTTAGAATTATTATGAATGCAGATTTCCACTTAATTAAAAGACTACATGGAGTATTATTTACACCATAGGACGAATAAAAATTAAATATTGACAGTGAAAGTTGATTACTGTAAATATTGTGAAGTTTTGTTCACATCTAATATTTAAAAAAATTTTCTATTTCAGTTATCGAAAAATAACATTTTAGTTTTAGATTTAGTTAACAACTAGAGCCCGACCGATTTGGGGTTTTTGGGGGCAGAAACCAATATTAGGGAGTAAAAAAGACTGATACCGATATATCGGCCGATATTCTTTGTGTAGGGTATATTATAGTACAGTATAGTCAAAAGTTTGGACACACTTCCCATTTGTGTGTCCAAACTTTTGACTGGTACTGTATATAGAAGACAGTATATAGCCCACATAAACAGAATATATATATATATACATAAACACATTTTTTGCAATGATAACTCAAATGTGGTGATCAAACACTTATAATGATGTGACAAACATAGGCCTATGTAGTGGAAGCAGGGTATTTAACAATAAACTTTGTTATTCAAAATGAGTCTGACATCAGTGCACTTAACAGTAAACTTCACTTATTATAAATAACTTAACACAAATAGAACAAAAAATATATAACTTGAATTAAGAAATTAAACAAGGTAGCTGTGTAGGGCAGGCAAACTACTGCCAAACCAACAGGGGCAAGTTTATGCAGGAAGCACAAAATTAATAAATAATAATAATTAATAAAAAAAATTTTTTCACAAACTCTGTGTTGTGTATTTTCTGGTAATCAAATGAACATGCAGAACATTCGTATTTAAATCGTCTTTTTGCAGTTTAATATTCACAGACACAGTCTATATACATGTACTGACCTGTTTTTTATTTATTCATCAAAAATAAGACAAATTCCATGAAATTCCTCGTTATACAGTAAATTCTGTTTTTATGACTGGATTCCGCGATTTCGCCCATGTTTTCTCCATCGCGGAAATCATAGGGCCTTACTAATGTAGCAAACGAATATTATAAGCTCATTGTGGGAGTAAAAGATGGGTAAATTGTTGTTTATTTACTTGGCATTGAGTCTCTTCAACTAGGTGACAACATCACCATTCAACAGACTCCACCACCGCACTGCCGTCTATTGGACTGCAGAAAGATACTAACTTTTCAGTCTGCTACGTTACTGACTGTACTGACTATGCTGACACCGTGTCTGCGCAGGACACGACAAAGCGACCGTTGAAAATCATTTGAACTTTGTGTCAGCACGTCATAAATAGAACGAGGCATCAGTTTACTGCATCCAGTGTAGACAACATCACTGATTATAATGGGTTCTATTCTACACCGGACGCGAGCGGTGCTGTTGTGTTCTCACACAAGTGTTGTTTGATAATGCATTGAGTTAGTGTTCAGTGATGCATCGAGTTTGATTGTGCTGAAAGCATTCTGTCATGCCTGACCAATGTATGTGTTCGTTTACTGGGGTCTGAAACAGAGAGGTTAAGTAAAAAGATACGATAAGTTGATGTTACTCAGTGTGTCGGTGTGATCCTTATCAAACGCAACAGGCGCGGCGTGACAAAATACAATATAATTCTATTGTATTTTGTCGTGCCGTGCGATGTGATGTGACCAATGTGATAAGCATGAGTCCTGGGCTGCGGCGCAGCCGGTATAAATACCAGTATTGACTGAATGGCCGTGATCAGCTCCGGTGGCCGTAACAAAGACTTCAATGCGCCACAGACGCGTGCCGTGATGCACAGATCAGCTCTAGTCTCTAACGTCATTGAATCTGCTGTTAAAAATGAACTATCCATTCATCAAATCATCATGCAAAACTAAGAATTAGAATCATTGTAATGTGACGATCAAATATAGGTGCGGGTGGGTGGCGGGCGGATAATTTGAAGCAGCTGACTTGGGTGAAGTTTGAGCTCATCCGTGCACCTCTACATTACACTGCGTTATATGTTCTGTTAAAAAAAACAATTTCATATCGGCGGCATATTCGCAGATACCGATATATCGGCGACAGGCTCATACCAGCCGATAATATCGGCTAAATGATATATCGGTCGGGCTCTATTTACAACACTGCAAGTTTTCAACTACCCACAATTTTTTTATACTGGTTGTAAATACAGACAGTGTTTCTTAAATGAAGTTCTGTCAAAATGTAATTAAAAATAACATTCAGACATGGTCTTAAATGGATCACAAGAACACGATCTAAAATAATTTAAATTGTTTTAGATTTTCAAGGCTCCACTAAATACTGATTTACCATGTTTTTTAATATTAGCATTCACTGTATATTGGCACTGAATGCAATCATAGACAATGTAAATTTATTAAATGTGCGTGTCCATAATTTTGATGAAGAAAACCTTATCTAGCAATTTGTGTGCCTTGGCTTTCTATTCTGGATAGTTTTCCCAAGTACCCGTGCGTGTCCAGGCCTCCCTTAGCTCAGCAGATGCTGAGCACTGAAAATAATGGGCATGACAAACACGAATTTGTGCCAGTGCTACATGCCAAAGAGCCCATGGCAGTTAGCACTGCCAAGCACATGTGCTGGGTCTGAACATGAGTGTGTGTGTGTATTTGTCTGGCTCTAGGTCCGCTGTGCCAGCCTGGCTCTGAGTTCGCTGGAGAGAGGATGTGTAGCATTGTCAGCGAGTTGCCAGAACATTTCAGGAGGTCTGTGGGCCACGGTATTCAACATCCTGCTGGAGAGACAGGAGTGCAGTATGGTGCGTCGAGAGGTGAGGCCATCCAGCTTCAGGTTGGAAACAACAAAAAACTGTTTGTGTTTACCCAGACTGCTTCAGACTGAGAGTCTAGAACTGCCCTTCATGGACCATCTGATGCATGCTGGACTCATAAAATGGAAAGTGCTGGTTGAAAACGTCTCGGTTACTTGTGTAACCCTCCTTCCCTGAAGGAGGGAACAGACACGTTACGTCAGTTGTGACTGACGAATTGGGATCTCGCCCGAGAGCCCAATCACCTTCAAGTGTAAACTAAACAAGCCAATGACAGTTGGCGTGCATGTTTCGCCACGCGCACACCGCCCTGCCGCGCGGGTATAAAAGGAGAGCGCGTTCAAACGCACATCAGTTTTTCGCTGAGGAGCCGAGACTACGCGCCCCGTCCGTACAGTGGTGGTACAGCAACTGTGGCGACGGGACGTAACGTCTCCATTCCCTCCTTCAGGGAACGAGGGTTACACAAGTAACCGAGCCGTCAGAGCGGACGAGAACTTACAGGCCCTGGAAGGAAGGCGTGGACTACCCCAATAGCGCGCTCAACTGGAGGGATATCCACATACCCTTGGGCCGCCCCCCCGTCGACGGTGGTGAGGATGGAGGAGGGACCAAGTCTGTTTCGGGCAGAAAAAGGTGCCTTCCAAGACTTAGTAACCTGAGTAACCTAGTAACCTAATCATGCACTTCCGGGAAGAATGGAACCGGAGGCGGCTGCCGACGCCCGGCCTGCGCCCCCAGGAACCAATCATCCAGCCTCGAGCATTCGGGAGAAGGAGGAGGCCTCCAGTGCAGCCCGACACTCTCGGCGGCCCTGGAAAGCGTAGCGGTCAGCTCTGGATCTGACTCGGGCAACGCCACTCTACCTGACGGTGGCAGCGCAGCCGAATCCTCATCTCCAGAGCCTAGCTCGCCCTCCGATGCAGTGATCGACATCCTGTCCTCTGCCTGTGTCCCACACAAGATGCTGGACCCCGCCTTGTCCGAGGGCCCAGCACACTCGTCCGGAAACCCCAGGTGTTGCGCCATGCATGAGGAATGAGAGGCCCGCGGAGACGTACTCGACGGGGAAGCTCTCACCGTAACCCTCAGGTCTCCCTGACCATGAACCGAAGTAGCCCTCCGAGAACCAGAGGAGCTAGAGCGGGGCATGGCAAGGGGGATACCCCCCCGTTTAAAGGAAAAAAAGGAAACACTCTTTTAGAGAGAGCGCTGAAGCTCCCAGGGGAGGTCGTGGCGAGACCGCAGAATGGCTGCTGCAGCACGCCGAAGATAAGCAGCACTGAATGGCAACCCCCGCTGACGCCCCGTAACACCAACGCCAGCTGTTTCTTCCAAACACTCGCGGAGATTCGTCCTGAGAAGGCTCGGCTCCGAAGCGAAAAGCTGATGTGCGTTTGCATGCGCTCTCCTTTTATACCCACGCTGCGGGGCGGGGTGCGCGTGGCGAAACACGCACGCCAACTGTCATTGGCTTGTTTAGTTTACACTCGAAGGTGATTGGGCTCTCGGGCGAGATCCCAATTCGTCAGTCACGACTGACGTAACGTAGAACGTGACTGACTGAAAGGGAACTGGTAGTTCCTAACTGACAGTTTTTTTTTTCCTTTGTGGTATGATCTATTCCAGATAAAAAAATTCAGCAACCATTATTCCAATCTTTAATGTCATATGATCCTTTAGAAATTATTCTTTTCTTATTACATTTCTTATTATTATAAATTCTAAAGAGTTGTGCTGCTTAATATTTTTGTGGAAAAGATGGTACACTACCATTCAAAAGTATAAATATTTTTTTTCAGCAAGGATGCATTCAGTTAAACAAAAGTGACAGTAAAGACATTTATAATGTTAAGAAATATTTATATTTCTATTAATAATTGACTACAAATAATAATCGAGCACTAAATAAACATTATAATGAATTCTGAATGGCTGCTGAAAATTCAGCTTTCTTCACATAAATAAATGACTTTTTTTTTCTTTTTCTTTTTTTAAATATATTCAAATATAAATATTCTATTATCAATATAGATAATATTTCACAATTTTGCTTCATTTTTAATCAAATAAATGCAGCTTTTTGTGCAGAAGAGACATCTTATATATATATGTATGTATAAATCAGAAACATTAAAAACACATCTTAATTATTCCAATATTATTTTACTGGTAGTGTATAATGAAATAAAAAAGTGCTTAGTAGCTTTACAAATCAGTCAGATGGGCACTTCCTGTCTAAGTGGGCAGTTCTGTGTTAGAATAAGCAACAGTTATGATTAGATTTCATGTTGCTAGTCAAAAGTCTGCAAGTTGTATTCGTATTCATTATTAGTATAGGGTTAGTACAAAAACATATTCAGAAACAGGAGGAAAAAAATATGTTAAACTCACATAAACAGTCACAGTTTAAAGGGAATATTTTAGCTCTCTTTTTGAAAAATTTGCCACTTGCTTTCTGCGATTCCACTGAGAATTCAACCAGCATGCATTTCCATTCATTTACAAGAAGATGGCAGTGTTGCTGACTTTTATGTTCCCCTTCCCTATAGGCAGCGTTTATTCTGCAAAACCTCCTTGTGATGCCAATGCCTGCTAATGCAGAATAGGCCAAAGAGTGTGCCTGGCAGGTATGTTTACATGAGAATAAACTTTCAGAATTGAATATCAATAACACAGCCGGTCTTAAAAGCTCTGTAGACATAACACATCTCTATGGTGATTTCTGGTTTCCTCAGTATTATATTTCCTGTATTTTTCATTTTTCTGTCTTTTTTCCCCTTCTTTTCTTCCATTTCTTGTATTTGTAGGATTCAGGCCTGTGTCTGGTCGGGCTTCCTGCCCTGCAGGCTCTGTTGTACCACTGCCAGTTTTTTGAGAGCGTGGGCCAGATGGTGAAGAGCTGTTACACGGGCAGACATGCCTTCACCCTCAGCCCCCCTCCACTTCCAGCCAATGTCACCCAGGGTACTGCGTCCACACGCCCAGAGCACTGCCAGCTATTAGTGGATGTCTGACTCAGTGACATCCATATGCTTACACACATTATTAATACTGTTCTGTACTAGAGATCATGGCCGGTGTTCTGCATATTTTAAATAATGGTGTTTACATTTATCATTCGGTTGTTATAACAGAATTTAAAGTATTAGTAAGCTGTCAGAGGTAATTACTCCAGTGCATATAATTTAGTAGTACATTTGGCTGTTCTATTTGTAAATGAAGCAGTGTGTGTTTCTTTCTGTAGAGACAGATCTGAACGATTCTCTGAAGCACTGGAGAGAGATGCTTACTCCTCTAAACCAAACTCAGGGCTCAGGATCCATGTCCACCTCCAGTACTCTGGTCAGTAGAAATTTGTGGTCGACCAAGGGTTTTTTTTCTAGTAGGGTTTCTGCAGGTCTTCAAAAGTCTCAATTTACCCTTCCACAAATTAAGGCCTTAAAAGACCTTAAATCAGAGCAGAAAGACTTAAATCCATAAGTCATGGCATTAAATGTTGCATTCACTGCTAAAAAATGAATGTGTTTCTCTGTATTTTTGTCTTGTTTTCTAATGCAAATATCTAAACATCCTTAAATCAAGATGCATTTACTCGAGATGCAGAACAATGATATGAAGTCTAGTTTTCTGAGAAATTTAACAAAATTAGGTGAGTTTGTACTTAAAACAAGTCTGTCAGTGGGGTATGAAAACTTGTTTCACAATTATTCACTATCATATTATATTATAACTAACAATAACTGTTCACTAGACAACATTTCTGCAGGTTTTATTACCTTTTTAAGACCTAGTAAATCAAATTTAAGGAATAAATTAAAGGTAACACAATACATCAATATGTTCTCTAAGTGGATATGTCTAGAGAGAGCACAATTAGCTTACTTCCAAAATCAATCTCCATTACTTTTAAATTCCTTCTAAAAACAGTAGCTTAACTAGAATATGGAAATAACTTTTACTGTCCCTTCTGATCACACTGCAAAAAGTGCTGTTTGTCTTGTGCAGTTTTTTTTACTGTTTTTAGAATCAGCTGACAGTGATGATCTCAAAATGACCAAATGCATGATTGAGGGATTAATCAGCCTGGCTGATACATGTTGGTCTATCACTACACTTATAATATTATAACTAATAATATTAGTAAAACTGCAACCAAATTGCCTTGATAATTAGAGATGGCACTCTTTGGTTGAGATGGTTACTCCTTGGTAACCCCTCAATAATCAATAACTTTAAATGAAAACCAAAAAAGTCAGAAAGAATCTGCAGATTTTTCTAAACTTTTCTGTGCTGTTTTGGGTGGGAAATATATAGAATGGTATAATGGTATTATAATATGGTTATAAGAGAGCTACACACTTATAGATAGCTGCAGGCAACATCAGATTAGCCAAAATTAGCCTGAATTGTTTTCATAATGTCATGAATGTCTTTTTGTTCTTCAGATTTCATCAGGTAGCTCTAGTGGGATTAATTCTCCAGTTCCGACCCCAGGTGCTATTGGAATCCAAGACACTCCAGTCAACAGACTCACTGCTCAAGGTATGACTTGGGGAGGAAAGTTGGGAATTTTCTTACTAACTGAAAGTTTGGCCTTAAGAAGAAATTTTTTTCTTCAGTGATTTGAGGTTGTTGTTTTTTTTGCTGTAGGTCAGAGTGACACGGACAGCTCAGACTCCGCCCTCACTCAAGAGTCCCACCCAAGGGGGAGGACCGAGCCTGTCGCTATAGTAACCCCTCATCTGTTGCTAGCTGTGTGGTTTACTGGACAACCTGCTGGCTGTGTTTCCTGAGTTTAGTCTATCTGCCCTCAAACAGAACCAAATACTTCAGGACATGGCCAGGTTAGAGAGACGTGTGAAGACAAACAGATGTTGTGCAGAGTTTTGGCATTATTTCGATATTTTTAAAGCATCATACTGACATTTTTATTAGTAAAATGAGTGAATATTTATTAAGATTTTCTAAGCTGTTAATCACAGACATGCATTGCGCATGTGGATGTATGACATGCTGCAAACCCGTACACGCCTCTCACCTCATTTTCACACACACTCGCAAATATAAATATATTCTCTTGGTTTACCTGACAACACTTTAACACAACCACATCCTGCCTGCCATCTGCCTACTCTTTCAAAATACCAAATTGTGGTTGTTTTGTCTCTGCTGGTTAACAGCAAAGACCCAAGCAAAATTTAAAAAATGACACTTTAAACTTAGATTCTGTTTTATGTTTGTTTTTTTATATATTTATTCATCTGTTTAGACTGCAAAAACCACGTGAAAAACCTACATGACTTCGTGTTGGTTTTCTGCTGTCTGTTTCAGTGTTGTGGGTGCGGCGGCCATATCTCAATGTGTCTATGAGTTAAGGACATCTCTCCTGCCAGCTGCTATGGAAGATGCCAGGAACCAGGTGCGTTATGGGAGTTCAGCTATAATTTTCTACATCCACCTAAACATCAGTTTGTCAAAAGGGAATGGTTGCCTGCAGAACACCACAAAAAGCTCTGTAGATTTCCACAAAATTGGAACACCCACCATTCACAAACTTCTATACATCCTCAATCACATGCATGCTTGTTTATTAAACATTTTTGACAGCTTAATAATAATTTTAGCTAATAGTGTAGCACTAGAAAGTTTCATCCTTGTCCAGGTTCGGCACTTGACCAAAGTTACGACGGATAAAAAATGTATTTTGTATTTGTTTAAAGAGGTCATATGATGCTTTTTTAAAGATCATTATTTTGTACTGAAACATACAGCGTCTCCCTGACATGGCTGCTTTAACACTAACTGCGGTTACTGAAACCACGCCTTCTTTCTTTGCGTGCACATTTGGGTGGCATTATGCAAATATTTCCACATAGTGAGGTAGATATGTGGGGGCGTATTAGAATGAGCCGTTTTTGGGGGGGGGCGTGGCAGAGTCTTAACTTTGATAAAGAATATCTCTTTGGTTTTGACACTTTAGTCTTTGCAACTTCAGGGATCTTATCTATGCACAATCAGCTTGTAACACGCCAAAGAGAAAGGAATACTTGAAATTGCATCATATGACCTCTTTAATCTACAGATGTAATATCTCTTAACCTACTTCAAAAAAACGAAGTTGTTAACATGGGCATCTGTTGTTGTTGCAAGCTCCAGTAGTTTGTTGTTTGTTCCTTTTCTTCAGTGTTTTATTTTGACTCTGAAACAAATCACATACACTATATAGATACCCTACCAAATGTGTAAAAACTAAAGTATACTTTGTGCTTAAAGTGATAGTTCACCCAAAAATGAAAATTCTGTCATCTCAAATGTTCTTAAGAAGAAAATGACAGTCTTTATCTGACTGAATAAATGGTGTTTCTTGCTGAAGACTCACTGATAAACTAAATGAAAAATATTTCAAAGATTGTCTTTTTGTGCTGCCTGCAGATTACCGTAATAATCATAATAAGCATGCAGTCTATTTTTGTCATGACCAGCTTGACAGGAGCTCAACTTCATGTTTTTAATGTGGCATGTTTTTGAACTGTTACTTTTAAAGAACCTGTCTCAAGATGCAGTGATCTGTTTCATTCAATAACAGTAAACGCGTCTTGTGTATGTGTATTGTTCATGTGCGCTCAATACTGCCAAAGATTGTCTTATTTATAGGCTAAAATTAAAAACGAGCTCCCTATCCAAGTTGTTACTGAATTTTGAATTCAGCAAAAAGTCACGTCACACTTAATCATGACCAATCATTCTTTCAATCAGTCATTGGTGTGTGTCTTCAGAAAACTCGTGCACATCCCTATTAATAGTCCTACTATTTATTATATGTAGTTAGTGTTGTTGTAATGCTTAAATATAACAATTAAATTGAAATAACCCAATACATTCATTAAATCATTCTTACCATTTGGGATTTAAGACCAGTCTGAGGAAGTTATTTACTTTAAGACGTTATTTGCGATGATTTATTTACGATGATTTCTTAAGAAGAATTTTTTAGGAATACAAAATATTCGTAACTTTTTTCTTAAGTTAGAAAATAATAAGAAAATGGCAGTTAAGAAATTTCTTCTTAATGTTTCGTTAATCCGGACCTAGGTTACCAAGTCACAGTCATAAAGGCATCGTAAAATGAATCAAGTGGTTTAATCCAAGTTAACAGATTTAAATTAGGCTTTTGTTCATATATAACCAGAGAAAATCCCATATAGTGAGCACTGTAGCTTGTGTGTGCGTCACACACTAGAACAAAACCTTGTTCAAATTCTTGCTCATCACACAAGCACGTTTGAGCTTCCATGTTTACCATATTTGATGTGCTCTATGCATGTTTGTTGATCCTAGTTTATATGTAAATAAAAGCCTGAATTAAATTTGTTCATCATATAAAGTGATTATATCTTGAGTCATATTAATTCATTTTACAATGCCTTTATGACCTTGTTGGACCTTCTGTGTTTTGGTTACCTGGACTTTCAATGGAGGTACAGAAACATCTCAGGTTTCATTACAGATATCTTAATTTGTGTTTCGAATTTTAACAAAGTCTTATGTGTTTGGAACAACATGTGGGTGAGTAAATGACATAATTTTCATTTTTGGGTGAACTAACCTTTCTTAACCTTTCGTTTTTGTATACACACTCATACTTGAAAAATACAGTTCTCCTGAAAGTAGAATATAAAGGTGTGATGGTTTCTGGTTCCATTTCACTTTCTCTTGAACACTGCACCAATTAGTCACCTATTTGTTGTCATTTAGGGGTTTGAAACCAAAGTGCTGTATGTGTGGTTTTTGATAGGAAACTCAGCACACCTTACTACAGACTCTCTCTCTCTCTCTCTCTCTCTCCCCCCTCACCCTCCTGTTTGTCCCTCAGGTGCTGAGTAGCGTGTATTATGTGCAAAGTTTGTGTAAGCTCCTGCAGTCAGCAGCAATACACAGTGAGGATGTGCCATTCCACCGAGAGTTCTTCAATCCCCTGCTGAACAAGCTTATATCCATCCTCACGCTGGCTGTCACTGACTTGGGTAACACAAAACGTCTTCAGCAAATTAAGACCCCCCCCCAAAATCTTCCAAACAAGACCTTCAAATGAAAGAAAAGCGATTTGTAAGTGTTTTAAGATGAGTGTTTGCTTGTTTTGGTCCTCAGATGTGCAGGCCCAGGGTGCAGTGCTCAACACCTGGGCAGATGTGTTGATGCTCCTGGCTACTTTGCTGTGCAGGAACCAAGCTGTGGTCGGCCCATCTGTTAGTGTGGCACTGGGGAAACTCTGGCAGCGCTTTTCATGTGACACACACACACACCCAAACCAAAGTGTGTTACAAAGGGTGGAGACAGGCAAATGGAAAGGGAAGGCAGAAAAAAGTAGAAGAGTACAGAAAGAAAATGGTGGCAAACATAATGAAAGCACAAAGGGATGGAGGGGAAAGAAAGATTGAGGAGATGGAAGAGGATGTGCTAGATAGATGTTGAGAAGGAAGGAGACAGCTGAGGAGATGGAGACAGATGCAGTGGGAGGCCAGCTCATTATGCCTGTATGTGTGGATGGGTGTCCCTGCTGCATATGACAGACTGGGACAGAGACAGGGAGAACAATCAGCCTGCTTTAGATCTGATGGATGTGGTAGAAAATCCTGAAACAGGTGGGTGGGCAGTAAACTTGCTGACTTGCCTGCAGGTATCCAGGCTTTGGAAGCTGTTTTTAAAAGCCTGTGAGTTTGGAGAGACTTTTCCGTCAGATGTTCCCTTGTGGTGAAGATTGTTTGTTGTGAAGTTTTGCATCTTCTCGTCTCAGAGTTGGAGTTCGAGAAAAGCTGTGAAAAGTAAATATTAGCATTCTTTGTTTAGTCTTTGATCTCTCTCACGACAGACACTCTCCGAGTCTGTTTGGACCACTCGGGCACCGAGTCTTCTCTCTACACGTCGACCCTGCACTTTCTGTGTGTGCTGTTCACAGAGGAGGCTAAGAGGAGATCAGAAGGCCATCAGCTCCTCGCTAACTGCAGTCCTTTCTTCTGAGCCTAGAGAGGTCATATGTCAACTATTATTAGAGGTAACCGATTCAGTTTCATGGACGCATATCACACTGCACTCTCAAAATGTTATTCTCAGATCTGATTGGTTGGCCACTTTAAATCTCCCTCAGTTGGCTACTTCCTTCTATGTATGGGTCAGTGACAAAAAGTATGTCTAAAAGTCTAATCTAAAAATCTGATTTTGTTATGTTTTTTGGGGAAAAATATTGAATTGGTCTAAAGATACAGTGGATTCAGAAAGTATTCAGACATTTTCATTTAAATTATGTTGCAGCCTTATGCTAAAATTATGCTTATTTCTTCACATCAGTCTACACTCCATACCCCACAATGACAAAGCAAAAAACAATTAAATTACAAACATACTTTTTTATTTTTTTTTATATGTTTTTTTTTCTTAAGGTTATCGTGTTGGAAAAACTTAACTAATTTGAGTGTGGCATGAGGACATCTCCATCATATATATTTTTTTTTTTTCTTGTTGCATAATGACAAAAATGGCTTCCTACATACTGGTTATACCATACTTACTTTGATTATGGTATAAATCTGATTAATTTATTAGTAGTATTTTAAAACGAAACTGCTTTATTATGCTTACATATGCATTCTTACATTTATTTATATTTGAAGAAATAATCATTATTAAATCATTACAAAATTATTTAAATATTTTGTATTTTCTTGTTCAATTTACAGCAATATGAAAAGATTCCGTTCCAGGACCCTCTGAAAAAGATGACAGCCAAAGTGCTCATGTCTTTATTAGCCTGTAGCTCCAGCGCTCAGAGTTATGCATGTAAAGGTAAAGATCACTTCACTGATCTTCAAAAAAAACACAATGTGGAGATAACTTGTGACGTACAATGTAGACATTTGCTAGCACTCACAAAGCATGGCTCCCTCCCCATTCCACCCAAACCATTTATGGAAATCAAACACTATTGGTTTTGATGTCACAGCTATGAGCACATGATCACCTAGGGGAAGTCATGGCCTAATGGTTAGAGAGTCGGATTCGTAACCCAAAGGTTGTGGGTTTGAGTCTCGTTCCCACTACTGCACATTAATGCATATTGAATATTCAGCATCCCAGTAGCATAAACATCCTGTTTATGTTCTGAGAGTGAACAAAATATCTTGTATAAACAAATTACTTTTTGGAGCAAAAAACTTGACTAACATTTGAGTAAACGTCAAGAAAAAGTATAGAATATGTCCCTCTTAAAAGGTAGTAGTTAAAAATGTGTTATTCCCTCAACTAGGAGGAATTCTCACAGAAAGATTAATTTTAGACCAAGGTGATGTTATATTGTGTCTAATTCCTGGTATCACTGTCTGATGGATGAGTACATAGACAGATACATGTCTCTTCTCCCTCTTCAGCTGGTGTGATTGACAGCTGTGTAGAACGCATGAAGCACATTTACGCAAAGCTTCACCTGGAGTCTGTGAAAACGGGCAAGAGCACTCACAGGAGGAAGGTAACGGAGGGTTCCAGCAACATGATAGACAGCTTCAACATCAGAAACACTGAAAACCTGCTGAGAGGGAGGTGGGTGGTAGAGGCAGGTGAAGGGAGAGAGACAGTGCTGTCACAGATGTGACAATAAATGACAAAACTGAACGATCCTCGGGATCAGTTGATTTAACCACTTCATTTCCTTATACAACAATCATTATTACTTACATAATGCAGCTTATTAGTGAAATTTGTAAATACATGAATCAAGTTTTCATGACATTTATAGTATGTCCAAGATGGTCTTTTTAAAAATCTAAAACTTTGTTTGTTTTTATTTGTTTGTTTGTGTTTATATTAGGGATGTCAACGATTAATCAA
The DNA here is from genome assembly GCF_001515645.1 of Sinocyclocheilus grahami. Taxonomy (NCBI): domain Eukaryota; kingdom Metazoa; phylum Chordata; class Actinopteri; order Cypriniformes; family Cyprinidae; genus Sinocyclocheilus; species Sinocyclocheilus grahami. The sequence goes on along the minus strand of NW_015505392.1, from coordinate 883,900 downwards.
TGATCGATTAATTGTCGATAAGAGATGCAATCGATTAAAGCTATCGATGGTCGATTAAGCAGTTTAATTTTGGGCTGCGTGTGGCTCGTGCGCAAAACACGTGCGAGCGGCTGTGAGTGACGGTGATGGTATATAAATGCGTCATCATTCATTCATAATGTACAAATTAAGTGTTTAATGTGATTTAAACTTTAAAAGTACATTAAAATAGAAACAACACAAAGTTCTTCAACATGGAAAGCAATAGAAATATAATAACTAAGTCATTTCCCCAGATAATTCTTTCATATCGGGCTCTGCGCTTTGCAGGGCCGCGGGACACAGGACAGATAGGCTATTCATTCCTACAACTTGTTAATTCGTTCCTATGACTTGTAAATATTATTTAATTTGTGGAAATTCGTGACCAACCGGCAAACCAGAACAAATCCGCATAAATGTAGGCTAGATGGGCTCAAACGGCATCCAAAAGCATGGTCGCGATGTAAGATTTTCCAGTTAACCAGTTATTCCTCTAATAAACAAAGCTTTTATACCACACTTATCATAATCAGAGCTTAAAATTAGTAAATAAATAATTACTGGATTCAAAACCGCAATTAAAAGGCACTGTGACCGACACTTGACTACACGTTTTCCCGGAGCATTCAATGCTGTCACTAAACGGTGATGCCACAACTAAATAAGAGCATCCTTCACAAGTTTCTGCAGGACCTGACTAGCCTAGGCACAGGTTTTCAAGCCCTGGGACAAAATGGGATGCTTTAAGGAAAA
>NW_015505392.1:872825-876997 GCF_001515645.1 Sinocyclocheilus grahami | reverse complement strand
ATTGAATTTGTGGAAATTCGTGACCAACCGGCAAACCAGAACAAAGCCGCGTAAATGTAGGCTATATGGACTCGAACGGTATCCAAAAGCATTATTCCTCTAATAAACAAAGCTTTTATACCACACTTGTCATAATCAGAGCTTATAATTTGTAAATAAATAATTGCTGGATTCAAAACAGCAATTAAAAGAAGCTGTGACCGACACTTGACATTACGTTTTCCCGGAGCATTCAATGATGTCACTAAACGGTGATGCCACAACTAGAGCATCGTTCACAAGTTTCTGCAGGACCTAACTAGCCTAGGCACAGGTTTTCAAGCCCTGAGGCAAAATGGGATGCTTTAAGGAAAATGTATAGCCTATGTAAGCAATAGGCCTAAATAAAAATAACAATTTGTTTTCATTAAAAAAAGCGAAATATATCTGGCTTAAATAATTAAGCTAACAGATTTAAAACAGAAGTGTGGCGCTGCGCTCCATAAACAAGTTTTTTTATGTTTCAGCTGTTCGATCGCACTGGCGCCTCGCGCGCACACACCCCACATATTCTAGCAATTCAAACTTACATCGCAGTCTGTTCATTATCAAAATAAAATACAGTCAGCCAAACATATAAAAGGTTACACTGGTCAGTTTAAATAGACCGTAGTATACCGGTCCACTCTGCTGTTATGCCAAGGACGCTTTTGCTCATGTGAAGAGGATGATATTTTCCATCTTTATGCGAATGACTTATTGACTTTTTTTTTTGAGTAACTTTTGCATATCCTGTCATGCCCCGGCATAGACGCATTTTGCAGCATTAAGGTTAACGATTAATTAATTGATCGTTAATTTAAACGACGATCATTCGGTAGCCCTACACATGCGTACCGAACCGAAAGACCCGTACTGAAAATTTTGCTGTATGCATGTGTAGGGCTACCAAACAAATACAGCATTGTTTTAACCACTGCACGAGTGGAACTTCATTGGAAACTTCCAGTTATATTGTTACTTTTGAAACAAAGTCTTATCTTTCAAATGATGTTTCTGGAAATTCAAGCAATCAATGCCGTTTTGACGCTCTTTGATGTGGTGTGACAGATCACTGTATAAATGCCCTCATCCCTTCCTCTTTACTACTAGTTTTAACGTGAAATAAACATGAATGAACATCTCACACCTCATGTAATCGCTCAATTGGTGTTTCAACCGTGGAAAGACGGCAATAAAACAGCTTGTAAACAAAATGTCACATAGCATTTCCTTTACCTCAGGCAAGTCATCGGAGTCCACAGCTCGTTATTTCGCTAGAGAAATGAAGTCTAGAGAGGGACATTCCGCGAAATATTAGACTTTATAATCATTATATTTTGCTTACATGTTAGTGATTTCTTAATTATTTAATGTATGTTTAAATAAATATTTTATGAAAAAGTTATGAGAGCCACTGTGTAAATGATCATATTTCAACAACAAATAAAATTTGTTATAATTTAGTTGTTAATTTTAAAACTGCATTGTGCAATTGTACAATTTATGTTTTGCATACATGTTTTTTTTAAGTTGAGTGTTGATTATTATATTTAAAAATAAATAGTAATTGAATTAAAGGGGTCATGAACTGCATTTTTTGTTATTTTATAATGTTCTCTGAGGTTCACTTACAATGTTAGTGTGATTTTTACATCAAAAAAACAATAATTTAGAAGTAATAGGCTATTTTCTATCCTGTTATTGAGCGTCTCTTCAGAACGGTCTGTTTTTATAGACGGGGTGCATTCAAGATGAGCAATTAAACACCCACTGCTATGATTGGCTAACAGTTTCGCTTATTCTTTTATGAAAAAGTTATGAGAGCCACTGTGTAAATGATCATATTTCAACAACAAATAAAATTTGTTATAATTTAGTTGTTAATTTTAAAACTGCATTATGTGCAATTGTACAATTTATGTTTTGCATACATGTTTTTTTTTAAGTTGAGTGTTGATTATTATATTTAAAAATAAATAGTGATTGAATTAAAGGGGTCATGAACTGCATTTTTTTGTTATTTTATAATGTTCTCTGAGGTTCACTTACAATGTTAGTGTGATTTTTACATCAAAAAAACTATAATTTAGAAGTAATAGGCTATTTTCTATCCTGTTATTGAGCGTCTCTTCAGAACTGTCTGTTTTTATAGACGGGGCGCATTCAAGATGAGCAATTAAACACCCACTGCTATGATTGGCTAACAGTTTCGCTTATTAAAATAACAGATGGACCCTGCTGACATACTCTGAAAACAACATGGGTCATTTGGTTTAAAAACGTATAAATGCTCAGTATATATCAAACGGTCTGGAACAGACAATGCAATAGTGGTAAAAATATGTTTAGTCACACTTCTGTGTTGCGACATTACTGTTGGATCCACTCAGCGCTGCATTATCGTTTACTTTCAGTCTCTCTGAAAAGAATGCATCATACTGTCTTGTTTAAAAAGTTTAAACTGATGTCCCACTCTATTTCTGACATGCTCAAAACATTTACACCACTTCTGACCTGAAAAAGAAACTGATTCGCAACATGACGCAACAGCACTCGCGTCTGATCTAAATATGTTAGGATCACAAAGAAGGCAATTCAAAGGCTATTTTTTACAACTTACACTACACAGTGTCTTGTAATCTTGTAATGTCATCTGTATGGTTCTGTTGATGGAGTGATCCTGTGTTCGCGTCTCTAGTATTTCCTCTTCTACTACAAGTGTGAATCAGTGGGCGGGGCTAAAGAAGCAGTACTGTTGATATGTTTAGTCACACTTCTGTGTTGCGACATTACTGTTGGATCCACTCAGCGCTGCATTATCGTTTACTTTCAGTCTCTCTGAAAAGCATGCATCATACTGTCTTGTTTAAAAATGAATTCGTAGCAAAGTAAAACAAACAAACAAACAGTGTTTCAGTGATGTGATCTGGAGCTCTTTGCTAATTTTACTCCGTGCTTACACCGGATGCGAGATTCTGTCTACATTGGATGCGGCATAGATTGACACAACAAATCCCTGACAGTAAACTGATGTCCCACTCTATTTCTGACATGCTCAAAACATTTACACCACTTCTGACCTGAAAAAGAAACTGATTCGCAACATGACGCAACAGCACTCGCGTCTGATCTAAATATGTTAGGATCACAAAGAAGGCAATTCAAAGGCTATTTTTTACAACTTACACTACACAGTGTCTTGTAATCTTGTAATGTCATCTGTATGGTTCTGTTGATGGAGTGATCCTGTGTTCGCGTCTCTAGTATTTCCTCTTCTACTACAAGTGTGAATCAGTGGGCGGGGCTAAAGAAGCAGTACTGTTGAAGCAGGCGTTGATCTTCTCCTGCGGAGGAGAATCATTTTCAGAATGGTGCTTAGCCTCACCATTACATCATAAAGTGGCACATTCCACAAGGAGTCATTTTCTGAGCTTGGTTTCAATAAAAACAGTTTTTAAGCCAACGAGAAAGTTTTGAAACTTACAGGATGTTTTTATAGTACATTGACCTGTTACTTGTCAAAAGATAAAGGGAAATTTGATTTCTCAGTTCATGACCCTGAAGCGCTATCTATAGTTTAGAACATAAGCGGAGGTAGATTTTTATCCCTAAGAAAATTATTTAAGTTTATTTAAAGAAAGAGTAATCTGTTCAGTAAACCACTGTGTAATAAAAAAAAAAAGTTTTTAGTTTTACCCCGGCTGTGCCGAATCGTGACGTCAAAACCGAGGTACGCACCGAACCGCCATGTTTGTGTACCGTTACACCCCTAATGTGTGTGTGTGTGTGTGTGTGTGTATATATGTATAGATAGATAGAAACAAAAATAAAACATGATTCAATTTGATAAAAATTGTTTGAAAATAATTAAGATGTGAAACCTGGCATGTATTAATGATACAAAGAAATGTTTAAACTTTACTATTAGATTGTAACTATATAGTTACAAATGTAATATTTTATTTTTGATTTATTTATTTATTTTCATATAATATTAAAATTGATTCAAATAATTAGTCATATTTAAAAACTAAACTGCTTCACTATGTTTTATTCTTACATATATATATATATATATATATATACAGTATATACACTGAACAAAATTATAAACGCAACACTTTTGTTTTTGCCCCATTTTTCATGAGCTG
>NW_015505392.1:868464-872460 GCF_001515645.1 Sinocyclocheilus grahami | reverse complement strand
TATATATATATATTGTTTTTAAAAACTTAATTACAATCATAAAGTTTTTTTTTTTACGTATCAATAAATAAATACTATCATACACTCTTACCTTTATTTATTATTTAAAATATGTAAATTGATCACAGTGATTGAAGAATCCTGGATCAAAATCCTTTATTGGTCCTGAAATGACAAGACTGTTAACTAATTATGCAGTCTGAATTCAGGGGTAGGCCTATGATGGTTAAAATGAATGTATTTCTAGGAATGACAAAAGATGATGATCCAGGAACATTCCCTATGTTAGTAAACCATGTTGTGCGACGTGTATTTGTTAGGCAACATGTAATTTTTGTTAAGATCTATTAATAAAACTTATTATGAAGTGTTACAATTATAATTAATACAAACAGGGAACTGCGGCACAAATTCATTAATATATAAATAAGACATAAAAATTACCACTATTAGCATGATATCTTGTTCTGTCTTTGTTCAATGTCATCAGGTGGAGAACAGCATGAGGGAACTTAAGATGATTCTAGAGATACTGCAAAATTGCCTGTATCAACATAATGAATGCAAAGTACGTCATTTCAAATAATCTTCCCTGTGCTGATTATTTGAGTAGTTACATTCATTGTACAGTATCCGCAAACGCTCTCACAGGGGTCTTTGTGGGTGTGAAACACTGCGGGTTTGAAATCTCGTTGGCGTCGTGCAGATTTTCTTGTAAGAACTGAGTGAGGTGCAGTCTTTACAAGAAAATCTACACGACACCCAGCAAGATGGTGTGCATATAATCAGTCATGTGATCATTTCTGTGAAGTACAATGGGAGTTAATCAACCTGAGATTGTTGAATGTATATTTGACCAATTAAACAGCCTTTTAATTAATGTTCAAAAAGGCATTATTATTTTTCAACTTTAGGTTTTGAAGAAACAGTTTTTTGTACTTATTTTTATTATCCAACTCTTTCTTGCAAAAACGTACATGGTTTATGAGGTACATAATATTTTGTTTTGTACAGAAAGATATTTTTTGACTACACAAGAAGGGAAAAAAGAAACAAGGACAAAAAATAAATGGATATAAAAACCTAAACAACAATGAGAACATCAAAAACAATATATTTATTTTCCTTTTTGAATAGCCCTTTTTAGAGTTTTTTAGGTATGCTGATAAGCTGATTAATATTTTCATGTTATGGCTAATATTAAAATTCTATAGTTTTAAATGCTAGAAGTGAATTATATATGTCACCCTGGACCACAAAACCAGTCTTAAGTCGCTGAGGTATATTTGTAGCAATAGCCAAAAATACATTGTATGGGTCAAAATTATTGATTTTTCTTTTATGCCAAAAATCATTAGGATATTAAGTAAAGATCATGTTCCATGAAGATATTTTGTAAATTTTTTACTGTAAATATATTAAAACTTAATTTTTGATTAGTAATAATCAAATTAGTAATTGCTAAGAACTTCATTTGGACAACTTTAAAGGCGATTTTCTCAATATTTTGATTTTTTTTGCACCCTCAGATTCCAGATTTTCAAATAGTTGTATCTCGGCCAAATATCTGTATTAGTATCTCCTATCCTAACAAACCATACATCAATGGAAAGCTTATTTATTCAGCTTTCAGATGATGTATAAATCTTATGACCAGGATCACACATATTCATTAATTTTTCCAAACCATTGGAAAACCAGAGTACATGTCCTCATCTTAATTTTCAAAGTTTTAAATTTTTAAAAGTATGTTTTATTTTTTAAATTGTAATTTTTATTTAATTTTTTTTATTTTTAATAATTTTGACATGCAAGTAAATAAACAAACTTAATGTAGATTAGATATTTTTCTATTTATTTATGGGACAGTGCACATCAATTGACATCAGATTTAGCCACACAGGCAGATTGCAGTCCCTGATACATTATTGAGCTAGTATAATAATATGAACATTATATTCAGATGTTGGCAAAGTTAATCTAAATGTAAAAATAGGAAAATTAGTATGAACGTTTAAATATCCAGTATTGACTGATAGTGCCAAATTTTTTCTCAACAGGCTGTGGCTACAGAGCTGCGTCTGGCAGCGGTGCTGATGGCCCTGTGGCCCTGGTTCCTGCTCGACGATCTCAGCATGACAGCAGCCCTGGAACTGCTCTGTGTCTACACGGCTAACTGCACAGTGGGTCAGTCTTCTGAGAGGTGGAGGAACGAGAGCGAGAAAAGGGGAATGACAAAGGAAAAGAGGATTAGAAAGCAAAAGACAGCGTGCTGAGATAATAAATGAGCTTTGTGCTCACTGTAACCCTCTCATGAGTCATGCGGCAGTACAGTAAGTGCTATTGTGTGCTAAATGCAAGGCTGACATGAGCCCGACAGCTACAGAAGGGATTGTGTCATAGTCGAAGCGTGCTGCCAGATTACTGGAAACTAGGATGGAGCATTTGTGAAGGGGATGTACTTCAGGCGATGTACTTCAGGTGTAAATGATTACTTCGACTGGATTGAGCAATTTTGACTTTTTGATGTATTTAGCAGCTACCATATATATACAGTATATATTGATCAGTCACAACTTTAAAACCACCTGCCTAATGTCATGTAGATTCCCCTTGCACTGATTGAAATAACTTTATAAACGAGAAAAATTAGGGGTTGAACGACTTCTGATTTTTTTGAAGTCGACTTTTATGTGATGAAAGTCGAGTCGAAGTCGACTCGCTGATGACGTCATTAATGAACAAATAAGTCTGGGGCTGTGACAAACACCTGCACAGCTATGGCATATGACACAGCGCTGCCCACATGGCTGTTGCTCCTATAACAGCTTTTTTCGTTTGTCTTTGGGTCGTTATATTTCTCACAGATTTCTGCTCGTTCTAAATCAGATACAGATAAAGTAGCACAGTAAAGATTACGTGAATATGAATGCATTAGTGAGACAGCGATTGCGTGTGTGAAGTAATTCTACCTGGCAGCGTCTCTCTACTAGTAGTGAAGCTGTGGAATTTACTAGTTATTAAGAAATATATGCTTGAACTTTTCAGTTTCTAAGCTATTTTATTGAAAAATCACAGAACAGTGTTATATATATATATAATTATAATAGGGATTTCGCCTAGGGCATCAAATTGTCTAGAAACGACCCTGTACGTGGCCATAGTCTTTTTCTAATTGTGTGAGTTACAGGTTGCTGGAGGGGAGGAATTATTGTCCTGCCTTTGTGCCAGTGCAATTTAAAAAAAAATACTGTGCATGGATAAATAATTTATAGTAAACAGCAACATTTAAGAAAAAAAATAGTCAATGTTGATTTCATGGTGGCTTTAAGTGAAACTGATAGAAATGATCAAATCATTTTTTATTCTATTTTAAAATCTAAAACCTCCCTTACCTATAAATATTATAGCAAAAAAGAAAAAATACAGAAAAAAACAAATCTGAATGTTATCTCTAACTGCTTTGTGTGTGTGTGCGTGTTTTTGTGACATATGAGAACACAAATGTGTATAATCACATGGGTATGACATAGGTATTACAAGGAGAAGGTGACTTATGAGGACATTACCCAATGTCCCAATTTTTCAGTTTTTTTGAGAAAGTAAAAATGCACAAAGTTTCCTGTAAGGGGTGGGTTTAGGTGTAGGGTTGGTGTAGGGCAATAGCACATACAGTTTGTACAGTATAAAAACCATTACGCCTATGGAATGTCCCCACAATTTACAAAAACAAACGTGTGTGTGAGCGAGTTTGTTAGACATGAAAGCATTTGCAACGGTTTCTGTGTGTATGTGTGAGAGAGATAGACTGACAGTTGTACATGAAAATGTCTGCGAGTGTGTTTACTTAAACGCAGTGTTTGCTCTGTGTCACGTATCTGAGCTCATGGAAAGCTGTACTTTGAGACAGGATGTGGCTCTTCACACACCTGTGAAGAGCCAGCAGTGCATGGGCGTTTGTACGTATACATCCGTATGTGTGTGTGTGTGGGGGGG
>NW_015505392.1:868053-868350 GCF_001515645.1 Sinocyclocheilus grahami | reverse complement strand
GGGGGTTTGTGTGGGCTTGCTCTGTTTTGGTGTGGTTGTGGGGGGGGGGGGTGCGCATACATGTTATTGTGTGTGTGTGTTTTTGGGCTGTCACTATGGCTTAACAGCACTAGGCTACAATAGCATGCTGTCATGTGTGGTGTTTCTCAAGGTATGAGGGGCCATACAAGCTATAATTAATTCTGGCACTCTCACACACTTACATTCTCCTTTCACATGCATACTTTTCTACTCTCTCACACACATACATTCTATATATATATATATATATATATATATATATACATATATATATAT
>NW_015505392.1:854595-863585 GCF_001515645.1 Sinocyclocheilus grahami | reverse complement strand
ATGTGAAAGGAGAATGTATGTATGTCTGAAGAAAATATGTGTATGTAAGAGAAGAATGTATGTATGTGTGAGAGAGAGTATAGTGGAAACGGAAGGCGTATAATGGAAACGGAAGGCAGGTCGGGCACGATCAGGGTCACCGGGACAGGTCATGATCAGCATGGCTGACGTAGATGAGGCGGCCGCATAAGTATTTCAGCAAGCTATTTGGATTTTTTTTTAAATTATCATCGTGAAAAGGTTACATGGCCTCGTCCCTTGAGCGAGTTGTGATTGAGGACACGGGCTCAGCCTCAGTCGAGTTGCTAGATACACGCATTATAAGCGTATATAAAAAAAAATTTTCCCGGAGTGTCTATTTACACTAAGTGCAAATAGCCTGCCTTGTTGATAGAGGCTATTTACAGTAGCTCCACCCACAAATGTGTTATAGGGATAGTCAACACTATAAAAAGACTCATATCATGGTCTATGTTAACAGCAGGTTCATGAGGCTGGTTCTTCAATTATGGAATCAGCCCTACAGCACATTTTCCTCAATAACGTATTCTGTCCTGTGTCACTTTTATTATATAATTCATTAACCTGCAACATACAACTCTCATTCTTTCATCTGGCCGATTAATATTGGATTTCTTTGGCAAGCAAAACCCCACTGAGGTCTCTCAATAATATGGGATCATGGTAAATGATTCACCTGCAGTCTTGCTGTTCTTCAAAATATGTCAGTCCACTTGCCCAGAAGTGAGACATTTAGTGGTTTGACACAACTAAATGCAGCATTGTTAGACCAGGAGGAAATGAAACAGTGGAATGATTCTGTTTCCATTGAGTTTCCACGCTCATTGTTACACAACTGTGCGGTGATATTTTGAGACGCATGCATAGATAACCAAAAAGGAAAAGGCTTGTGTGGTTCTATATCGCCGGCAGTTCTTCCTGTAGCACTACTTTGCAGCACCACACAGGAAAAAAGATGATAGCCATTCAGAAGTTAGAAATCAGATTTTTTTTGTTTATGAAAGAAGTCTCGCATGTTCACCAAGGCTGCATTTATTTGGACAAAAAAAAACTGTAAAAACTTTCTATTATTATTTTTTTTAAAAAACAGTTTTTCATTTTGATACATTTTAAAATGTAATTTATTCATTTAGTCATGAAAAGTTGAATTTTTAGCAGCTTTTACTCCCGTCTTCAGTGTCACATGATCCTTCAGAAATCATTTTAATATGCCGAGCTGCTGCTTGAGTAATTTTTTAAAAATTATTATCAGTTTTCAGTTGTGCTGATTAATATTTTTGCGGCAACTGTGATCATTTTTTTTCAGGATCCTTTAATTGATATAATTTTCTAAAGAAAAGCATTTATTTGTTCATTTATTTCTTAAATTGTTTAAATTTTGATCAGTTTGAATGTATTTTTTCTCAATAGAAGTATTAATTTCATAATTAATCATAAAAAAAAATGACTGTCCCCAAACTTTTGGACAATGGTATGTACACATATGTATATGTATGTGTGTGTGTGTGTGTGTGTGTGTGTGTGTGTGTGTGTGTGTATATATATGTGACCCTGGACCACAAAACCAGTCTTAAGCAGCACAGGGATATTTGTAGCAATAGCCAAAAATATATTGTATGGGTCAAAATTATCGTTTTTTCTTTTATGACAAAAATCATTAGGATATTAAGTAAAGATCATGTTCCATGAAGATATTTAGAAAATTTCCTACCGTAAATATATCAAAACTTTTTATTTTCTCAATATTTAGATTTTTTTTTTTGCACCCTCAGATTCCATATTTTCAAATAGTTGTATCTCAGCCACATATTGTCCGATCCTAACAACCATACCTCAATGGAAAGCTTATGTATAAATCTCAATTTCGAAAAATGGTCACTTAAGACTGGTTTTGTGATCCAGGGTCACATACATATATATATATCTTGCTTAGTTTTAATTCTTTGTATACGTTTTAGTTTTTTTTCCATAATCAAGTTATTTCTCTCTCAGTCTCTCTCTTTGTTTTTTTTGTTTTCTTCCAGCATGCAGTGCTTTATGTAGCAGAAGCAGCAGTGGTAGCTCAGGCTCAGTTCAGGCTGTTGTTCCGAAAACTGCGGTCACAAATTCACTGATGCATGGGGTGATGAAACTGGCCTCCCAGGTTGCCCCTGACAACAGCAGCATCCACAGTCTGGCTTTCTCACTGCTGGCCAAACTGGCCATCTCAAGGGACTGCAAAGAGGTACTGCTGAAGGTAACTCACTAATTCAGGGGAGGAAGAAATATAACCCTTTAAGACACTTCAGGCTATATAGTAAATATAGCTAAATAATTCTGCTCTCCAGCAAGAAATCCTTTTATGACTCCTTTAGTTGCATATCCAATAGATATCATAGAGAAGTTTTAACAAAACCTTCTTTCTTGCTGTTTTCCCTAGAGTAACTTCCTGCAGCACATCCTGTCTCTCCCCATGCCTAAGGCAGGTGGTCAAAGCGGCAGTCCGGCGGCGGAGCCTCTGTCCCTCTGGCTCAAGCTGTTGCTGAACGTGTCGTTCGGAGAGGACAGACAGCAGATGATCCTCAGGCTCAGGGGGGCTTTGGAGCTGCTGGTGGGACTGGCCCAATCCAAACACTCCAGCTCTAAACCCCACCATCCTGCTCATTCTCCACAACATCTGCTTCTGTTCCGCTAACAAGCCCAAAGTCTTAGTCAATGGTATGCGTGCTGGATTTACAGGGCTTCACATGTTAATGGTTGATCAACATGCTTCTTTTTGAGTGGATGATGCCAATGCCAATATTTAATAAGGCTCAGCAGGCATGGTTAACAAAATAGCCAAATGTCGTTTGATAATTATTTGGCATGGCTGATATATTGACCTATTCCTGCCAAAAATAATAATAATAATTTTTATATTTATATGTTTTATTTAATGTTTTGTTTTTTGGTGGGTCTATGATGTAGACTCTAGTCTGTTAAGATCAATTTGACACTGCCAGTGTAAAAATGAACCACTACACACATGTAAGTCTTGGTACACACAAACACTGAAATCCGGATGTGTCATAACAGCCGCAATGAAGTGATAATGCTTTTACACATCAAACCAACATTTCCACTCAATGCCTTTTTATAGAAAGTGAAGGAAATAAGATGTTTGTCTTAACCTGATGTGAATGTGCACATGAAACCGCAAATACACACTACCAATAAATGTCATTTTTATTACTTATAAAATCATTAATATAGCAATTATATATAAAATTACACATAATGAAAATGAAGATATGTATGTATATGTCTATGTATGTATGTATATATATATATATATATATATATATACTGTATATACATACATAGACATATACTACTAGAATCAAGCAATAGTTCTTTGGCAGCGAAACAAGACTCTATTCATGATCATTTTATAAACACAAATGACATGCGAGTCTGTCATCTCCCACGTGTGATCCAGCTCACCCTTTATCTTCCCATTCTGCATATCTCCTCTTACAAAGGCAAAGGCCACTTTGAAGTGTCCTTCCATCAGACTGAAAGTTGAAGAGGCATACATGTCTGGCAGGAAAGGTGGGAATATATTCAGTTTGATCATTGTAGTGCCTCTCATTTTTACTCTCTGATGGTACTACATCAGTAGATGCATCAGGAATGGATCTTTCCTGAGAATTCGAGGTAATTGTCTGTTTGTTTGTTCATATAGATGAAGAGCTGACAAGTGACAAACCCCTGAATGTCTATCTTCTGAAGTGCCTGAGAAATCTCACACACATCTTCAGCTCCTAAGTGCCCCTCTGATGATGGAGATCATGAAAGTCACCGAATAATGTGAACATTTATTTATGTTTTGCTGAAATATGGAATATTTTTGTTTAATAGTTTTTGTATATTTTTGTTTTGTAGCAAATCAATAAATGAACTGGTTTTACAATAGATGTCTCTCCATTCTCCAATTGTCAAAAATGATCACATGCACTGTAAAACACACTGTATTTTGGGGTGTACCATCACTTTATGGATGAATTACATAAGGTCATGATTTTTGCTTTCCTTTGTATTTTTTATTTTATCATAGGGGAATTCAGAGATTGGTTTTAAATCTGCTCTTTCAGTTTCAGGTGTGTGTGGGCTAGAATTCAGCCCTTTCTAGTTAGGTGAACTTAACACCTCCTCTCTAATCGTGTTTATCTGCTGGTTGAGGATGTGACTGAAGAGTCTTGCAGCTGAACACTGAAAGTGCTGTGGTCGCCTCAGTCCTCGTCAATGCTGTATTCATTTTGTCTCCGAGAAGCAAGATGGTGGCAGTACAAAAGGATTACTGGTACTTCTTGGTACTCATGATGCAGCTCTGTTTTCTCAAAGGTAATGTTTGTAGCAAAGGTAGACACTTTTGCTTATAAAAAAACATTTGAACTGTAGCACATTGTTCTTTATTGGTAATTTATGTATCAAAGGACGCAAGCATGAATGGCTGTTCTCTAGCATGATAAACACTGTTCCTGTTTACAAATGAACTGAATTGACTTTCAATGCTGATAGAGTGAATATATAAATGTTTATGATGTCTATAGATGTTTAAAGAAGAAAAAGTAATAATAACTGATATAGATTTGTTATAATCCTTTTAGGAAAGGAAAGGAGAATATGTGGTTACATTGAAAGTAACTGGTTTGTACTTGTGGCTGTATCATTTTTGTTAGTTTAGTTGTATAAGGGTACAAAATACAGTTTACTAACCATTAATGTTTAGCTTTATAAGGTTCTTCTGCTGCAATTTCAATAAACAAGGTGCATGGTGACAGAAGCCACACCAGCTTGTATTTTGTAGGGCTGGGTTTTGACACAAATTTCACAATTTGATTCGATTATCCTTCACAAGCTTGCTATTCGATTCGATTAAATAGATTATTTTGGATGTATATCAGGTACAGGGCATGACAAATTTTCTCAAGGAAAAAAAAACCTCAACTAATGCTGTAAAATATACCTGAGAGGTGATAAATATGGAAGGCTGAAATTTGCTGATTTATATACAAACTTAAAATATACTCAAAGTTTTTGTAACATTAAAATTATAATACTAATTTTAACTTTAATTATATTTCTACTCCAATTAATTTTTTTAAATATAAACATTTAAATGGTGGTTGTCACAAAAACTTGAATTTATTCAAACAAATTAAATATTGAATAACAGTTTAAAATTCGATAAGATAATGCGTTATATAGTGCAATTTTAGCAACATGCTCCTCTCTAGAGTTAATTTTTCTAACCGAATAAAGAGTTCAACGAATGTTTTTCTGTGGTAAATGTTAATACGTGACATTATTTACAAGCCATTGTCATCTTTCCACGGTTGAAACACTGATTGAGTGATTACATGAGACGGGATAAGTTGTACTCTTTCTTGTAACATGGCTTCAGATGTTCATTCATGTTTATTTCGTGCTGTAACCGCTATTAAAGTGGAGTAGACGATCAGTTTGCGCTGCCGCTTCTACCCGAGGCGCTACTACAGCGATCGGTCTTGTTTGTTTGTTTGTTTGTTTATTTGACAAAAAAAAGTAGTGAATACACTCTATTCGTCAAGGATAACACAATAAAGTTTAAAACAAAACTTATTTCCATTGTGGTCCTTGATGTAAAGCACAAACTTCACTCCCGGTAACAGATTCACTGGCACTGCATTATAAATACAAAAATTACAATAAAATTCCACATCTACAAAAATGTACAGTCACAAATAACCACGTACGTAATACAAATTCATCAACAAAACAACCTACTTAAGAACAAACTTTTAGCTTTTAAACTAAAACTAACCATATTTGAAATACCTTTAATGTCCAGAGGTAACTTATTCCACAAAAGTGCCCCAGAATATCTAAAAGACCTACGACCATACATAGTTTTAAAACGATATAATGTAATATCCATGAGACTTTGCCTAGTTTTGTAACAATGTTGCTCATTTACCCTAGGAAAAAATACATTAAAATATGAAGGAGCTCTGTTATTGATAATCTTATGTACCATTTTTAATTTAATATGTTCGAATCTGCTTACTATAGGTAACCAATCAAGACACTTAAAGTGGGAAACCTCCACATGTGTAAAACGACTAAACCCTAAAACTAACCTTATCAATTTATTCTGAGATTTTTGTAACTTATCCAACCAACCACAAGACAAATCAGACATCCAAGAAATACATGCATATTCGAAATGACATGACACTAAACATGATGCAAGTAATTTTATAATCTGTTTATCAAGGAAACTAACATGTCTGGCAAGAAATTGTGTCCTAGCATTAACCTTGCCCAGAACTTTCGTAGCCATACTTACACCACTTAAATCGTTGTCAAGGACACATCCAAGATAATTAACAGAAGTTCTATTTGATATTAAACAATCCCCGACCTTAACAGACATCTTAGAAACCTTATTCAAATTATTTTTAGACCCAAATAATATGGATTCCGTTTTACCTAAATGCAACATCAATTTGTTTTCAGAGAGCCAGTCTCTTACCTTACAAAGCTCCTTACCTAAATGCGCTTGTATCCTACCAACATCCTTATCTGAAATTACTAAAGCAGAATCATCAGCATATAAAAACAAATTACAATCACAAACTGCTTGCATGTCATTAATATATAAAAGAAACAAAAGAGGGCCTAAAACACTTCCCTGAGGGACTCCATTTTCAACAAACGTTTCCTCAGAAAGAACCCCATCAATTTCTACTCTCTGAACTCTCCCAGTTAAATAAGAATTCAACCAGGCTACACTTTACTTGAAAAGCCCATGACACTTAACTTATCTAAAAGTATTGAATTATTAGTATTGAGTAATTAATATTGAATGATTTACAGTGTCAAACGCTTTCTGGAGATCTAAAAGTACCATACCACACATTTTACCTTCATCAATCTGCCTTCTTATAAACTCTGTTAAATAAATTAAAGAAGTATCAGTCGAATAAGATTTCCTAAAACCTGACTGAAAATCATAAATTAAACTATTCTTACTTAAATACTCATACATCTGTTTATACACAATTTTTTCAAAAATTTTTGAGGCCACATTAAGAATGGAGATTGGACGATAGTTTCCAGGATCGTATCTGTTACCTTTTTTGAATAACGGAATAATTTTAGCTAACTTCATATCAGATGGAAATATACAATTTTCCAAGGAAAGATTAACAATAAATGTAATAGTTGGAGCTATAATATCCGCAGCATCTCTTAAGAATCTAGCTGGAATATCGTCCAGCCCAGTTGACTTGGACACCTGAAGCTCTTCTAGCATTTTAGTAATTTGATTTACATTAACTTTAGCAAAAGAAAAACTATTTGGCAACACCCCTTGTTTTAAATAAAATCTCTTAACAAAATCAATCCCATAATTTCCTTTGGACAGAGGAAGCTTATCAACTAGACTATTAGCAATTAATGAAAAGAATGAATTAAATTTATTAGCGACTTTATTTTTATCAAATTCTATCTTGCCATCAATATCTAGACCTACCTTAGATACAGAAAATTTCGATTTACCAATTGAATGGAACCTATTTAACACCTTCCACAGAGATTTAGGATCTTCTTTGTTTTCTTGAATTTGTTCCTTAATAAAATTACGTTTTGCCTCCTTTATATTTTTCTGTCCTAAGTTTCTAAGTGCTTTAAATTTTAAATAGTCTTCCTGGTTCTTAGTTCTTCTATAAATCGAGAGAGCCCTATTCCTATTTTTTTATATTTCCAATATTTTCTGATCCATCCAAGGACTAGCTCTTTGCTTAACTCTCACCTGTCTAAAGGGGGAAATTTTGTCCACTACTTTAAGAAATAAAACTTTAAAACTTTTCCAAGCATCGTCAACTATTGAGATATTTTGAATATCATTCCAATCATTAAAATTAATATCCGATCTAATAAAAATGCAAACACCTCCTCCTTGTCTATTGCGATCCTTCCTAATAACATTATAATTATCTACTTTTATTTCACTATTAGTTACAGATGAGTCTAACCATGTTTCTGTTAAGCAAAAAATACCCACTTTACAATTCTTAAGTAAGGACCTTATTTCATCGATCTTAGGTAACAAACTCCTTATATTTAAGTGCACAAAATGTAAACCTTTTGTGTTAAAATAGTCCCCAAGCAAAGCGGCAGAGCCTCTTGATACTGGAAGAGTCTCTTCATCAACTAAGGTCTCATCTTGCTCTGCGCCTTTCTGGTCCACGACCACGACACGTCCTCCCCGGCAAACTGTCCTCTCCAAACTGGACCTCGCAGCCGCCTCGTCGCCCATCACGACCACACCATTATCCATGAAAAGGTGGGATATATTATTAGCCATGCTGTTAATATTTGTAGCCCCGTCACTGCATGACACTCGTACCTGTACAACAGCGGAATTCCGTTCAGCCAAGTACGATCCGGATTCCAAAGCTCGCCCTTTGTTAAAACCGGGACAAACTTCCCCATTAGGACCTGGGCAAGGGTGAATGTCGCCTGACAATAACAGGCATAGGATAATAATGAATTTTCGGACGTTGGAGTGGTGTTTTGAGATCGAGGGCCTGGACGAATGTAAATGTAATAGGGAAAAAATTATATTTCGCCCGTAACCAATAGATATCACGTCGCATCTTTCTTCCGAAAAAACATTAAAGCATCGCTCATCATCAGAGAAAGTTTCGCTTGATGGGCACAAATTACAAACAATCATAAACACCAAAACCGAAAACACAATGCCGTGTCCACCTGGTGCCATGTTACCGGGTCACGTGAACACAAATGAAGATCTGCCCTTTATTTTACCCACTTATTACATGTGTGGCACTTTTAAAAAATGTACAACTTCACGTAAATTTGCCAAAATAACTCAACACACAAGTCATTAATGTCTAAACCGCTGGCCACAAAAGTGAGTACACCCCTAAGTTCCTAAGTTA
>NW_015505392.1:837251-854085 GCF_001515645.1 Sinocyclocheilus grahami | reverse complement strand
ATTTGTTTATTATTTGGGTTAAATGGAATAATTGGCATAATGTCTGTAAAGCTTTAAAATTATCCCCTTTTCTATTAGCTATATTTGTATTAAAATCCCCCATAATAATACATTCTTTTGCCAAATCGTCATTATTGTTGCTCAAAACAAACTCCAGTCCATCATAAAAATTGTTTTGATTGGGTGGACGATAACAAAGTCCAAACAGTATAGGCTTAGTCGCAGGCAACAATAAATCCAAGAACAGCAACTCTTGCTCAACATTAATGTCTAACACATTAAAATTAATATCCGATCTAATAAAAATGCAAACACCTCCTCCTTGTCTATTGCGATCCTTCCTAATAACATTATAATTATCTATTTTTATTTCATTATTAGTTACAGATGAGTCTAACCATGTTTCTGTTAAGCAAAAAATACCCACTTTACAATTCTTAAGCACCTTATTTCGTCGATCTTAGGTAACAAACTCCTTATATTTAAGTGCACAAAATGTAAACCTTTTGTGTTAAAATAGTCCCCAAGCAAAGCGGCAGAGCCTCTTGATACTGGAAGAGTCTCTTCATCAACTAAGGTCTCATCTTGCTCTGCGCCTTTCTGGTCCACGACCACGACACGTCCTCCCCGGCAAACTGTCCTCTCCAAACTAGACCTCGCAGACGCCTCGTCGCCCATCATGACCACACCATTATCCATGAAAAGGTGGGATATATTATTAGCCATGCTGTTAATATTTGTAGCCCCGTCACTACATGACACTCGTACCTGTACAACAGCGGAATTCCGTTCAGCCAAGTACGATCCGGATTCCAAAGCTTGCCCTTTGTTAAAACCGGGACAAACTTCCCCATTAGGACCTGGGCAAGGGTGAATGTCGCCTGACAATAACAGGCATAGGATAATAATGAATTTTCGGGCATTGGAGTGGTGTTTTGAGATCAAGGGCCTGGATGAGTGTAAATGTAATAGGGAAAAAATAATATTTCGCCCGTAACCAATAGATATCACGTCGCATCTTTCTTCCGAAAAAACATTAAAGCATTGCTCATCATCAGAGAAAGTTTCGCTTGATGGGCACAAATTACAAACAATCATAAACACCAAAACCGAAAACACAATGCCGTGTCCACCTGGTGCCATGTTACTGGATGTGGGCAGGGGCACCGTATGCTCTTGTAATGGACAGTCATTCCACATTAAACGGTGCCAAAACGGCATTTACTATTTTAATATTGTAATAAGACAGAATGGTATTGTAATGGACAGAATTTGAGACTTTGTTTCATATCAGAAGCAACAAATCACAAAGCTTATTGCAATTTATTGGATGGGAGCTGCGCTACAATGTTCTGTTCATTACCTGACAGGCTAGACTAATTGAGAAATCAATATTTTTTTACCCAGCCCTAGTATTTTGGCACATACGACTGTATTAGGTACAATAAATACTTCCTGGAAATATGTTTAATATTTTAAATTAGGTTTGATATGGAATCGTAATCTTTAATGGATGCAAATCAGAATATATATATATATATATATATATATATATATATATATATATATATATATTTTTTCTATTATAGCTTTGAACGTTCATCAAAGAATCCTAAAAAAAACCTAAAACAATTAAGCAACACAACTGTTTTAAAGCTTGATAAGAAATGTTTCTTGAACCATTTGAAAAAAAGGATTTAAGGATCATGTGACACTGATGACTGAAGTAATGGATGCTGAAAATTCTGATTTGCCATCACAGGAATACATTATATATTAAAATAGGATTTTTTAAATTGTAATAATATTTCACAATATTACTGTATAACTGTACTTTTGTTAAAATAAATGCAGCCTTGATGAGCATAAGTGACTTGTTTCAAAAACATTTAAAAAAAATCTTACAGACCCCAAACTTTTGAACAGTAAAGTATTTCTAAAATAATCATTTTTTTATTTTCTTTTTTTATGAGTTAAAATGATTACATTTTAAAATCCAGTAATTGCAAATGCCCAGGAAAAAAATTAAGTATTGGTCAGAAGGTGTGTGTGTGAACCCAGATGTTCTCTGCCAGTATTTTCTTCACTTGAAATGATGTACCTTTAGATGATTTTGTATTCTTTTGTGTCCATTTTTATCTCTGTCTGATTTCCTGCACTTTCATAATGGTCTTCTAGGCTCTGTTCAGATGAAAGCCCCAGAATCAAAAGTCATACTGAAGGATGGAATGATATTGGACTGCCTGTGTCCGTGGACTGGCCAGCTCATTATGGTCTCTTGGACTAAAAAGTCTCTTTCAAAACCTGTAGCTGTTTATCATCCTCAGTATGGTACCAACTTTGAGCCATCATATGGCGGCAGAGTGGAGTTTCTGAAAACCACAGAGATGGACGGCAGCATTTCCATAATGAACGTCACTGAGGGTGACATCGGCCAGTATCATTGCTCTCTGCAGACTTATCCTCAGGGTTCATGGACCAAAGACACATTTGTCGAAAGAGCAGGTGAATGAAGAAAATATTTATATTTCGCCATGTTACAGATATGGTAATCCAACAGGTTTAACCCTACAGTGAAAATAGCTAACTAGGTTACAAATTTCCAATGTTAAAGATCTTGTATAACATGACTCCTACTTTTCTTTTTTCTAGCAATCACCACCACCTTCTCTATTCAAACGGACAATAAGCTGGTGGTCACAGAGAATGACAACCTGACCATTAGATGTGACCATGTCCATAATGGTGAGGTTTACCAAGTAAGCATTGAGAAACTGGATACCGAGGTGGGCAGTAGTAATATTATAGCAACGTGTCAGATGCTAGAAGATGGTGTGGAGCTGAGCGAGTTCAACAGTAGAGGACGACTGAACTGCAGTGATGCTATGGAGGTCAGTCTACACCTCACCAACATCATCAAAGAAGACGGAGGACTCTACCGCTGCAACTTCAGCACAGACGCCGGTGTCCAGTCCACCACAATCCTGCTGACCACTCTGCCTGCTCAAGGTAGGACAAGGGATGAACTATCTTTAAAGCAGAGATAACCAAACTGTTTTCTACAAAGCACCAAAAATCATTTGTGGGCTGAAACTTAGATTCAGTTGACTTTAAAACCAATTAATTTATATTCACTACATTTCAATGCAAAAAAATTAAACAAAATTTTAAAACAGAGATAAATTTGAAACTATGATATGCTGCCACGCATGGCAGAATTTTTGTTGCTTAGGCTAACATACAAGATTTATATATAAAGCATAGAAAAACAAGAAATTAAATGATTTTGAGAAAACGAAAATCTAAAATATTACGTCCTACGTCATTTTGCATTCAAGGTTCTTCATTTTGATTCTGAACAGTTAATACCCCTAAGAATTAAAGCCATTTTTTGAAGAACTTAAACCATGAGTTTATAAACATTTTGCCAACTATTACTTTTTTCATACTCCATTGTTTTATTTTGAGAAATACAACACTTAAGTTACAACACTGTCCTGCTGCAGCTCAGTTCTTAAATGTTTTATAATTTTTTCTTTACTTTTGGATAATTTAATAGCTGAAGTTTAATGCCTGTGTTTATCCCTCATTTCAGATTTTAGGGGTCTTCATCACATGCTGTATGTGTATATTGGAGGAGGGCTGGTTGGTGTCGCTCTTCTGATGATTTTATTACTGACGTGGCTGAACAGGTGTGTCATAACACTGTATTATTCATAAACGCCCAGCAGTTTTTACACTAACAGTTCAAACCACCTTGAGTACTTGAGTAAGGATGTCTTGTTGTTATAGGGTGTGCTCTAGCAGGTGATAAACAGCAAAAAGCATAATTTCCCAATTTTTATGTGGAAAATGAGAGGGCTAACATAACTAAAAACAAAACAAACAGATTAATTACTGGTATAATAGCACAGACTTGTGTTCTGCACATGTTGTGACTAAATTTGGATTGAAGGTTGAAGGACAATGCATTTCCCATAGCTTTCATTATGTATGAAGTTATAAGCATCTGGCTTGTCTGTTAAGAGGTCTCTCAGATAATTGGCTGTGAAATCCCATCCCCTCTTCGCCTTCACCATATGTCCAACACACTTGCTGCCAGTCTCACTAAGTTTTACACTGAGTGTGCAGTTTGTTATTTTGCAGTGAAGCGAGGTTATCTCTATACTGCAGTGTATGCTTTCCTGCTCCTTAATAAAATGATTAAGTGGCCTTTAATGTCATCTAGAGAAAACCGTCACTCAATTTCTAAACTGGTTTTCACAGGATGAAAAGGAAGAGAGAGGAGTACAGAATCAAACTGCATCCTGCTAAAAGACAGGTAAATATGTCAATCAGTTTTGCTCCGCACAGCTGAGCATGTATTGTTGCTGTGTGAATCTCATTTCACTACAAAATCAGGTGTTCAAAAATGATTATTGTGACTTACTTTGGTCACGGTACTTCAGTACTCCTTCAGAATTGTAGTGTTTATTCAAATTGTGTATTGTGTATAGTGTGACTATTTTTATATTATAATGCACTAATCTGGTCGATACTGAAATTGTATTTGTTTATTAAAATCAAATGAAATTCAGTACAACTAACACTACCATGAAATATAAATATTTAATCACTGGAATTATACAATTTAAAACAATTGTACATTTTTATGTTAACAGTATTTTAACAGTATCATCATATTCTCATAATATTTGTATTATTTTTATTTTATATGTGTAATTTAAAATGTTTTAATATATAGTAATAATTTATATACGTGTAAAATTATATATTTTAATATAATATTGTAATGTAAGATATTATATATATAACAGAAATATAATAATGTTTACATTTAATTCATATGTAATTTCAGATTTAGTCATTTAAGCACTTGAACTTATTTTAATTCAAATTTGTTGTGACTGCAACATTTACAAAGTTTTCTAACATTAATATTGCATCTATTTTCTGAAAAATCATATTTTTTGCTTTAGAATCAAGTTTTAGTTAATAATAACAACACTGAGTATAACCTGGACATATTTCATGAAATTCACCCTGCTGTATATTATATATAAACATATTTCCATATTTCATTGTTGGGATTAACCCATGACGCCTCATTAATAACAATGTCTACAAATTGCAAGGCAAAAATACCACTTGTTATATTCATATCCATTTCCAATGTCTCCCAAATTCATTTTTTCTTTACACAGTATAGTTTAGAGAAATTCTGCATTTTGCATTTTCTATTATAATGTTTATAATTAGGGATGCACGATATTGGATTTTTGCCGATATTTTTCATCTTATTTTGCCCGATACCGATATATTTCCTTTTGTTTGGAAACAACACCAAGTCTCTCCTGTGCAGAAATTATAAGCAAAATATTGGTTAGTTTTTTTAACAAGAACTTATTTGTTAGAATTAAATAAACAATAATGAAGGTTTTTTGACCGTACATTGAAGCTTTGAAAATAACTATTAAAAAAAACGATTTTAAACGCTGCATTTTTTCCCCAGAAAGATGCAGTGTTAACCATAACATTTGATTTTAATATTTAACATTTGTAGATGGTCTAAAACAAAAGAGTTGTAAAAATTCAGAAAATCTTTTAGAGCTTAAGTTTTGTTTAAAATATAAAACGTATTACACATTAATGAATAAATCAGTATACATAAAATTATTTAATTTACAAGTGTCATGTTTGTGATTTTTTTTCATATAAGCTATGGCTTCTGACCTTTAAATCAAAACATAATTAAAAAAATGTATGACATCAATTACTGCTTTATTTAATCAGAAACAGTCTAAATGTTATTTGCGTAGGCTATTTTACTTTTAATTTAATTAGAAGTAGGCAAACAGCGTCCCCTACAGATTAAAACTCCTTACCGAATGGGTATTAGGATCTGGGGGAGGCTGCCGCTGTTGCAACTGCACGTGCTATTATGGTTTACTCTATCATACAGGAACGCGTCATTCTGTACTGCTTTCACAGATTAAATGCAGCGATCCAAAACAGTGAATCTAATCACTATTCAGGCAAAACTTTGCTTCAAGAATGAGCCACACTGCTGACATGATCTAATCAGTAGCACACCCTGAGCACATGCGAGTTAACATATTCATCTTATTGGCAATCGGCATAAGTTTTCATATCGGGCCGATGCCGATATTTACATTTAAAGACAATATCGGCCGATTCCGATATCAGTCCGATAATATCGTGCATCCCTATTTATAATATTGTATTGAACAGTGGTGTCATGTCCTAGCAGGCCTGAGCTAAATGTGTCTTTGCTTAATAACTACCACTAATAAATACTAATGGATGGATCAGAGGGGAAATTCCTAATAATGCAGAAGATTAATGGAGCCATGCATATAATTTGTCATCTGATGAACCACTACCACCATCATCGTCATCTTCATCATTACATTAACCTTTCAAGCCTGGCCCAGAACCCACATTACATGATATTTCATTGCGTAATGGTGCTGGATGTTGGCTGCTCATGACTACATTGTGGAAAATGTCTTCTCTGCTCCTCTGTGAAGTCAGTTTGACAGGTAATCTTCTTAAGAAGCTTTCTGGACTGTATCAAAGCCAGATATAAGCCAAGCACAGTCGCTCTGAGCAGACACCGAAGCAACACTTTAGTTTGAGTGACTCTAATTAACAAATGATTGGACCTCCGAGAGCTTTTGAGTGGATGAATCTTCTCAAAATCACATCCTTGTCTCGTGTCTCAGTTTGGGTCCGAATGCTTTCTCTCCGCAGAAGTACCAGCCTCACGAATGAAAACCAGGATACGAAGGCTCCATTATTCATAGGTGAACTGACAATGCTCAGCTTACTGGAGGAATATGAGTTGCTTTGTGAGACATAATGACTTTAAATGATTAAGATCATTCAAAAGTTCAGATGTGAGGTTTGAGCACAGAGCACTTAACATGTACAGGAATAAAATGAATCACATTTTGATGCATCTACAAATCAAAAATTATGCTTGGTACTCTAAAAGAGATGGGATTTGGCCTCATGACACTGTATTATGCCTGTATGATGTTGTTGGAGATATATGTTCTTATAAAGACTCCTATAAAGAAATTAACATTTAATGTTGACTTTTTGCTTTTCTTTTTTTATGTACTATTTAGGGAACAACTCTTAAGGGAAAAAATATATATTACATCTAAAGTTTGGAATCAGTAAGTTGTTTTTTATTCATTAAATTGATCAAAAATGACAGTAAATATATTTATATTAGGCTACAAAACATTTCTAGCCGATTTCAAATTAATCCGGTTCATTTTAACTTTCTTAAAAAAAGCATGGTTCCACAACAATATTAAGCAGAACTTATTTCAATATTGATGAATATTCTTCATATCTTGGAGTTGTCGCCACTTCTCAAAAACCATGCCGATATTTACTCTGGTTTTAGTACAGGCCTCTGTCGCTTTCTCTTTTTGACTGCTGACTTTCCGCGGTTTGAGGTTTCTTAGTTTTGACAATGTAGCGTCTGGACCACTCAAACACACAATATATATTTTGTTAGCTAGATTTAACAAATACTCTGTAACACCCCACAAATGACAACGATGATTGCTGTTTAAAACTCTACCGATTAAAAGCAGCCATCGGGATGACAAGTTCAGATTCTAAGCAACTGTTCTGAGAACACGCTACAACTGTTCCACACATGCCTTGTAGTCTTTATTCTGTTCTGTCAATTTCCTGCAAAATCAGACCCTACACCTCAAATTATAAATAAATATTAAAAGCTTACCTTTGCGAATTGAAGAAGACAGTTTTGAACACTGATGTCTTATACTTACTAAAAAACGATTTTTGTTCATTTTTAACCAGAAAAGTTACATATTGCCACTTTAAGCACTAAATCAGCATATTAGATTGATTAAAATATTGGATTTACTATAATTTATTACTATTAATGGTACATTTATGATGTGTTACAATTGCTTTGTTTCAAAATGCTGTTCTTTTGAACTTTATTCATCCTGAAAGTAGGCCTACAAATTCTCAGTTTCCAGAATAATATTTAGCAGCACAACTGTTTTCAACATCGATAAGATTTTTTTTTCATACCGTTATTGCCTCATGTTTCACCAAATCAGCATTTTTAAATCATTTCTGAAGGATCATGTGACACTGAAGAACTGGAGTACTGATGCGGAAAATTCAGCTTTGCCATCACAGAAATAAATCACATTTTAAAATATATTTAAAAAGAAAACAGTTCATTATACTTGTAATAATATTTCTTAATATTACTGTTTTAACTGTGGGTTTTGATCAAATAACTGCTTGTTTTATATACATACATTATGTAGGCTATTATATACATTCATTTTTTGGTGAATTATTTCTTTATTGCGGCTGCATATACAGTATTCAGGGGATACTGTAAAGTCCATTCAGTTTATTTTACTCAGTAAACATTGACATATCAACACAGGACAAAATACTTAATGCCTTAAAATAAAACATGGATAAAAAAAAACAACAACATACAATTACAAATAAGCGTATACACACACAAACTGAAACCTGTGTAAATGCTTTAACACAACCAGAAAGAAAGGATTCCGAGAAGAAAAAAAAAAGAAAATTTCTAAGTAATGTTCATAGCCGGCAAGGTTTGAAATATAATGGATTTAAAGTGTTTGACTAAACAACCACTAGAAATTCACTTTTTCAAGTCATTTTTAAATGAAAAACAATGCACATTGTAATAAAACAGAGGTTAATTCACATTCAAGTTCTACTAAATGCGGACTAGAACGATTTCTGAGTAAATAATTACATGTGGAAAAAGTGTGGGGGAGGGGGGCAATTCTTCATGTGCTTCTCAAACCTTTAGCTCCACATCGTGAGTTATGACATAATCATTTGTGTTATTATTCTGGTTGAAACAGGTTTTTCTAGCACAATTAGACAAAACATCAACAGTCATTTAAAGGTGTTTTAATGGTTGAGTAAATCTGAATTGATTGTCGCCTTTTATGATGTAGCCTATGCTTTTGTCATTTTGAATTGTTTTCAGATTTTATGGAAAAGAGCAACCAGCACAGTCTTCAAAATATTTGTGTTCCAAAGAAGAAGAAAAAAAGACTCACACGTCTGGAAAGTGAGTAAATGATAACAGAATATCCCATTTTTGGGTGAACTATCCCTTTCAAAGTATATATATTTTTCCATTTCCCCCAAAACACCACACTGCACACATCTACAGACAACATGGCTGCATATAATGAACCCCAAAGCAAATGACAAAAGTGCAAAACAAGCTCTAATTTAAAAGTGCAGGGTGCTAAAACACAAACAGATACTGTTTGACAGAATCTAAGTAGGTGTCCCATTACGACGACAGACAAAAAATGCAAGAAACTTGTTGTGTAAGCGCTACAGCGCATTAATATTTACAGTAAATCTGAAAAATAACCGCAGAAAGTACATTTGTCTTAAACTACACAAGGAAAATAAAGCTTATGGTACAACTTTTTGCATTTTTTTTTCTTTTTTTTCAACGTACAAAAAGAGGCTCTTACTATACACACTGTTCTACAAATAATTATTAAGTCATACATATACAGAGAGAGAGTTCATACTGTACATGTGTCTATAAGCTTTGGAATGTCCGTGAGTCGTGGCTTTCGTCAACGGAGCGGCGAGGTGCTGCAATCCCTGTCGCAGCCGCTAGAGGCCGCCGTTGCTTGCGCCTGGGTCCGTTCCTCCTCCGTCTGCTCGGAAAGGAAGCTTTGAAACGTCTGCGCTCGTGGAATGAGTGTCATAGTCAAGCTCGTACCTTGAAAGAGCCAAAGAGATTATAACGCATGTTATTGACACGGCACTGATTCCAAACGGCATTCGAGTAAAGATAATAGGAACTGTACGGCAGAACAAATTTCTGTGCATCGATTAACTTTTGCTTTTGAATGCAGCATTGATCGCCTTTGTGCATTAATATCGCACTGCTCCTCAAACAAGACGGAAAAAAGATCTTGGCATCTCTCCACCTATCAGTGTTTGGCACGCTCGCAGGAGAGGAAGATGGCTTAACTCGATTTTCTAGAGGTGATTGTGTGATCAATTATGGATGAGGAGGAGTAGAATATCCAGGGTGAGACGAGGATACCTGCTCTCCAAGTAGGTTTCTTAACAATCCCAAGCCCATATATAGAGCACTGACTCAAACTAATAAAAGCCCACCGAGCGAACGACACAGACTTTATTCACAATCCAACCGAGCCGCTTCTGAGAAACGTACAGGTATTGCATGGAAGATTGTAACTTGTTACAGGTGGGTGAGTTAGGGTGAACTGTTCCTTTGGTTGGTCTTTTCTTTTAAAAAAAAACAATGCATTTTTTAGCAAAACAAGAGGGCCGAGTCCTGCGCCAGCTCTCTCTCCCCAATTTGCAAACTATCCGTCCTAAATAATAATTACGTCCCAAATCAGAGTTTTGAGAATAGTATGCTAAAGGTGCATACTATTTCCAGTGGATTTGTGCTTTTCAGATATCACTAAACAATGTCTTGCAAAAAAGAACACGAGAAAACAAGACTGTTCTCTTTTTCAATTGAATGGTCTCATTTCATCTATTTTGTAAATGCATGTTATAGATTTTATTGTGAACAATTCATCCATGGATACATTTGATTTTTTTTAACCTCATAATATTTAATCAAAATGTCATAAACTTTCAGTAAAAGGACAGACTTATGCCAGATTTCTCCAATCACTTAGTCTGCTTAACCCTGTAAAGAAAAAAAAACCAATGCATTTTTTAGCAAAACAAGAGGGCCGAGTCCTGCGCCAGCTCTCTCTCCCCAATTTGCAAACTATCCGTCCTAAATAATAATTAGTACGTGCGTCCCAAATCAGAGTTTTGAGAATAGTATGCTAAAGGTGCATACTATTTCCAGTGGATTTGTGCTTTTCAGATATCACTAAACAATGTCTTGCAAAAAAGAACACGAGAAAACAAGACTGTTCTCTTTTTCAATTGAATGGTCTCATTTCATCTATTTTGTAAATGCATGTTATAGATTTTATTGTGAACAATTCATCCATGGATACATTTGATTTTTTTTAACCTCATAATATTTAATCAAAATGTCATAAACTTTCAGTAAAAGGACAGACTTATGCCAGATTTCTCCAATCACTTAGTCTGCTTAACCCTGTAAAGCCTGACATATCAAATGAGTCAGGTTTTAGATTTATATTATTTTTGATGAAACATTTTATTGAACCTTTATGTAGTTTTAGTTATTAGAGTCCCATTTTATTTTTTATTTATTTTGAGTATCATGTTTGATAAACGAGGCTATCATGGCTTATATAGAGCTCACACACAAGGGAAAACATTTTTATGAAATACTGATAGCTTGTATTTAAATCAATAAAATATAACAGTATAGAAGACTACTTACATAAAATGCATATAAATATCAGTTGTCACTCTATATCTCCCAGTAATGTCTTACAATGATATTTAAATGCTTTGTTTTATGATCAAAGCCATTTTGATTTTCATTTTGTCAGTTTAATTTTATTTATTTTTTACAGTTGACTCCCAACAACTCACCCTGCATATATACGTTATGCTGAGAAATATGTCACAATATGGAAGAAAAGATCTGCCGCTATTTACATTTCATCACAACTTTAAATGTATGGTTTAAAAATAAGAATTGCAGTAAATTCAGAAGCAAATGGGGTCTGTAAGTGTCAATTTTGTGACAATGTACTGTGGTCCAATACTTAATGCTAAAGTATCTACTTTTCGACCACTATACAGTACTGTACATATATTCAGTGTGTAATATAAGCAGTCAATCACACTATGCTTTGTGCAAATTCATAGTGCAAAAAACATGTATGAGAGCGGCATAGGTTTCGTATACATGGAGACACATTCCCTCTGAGGGGATGATGCCAACCCCTCAGAGGACCTCAGATGATGCCAACCCTGAAACAACTTACAGAACTACCACATTTTGCTATAAGTTTGATTGCATCATATAATAATTGCTGTTAATATTATTCATCGTCTGTTTTATTACGTCTTATATTGATTTTTCCGTTCTGCTGGTTCGTCTGGTCAGAGGAGAACTGGCCCCCCGACTGAGCCTGGTTTCTCCCAAGGTTTTTTCTCCATTCTGTCACCGATGGAGTTTTGGTTCCTTGCCGCTGTCGCCTCTGGCTTGCTTAGTTGGGGACACTTCATTTCCAGCGTTATCGTTGACATAATTGCAAAGATATTATTTAAACTGAGCTGGATGTTGACATCACTGAATTCAATGATGAACTGTCTTTAACTGAAAAATGAGTGTTTACTATTGTCATTTTGCATTATTGACACTATTTTCCTAATTAATGCTGTTCAGTTGCTTTGACACAATCTGTATTGTTAAAAGCGCTATATAAATAAAGGTGACTTGACTTGACTTGACATTTGCTTTACTATTCGTACTAGAACATTTGTTTGTAAAGCAGATAAGATGATATTTAGCGGATATGTTTATTTATGTGCTGATACAATGCAGATATCGGAGTAATTCAGGTAGTGATTTTATGTATTTTTTGTTTAATTCTGGAGACCTTGACATTACTTGCCCACACATAATGCTTTGCTTAGCAATCATTAAAACATCACCAACATGACTTGAGCCTAAAGTGTCTGCAGCTTTAATTGTGTGAACTAGGTGAAGATGAAATGGAGTTTATTTCCAACCCTCCTCATCCGAACGTCCAATCCCCCTTGTGTTTTTTCTGAAAATTCCAGGCAGGTGTGTTGGAGGAGGGTTGAATGTGGCAGAACTGAGCTCTCCTGCTCTGGCTCTCATCCAGATGTCACACTTTTGATGTAAGCGGATTTGTGGGAGCCTGTATGAACCCAAGGGCAGTCGGAGCGCCACTTGTCCTGCATGCTTGGTAAACATGTTATGCCTCTGTGGCCCCAGCGACCTGCCTACAGACACCATCCACGTGTTTCCATCACCTTAGGAAATTGCAGTCAGGGTACCGCACCACAGATGATCTGAGCTGGCAGTGAGCTCTACAGGATGGAGGAAATGAAGCAACGGCCAGATAAACAGCACTTGGATGATAATACACACACACACACACACACACAGACACTCTCACAATATTTGCAGTGTCTGGAGCCTACAAGCTGTATCACTTTCTTATAACAAAGGCAATACAGTGTACCTGAGCAACCAGGAAACTGTTTCTTTATCAAATACTGAGACTCAAACCATAATGAAAAAATCAGACGACGTGACTGTAGTCTACATTATAAATCCATTTTTAATTTCAACAGATATATACAGCAATAGAAAATTCTATATAATGCATTATATAATAATAAATAATCCATTATATATATCTGATAAAAGAACATGAGAGCTCAGCTCATGGGAATCACAGGTCGAGCTTGATTACATCCCTTTCAACACGGTGACTATGCTAATGTTGAGGGTGTGGCCGAGCGTGGATACGCGAGGATGCCTCCCGTTTAAGAGACGTTTGTGAGCTCTCTCTCTCGCAGGGTGAGTCGTCCTCTGAAGACTCCTGCCTTGCTATCCATGGCACTTCAGACCACCTTGTGCGTATGTGGCAGTGGGTTAGGCTGGTGGAGCCTTGCACTCCATGGCAGTGTTACAAGCCTATCAGGCTGACTTGTTGAAGGATTTGGATAAGGGCAGAGGTTTGTCTCCTGAGACGGTGGAAGAGCTGCGTCGCACCACAGATCTAGCTCTCCGCAACACCAAGCAAACTGCTGCTGCCATTGGTCACTCAATGGTGGCTACGGCGGCAATCTTACGGTTACACTCTTAAAAATAAAGGTGCTTCAAAAAGTTCTTCAAGCGATGCCATAGAAGAACCATTTTTAGTTCCACAAAGAACCATTCAGTCAAAGGTTCTTTAAAGAACCATCTCTTTCTTACCTTTTTATAATATGAAGAACCTTCTTTCGCCACAAAGAACCTGTTGTGAAACAGAAAGGTTCTTCAGATGTTAAAGGTTCTTTATGGAACCATTTAGACCAAAAAGGTTCTTCTATGGCATCGTGAAGCACCTTTATTTTTAAGAGTATATAGGTGAAAGCGGAAGAAAGAAAAGGACTTTCTTCTCGATGCTCCGCTTTCGCTTATACCGGGCTTTTTGGCACTTCCGTCAAGGCGGTTGTGGATAAGTTCAGAGAGGCGAAAGCTACTTTCAGGAAGTTCATTCCTCGGCGCTCCAAATCCTCCTCTGGGGGGGATGATCTGTCTAGAGCTGAGGCTCATAGACAAGTTCAAAAGTCTAGCGTCGCTAACCGTGCCACTCTAAAGCTAAAATAAAATAGTAATATTAGATGAAAAACTGAAACTTACAAACTTAAACAATAATAAGAAATGTTGCCTTGGCAACTACCTGAAATAAGTTTGTTGAAGTAGTAAAATACTGAAATAAAAAGCTAAATAAAAAAAATAAAAATAAATAAATAGATGATAACAGCACATAACAAAATTGCTCAAACTAAAAAATAAAAGCTAATTAAAAAAATCTTAATAAAAACTAATAGTATAGGCTACAATGGCAAAAATAACTTGTTAAACATCAAACACTAAACGAGGAAGTAAAAATACAATCTCCTCTTATCTTTATGTCATTAAAGGAGTAACATGCACAGAAAATTAGTTACATTTATTCTAACTAGTAACATCGACAGAAGTGCTGCTGTGTTTGACTTCCCAATTTTGACTGCAAACATCCAGTTGACCAACACCATCAGTTCCCACCGCAGGGGCTCCAACTAACAATGACCAGAGAAGAAAACAAGTGACAACCTCTCCATTCTTCTTCATTAGTTCCTATGAAATGACAGAAGCCAAACAAGCTTTGCGTACTTCACTCGAAACAAGCCAGTCTTTAAAAAAAGTCATTATAAGACAGATCTGTTGCTCAAAGTTGTGGCCTGGTTTCAGTCGGGTAGGACAAAAAAAAAAAAAAAAAGGAATTATCTGCTGGGATGGTAAACAAGCATATTTGTTGTGTGCAAGACAGCTCCTGCGGCGCCAGGGCTCCGGGTTACACCACAGCTGTAACACACACACAAATGTGTACATACACACATAGGCTCGCACAAGAGGCTGCAGTACACTGATCTAACCTGGTGGGACACAGACGATTTGTCATTGGCTTGACATTAAAGCAGGACGGTCACATCAGTCTGACTTACAAGGCAGCTCTAGAGAATGAAGAGCAGAAACTACAGTATAGTATTGTAAGAGTATTGTACTTGTTTTAACCTGTTGTATTTATTGTGTAAATTTCATTACTTTAATGCTTTGAAAATGTGTAATCCTTCACAATCATTCAAATATATTGTTCTGTCAGACTGACAGATAGATGTAGCCGAAGAAAAGAAAAAAAAACAGGATGCAAGGTTCACTGCTCTACTTACATTATGACATCTCTGCCATTGCATCATGGGCCGGTTGCATCAGCTCAGTCTAGTTGTGGCATAAATGGGCACTAAGTTGCAACCAACACACCACTAACAATGTGTGCACTGTACTATTAAACTTAGTTACAACAAATAAACAACCTCACATGTGAATTAAATATTTATGGAAACCTCTGGCCAGTAGTAATGGTTACCGACTGCTTGTGTTTTAAAACACTGTCAATAACATTATGAGCCGTTAGTGGCTCTACAGCATGAAACCAATCTAAACCATATAATCCACTGTATGTTAAGATGTAACTGATCTTAACAGTAAAATGCACTGTACGTATGTGAGGTTTCATCATATTGCGTATTTGTGCATGCCTGCTTTTAACACATCCCAAATTTTATATAATAATATTCTATACAATATATATTGAATACAAATTTGTCATTTTTAATTTTATTTAATAAAGTTGTGTATTAGTATTTATTGATATAGTTTAGAAAATTTTTAAACAAACTAACAAAATCAAATCCCAAGACATTCTGAAATAATTTGTAATGTTTAAAGGGGTCATATGATGCTTTTTTAAAGATCATTATTGTGTGTATTTGGTGTAACAGAATATGTTTACATGCTTTAATGTTCAAAAAACCCATTATTTTTCAAATACTGTACATTATTGTAGGTCCTCTATGCCCCGCCTCTCTCAAACGCTTCGTTTTCTACAAAGTCCCTCCTTCCGACAAGCGCAGTCTGCTCTGATTGGCCAGCTGACCCAGTGCATTGTGATTGGCCGAACACCGCAAGCACTCGTCGGAAATGTAACGCCCCTTACCATAATCGTGAGCTTCATCTTTCAAAATAAATGTAAAGACAGAACCAGAAAGGGGAACAGAGTCGTGTGACAGACACAGTGATGAAGCTGGTATGTGTTTGCAGTACACAAGCCACAGTTAAGACAGCTGCCTCCACTATGATGTGACCCTCCCCCTCTCCCCCTCTCCCCCTCTCTCTCTCTCTCTCTCTCTCTCTCTCTCTCTCTCTCTCTCTCTCTCTCTCTCTCTCTCTCTCTCTCTGTCTCTCTGACGCACACACACACACACACACACACACACACGAACAGTGCGTGCACATTTGGGCGGCATTATGCAAATATTCCCACATAGTGAGGTAGATATGTGGGGGCGTGTTAGAACGAGCCGTTTTAGGGGGGCGTGGCAGAGTCTTAACTTTGATAAAGAATATCTCTTTGGTTTTGAGACTTTAGTCTTTGCAACTTCAGGGATCTCATCTATGCACAATCAACTTGTAACACTCCAAAGAGAAAGGAAAACTTGAAATCACATCATATGACCCCTTTAA
>NW_015505392.1:835308-837241 GCF_001515645.1 Sinocyclocheilus grahami | reverse complement strand
TCTCTCTCTCTCTCTCTCTCTCTCACACACACACACACACACGCGTGCGTGCACACACACACAAAACTTTGCATTTGAACAGTCAATAGTAAATACTTAAACTAATACCAAAACAGTAGCTGATTCAGAAGCGCCAGATTGTCATAGCAAAGTCAGAATTACCTCCTCTCCAAAGTTCACGAAACGGTCGTCCATAAAATGCATTGCTGTTCTGTTGTAAGT
This sequence comes from Sinocyclocheilus grahami, assembly GCF_001515645.1. Taxonomy (NCBI): domain Eukaryota; kingdom Metazoa; phylum Chordata; class Actinopteri; order Cypriniformes; family Cyprinidae; genus Sinocyclocheilus; species Sinocyclocheilus grahami. The sequence goes on along the minus strand of NW_015505392.1, from coordinate 837,019 downwards.
AATCTTAAAGATTCCTAAACTTTCGGAAGGCCAAATAAAGTGTTTTTAAAATGTATATATAAATTATATATACATAATTCATATTGTCATCATCACTGCATGATATAGAGTTAATAATATTAGAATGATTAATAAAGTGGATGACTATATTAGCTAATGTCTCTAAATAAAAGTACAAAATATTTTGTATTTCAACCCAAAAAAATGGTGGATATTTCTCAGATAAATGAGGGTCAATTTAAATGAAAGAAATTGATTTGACTGAGAAAAACAGCTTTTTTCCCCACTTCACATTTCTATGCATCAGTAAACTCACATTTTCCAGCTCTGAAAGTTAATTTGCATTAAACCCAATCTGCTCACACATAACCTGCCGTCACCAGACAGCCAGTCACCGCAAGGTGATTACAAACTTAAAGGCCAAAGTAAATGAGCCAAACTAATGAAGGCAGAGGAAAAGGTTTTAAGCAAAAGCCTCAATTTTCAAAAGTCTATAATTGGGTAGTTGACAAATAACATGTCCATGATTTCCCCTCGCAGAATCCAGATTTTAGGCTAAACGTGACATAGTTTAGATTAACATATTTTAGATGTAATTAATTTATTTACACTGTTGATTTAATTAATTTAGCTGTATAGTGCAACAGATGCATTGTTAAAAAGTACAAATATTCAATTGAATCTCTCAGCTAACATGAGGTCATAAAATTTCAGTTATATATGTAAATTGGTTTTAATTTTTTACATTTTTTTTAATTGGACTCGCTCAGCTCCAACCAAGACAACAAATGCCCTGTGTGACCTTACACATTTTATTGCAAACCTTTATGCATTGTTTACATGAAATATCAGTCTATCTATGACTAATATGGCCATTATCCGCACAAGAATAAGTAACACTACTTAACGAATACAGCTGGAAGTGTAACAGAAATAACACTTCTCTGCAATAGTATGCCTACTCATGTTTTTGCTGAAGGAAACGCACACTGTACAATCTTTGACAGGGAACAGAAGAGTCACAGTCAGTAGAAAAGCAAGGTGCAGCTGGTCAAAAGGACACACATAGGACCAATCAGGCTTATCAAACCACTCCAGAGCTTCCCAAGACCCGAAACGGCAGCGTGTGAGCATGTATATATAATAAGAAAAGCTCTCTCCCTACTACTCTTGTCTGAATCTTCCAGAAAAGCCTCTTTATACCATTGCCGCTAGGTTGGAGCTGCTGGGAACGTGCTGTCTGGCAGGGAGGCACACAGATTGAGTCTGTTGTGTATTGATTTCAGATTAGCGAGATGGTGAGGTATGTGAAGATGGGCATTTTTGAGTCTGTATATGGACTATACTCCCTCAGCACGAACCCAGACAACCATGTGCTTAGTGCAAGTGTTCCTACAGTGACTGGTTGCATGAAATGCTTAGACTAGTCTCACAAGTTATTCATCTATTTTTTTTCTTTAAGACTAGTCATAACTTTTTAAAGTTGGTTACATAAAAACATAGATTGGACAAATTTGAATCCAAAAATTATGTATCCTTACCTCTTAGTAACTGCTAGTTGGGTCAGACACAGTCTTAACAGAGGCAAAGTTTAAGCAACTAGCCCCTGAAGAAAGTGTGGAACTGAAGGAACCCTTGTCTGTGTCTGTGTCTGTGTGTGTGTGTGTGTGTGTGTGTGTGTGTGTGTGTGTGTGTGTGTGTGTGTGTGTGT
>NW_015505392.1:811876-834347 GCF_001515645.1 Sinocyclocheilus grahami | reverse complement strand
GTATGTGTATCTGTGTGTGTGTGTGTGTGTGTGTGTGTGTGTGTGTGTGTGTGTGTGTGTGTGTGTGTGTGTGTTCATACGAACGTTTGAGCTCTCTGCTCACAGTTCATTGTTACAGTAATTATGATATATATAATTTTGACACATGGGAAGCTTTCTATAGTGGTGTAATTGAAAGCTTCACAGTATCGTAGCATGTTAAATCACACAGCACAGAAAAAAATAACTTGAAAATATATATATATATAGTATATTTATATATATTATATAATATACTGTATATATATATAAATTTTTCCCTCTGTTTTCTTTTTTATGATTTAATACAAATGTATTACCAAAAAAACAGTGGCTATCAAATGAATGCATAAAACTTAATCTTTTAAAATGTAATCAAATGACAATTAAACAGTTCTTTTTAAATATACAATACCTTTTAAATTAACAATACCAACAGAAGTTCACTGTTCAAAGCATGGACAAAAAAAAGTTGTAATATTGTGTGATATTCCTTTAAAAAAATGTTTAGATTATTATTATTACTACTACTACTACTACTACATTCTACTGTACAATAGTAATATATTTCTAGTTCAGTAGGTTATTATGAACACATAGAGAGTGTGTGTATCTGATGATAGTTTTCTAAAATGAAACAGCGAAACTCTGGTCAAGTGAACTCTCAGAGCAGCTCTGGAGATGAAGTTATTGTGTTCGTGTCTTCATATTGTGAGACGGCAGACACTGAAACACCACAAGCGTCACACATGCTTGAATATGTGTGAAGTAGACAAAACAGCACAGCAGAGACACACAGAACATGCAGACTTCATATTTAAATAGCAGTTTTTTGCAGGTTAATATTCACAGACACTAGTCCACATCACAATTTGATTCATTGTACAGCTCTACTTTTGATATATTCATCCAAAATTTGGCAATTCTATGACAGACAATTAATTACACAAATCAAAATATGCTGAGGAAACCCCTAAATTAATTCAAATACATTATTGTGACATTATTATTTCACCTACACTAAGGTTGTTAAAAAAAGTAATATACAAGAACTGCAAGGCTATTTGTAACAGGAAATATTTATTAATTGTGCATCATGTCTTGGAGGAGAATGAGGCGATCCATTTTTACCAGAACATACAGTATGACTCATATTATGTGAGTCAGCAAATCCATACCTGCTGACTACAAATTTATCTTGTGACCAAATGTACGCTGCCAGTTTGGCCCCTGTTTTCTATCTTTCACCTGAGCTGTGACTGAATGAGCATCAGCATAACACTTTCCAGGCATTCTTTCTCATTCCCAAAGTGACAGGAAGTCATGTTCTTTTCTGCCAGATGTGGATATTAGCTGAAGGAATGAACAACAGCTGAATTTACTGTAAGCAATTAAAGAGTAGATACTTTATATGGTGGTTCATTTATCAAAATGAGAAGAAAACACATTCTTTAAATATATATTACTAATGCATTGCATAATAATAATCTTCATTAATAAGATTATCAAACATCATTACTATATGTTATGCTTTTAATCATTTACTTATGTTGCTTCAAACTTTTATTTCCGTAGAACCTAAAAGGAGATGCGGGTGAGTAAATATTAACAATTTATTTTATATTTGTTGTTTTGGGGTGAACTACCCTGTTTAAAGATTAGTTAATGAAGATTTTACTAGTTAGAAATTACATTAAACTGACTACTCTTCAAAAGTTTGGTGTCAGTAAGATGTCTCTTATGCTCACCAAGGCTGCATTTATTTAATCAAAAATAATATTGTGAAATATTATTACAGTTTTAAAATTTGTTTTCTTTTTTTATTACATTTCAAAATGTAATTTATTCCTGTGACGCAAAGCTGAATTTTCAGCAGTCATTACTCCAGCCACATCACATGATCCCTTAGAAATCATACCTAAATTCTGAATATGGTGCTCAATAAACATGTCTTATTTTCAATGCTGAAAATGGTTTATTTTGTAACATTGTAAACATCTAACTTTTTTTCACATCTCACATAATTTCTTTAAAAACATTAAAATAAATAAAAACATGTACTGACCCCAAACTTTTGTACTATGGTGTACATTTTATATTTTATTATTTATTAATTCATTACTTAAATAATAATGACTCATTAGTGAATTCTTACATTCACATTTTATATTTTACTGATTTAGCTTTCATTTAAAATTTAAATACACAAACTAATGAGCAGTTAAATGAACATACTGAACTTTACATGCTGTTTCTTATTGTCCAGCTGTCACCAATTCATCTTTGTTCACCGTTTTATTAATGTAATATCCTTTCTTCAAGTGTGAATTACTAGATTTATGCCATGAACTGTATATTATCGCACACAGCAGTGAGGTGTGTTGTTCATATGCGTGCTGATTGATTAAAAAAAAGCATGCTGTATTTGCCATCTTACACAGGTGCCGAAGTCCTCTATTCAGCACAATTCGTAAGGAGTGTGCTGTTGCACAGCAGAGATCTTTGTAATATTTTCCATTTTCCTCTCACGGAAGGCACACGCTCTGACTCTTCAACCTAAACACCGTCCTTCAACATTGTGATGCACTCAATTTATTCATTGAAAAAAACGCAGCCTTCTGCTGAATTTGTATTTCTGAGGGAAGCTGATGAGGAGGGGGAACACTCCCTATATCAGGCTAACATCTCAACAATGGGAATGCCACAATGATGAATGAGACAGAGGTTTTAAGGCCGGCTGCCTCAGAGGCAGATACATCAGCAGCTGGAGCTGCCTCGAAACATTTTTTTCAATGATTAGGGACACAAATATTGTGTCATTATAGCCAATAATCTTTTTGTGCACTTACACTGACGCATTCATATGTTCAAATTTCATGCTTGTGTCTTGTGAAACTGTGTAACAGTAAAAAAAAAACAGGTTATTCACATATGACAAAGGACGGTTTTGACAGCTTGACAAAAAACCGAGGCACCAAACCCATGTGGTGTCCAGTTATCTCTCACTAGGCAGATTAAGTCATCTCTCTCCCAGCAGATGGGCATATCATTTCCCTAATGCTACTCCGGACCACATGGACCTCTCAGTTAATACACGCTTCCAATCCAACACACAAAAGCATTAGCTAAAAAGCAGCCATGAAAAAAGAAAAAAAATCAATGGCGCACAAATAGCAAGTAGATGCAAAATGTATTTTTGTAACACGGATATGACATTTAAATGTGCATCAGTGAGGGGTTTATATAAGCAACAAAACATATTTAAAAGTTAAAGAACATTTAAAAAATTGTCATTATTTACTGAAAAAAGGTATACAGTATATTGTAGAATGACCAAGCTGCTCTTTTTCATACAATAAAAGTGAATGGTGATCACAGCCGTCAAGATTTTCAAAGCAAGATTATTAGTGAATCTCAATTTTAATTGTATAGCTTCAGAGGACTTAACAAATAGTGCATGAGTCGAACTAACTATGTTTAGGATAATCTTTCTTTACTAAGAAATGGTGACAAGCTGTCAAGATTTTCAAATAAAGATTATTAGCAAATTTGACTTAAATTTGGTCTGTTCCTCACACAAAGTTATTGCAGTGCTTCTGAAGAATCAGGACATAGTGCATGAGTCGAACAAACTACTTTTATAATAATTTTATGGTGCTTTTTGTTCTGAAGGCCCCTGGTGCCCATCCACTTTCACTGTAAAGAACAGCAGCTTAAACATTCTGCTGAACATCTCTTATTTTGTTCCATGGATGAAAGAAAGTCAAACTGGTTTGGAACAGTGACGAATCTAGGGTTTTTATTTGGGGGTATAGCCCCCAATGAGGGTATAATAATAAAAAAACAAATTTATTTTTTTATTTCACTAATAGGGTAGGATGGTAAAGCCTACTAAACTTATTGTGGTATTGCACAGATGGGTATAACATTTGAGCAATGAATAAGCCAAATACAAGTCTTTCCGATCACACAAACACACACAAATGTTACTGTTTGCATTTCTAGTACAAACCTCTTTCTATGCTCAAGTACTGTCAGTCACTGTCTTTAATCATTTCCGTGCATGACTGTATGGGAGTTAATGCCACATGCACTGTAATATGTTTTATATTTTCAAATGAAAATAGCAACATGGTAGATGCGATGACAGTAGATGGGAAACCGATTGCTCCCCATGACATTTTTGTAAACTTTTTAGTTTTTTGACATTTTGTATTTATGACAAAGAACTGCACAGATGCAGATATTATAACAATCTATCGATAAACACACACCTTGTCCTCTGTTTCTCACTCTGCGCCACCGCAGTCTGCGGATTGAAGAACGCGCTGAAAGATGGGGAGGAGCCGAAGTCTGCCGGCGTTTTCATTTAAAGGGGACTGAGGTGATCATGAATTCAAGTACAGTTTATGGAGCAAATTGCTAAATTTTTAGGGGGGCTGAGCAGAAATTAAAAGCCCCCCCAAAAAATGGCCTAGCGACGCCCATGGTTTGGAACTACATGAGAGAAAGTAAATGAAATGGTCTTTATTTTTAGATGATCTGTCATTTTAAATGTGATGTAACCATCTTGTATTGTAAATGCGGTACAAATTTATTTGTTGGCATATAGTAAATAGGAGAGCCATCAAACTGTTTTGATATGCATAAATACAGTAAGGTTTTGCTGACACCATTTTTTCAATTAGATGAATACAAACTCATCAGCTACTTTATGCAAATCCACTCCCTATGCGCAACACACTTTTACTGGTAATTCAAGATCACTATGGAAACCTTCCATGCTTAATTTACATTCACTTTAATTCACATAGTGAATTAAATCCCCCAGTCTGATTTCCAGCTAAACTAATGCAGTACCACATTCAAACCATACAAAGCAAAACACGTTTCACTCAAGGCCTCCAGAAAGGCAAGCAGGATGTAAAAAAGCACGTAACGCTAACAAATGCGTTGCTATATTAATGCTCTACTCAATCGCCAAATGTATTTATTTAACCCAAGCAAAAGGGCCAGTGATGCTCACCGGTTTATAAATGTACCCAGTGGAGCTTCAGATGAAATCTTCACCCTCATAAGTACGACATATAAAGATGGTGTTTTCACTGAGCTGTGGAGTGGGAAGGAGCTCTGTCTTACCTTGGTAATTGCAGATGTCTCCCACGCTGTTCTGACGCGTGATGTGGTGCCAGTAAGCGCTTCGCGGGAGAGATATCGACTTTGTTAATGTGTTCTCGTTTGAAAGAGTCTGTGAGGCAGAGCAGAAAATCATTGGGTTACATTGGTTATATTTCCAGTCAAATCACTCGGAAAGGGCTTACACTGAGAAGATTTCAAAGGCCTCGCCACCTAAACAGCACCTCTCCATTAGGACCATTTGAACATCACAGATGACAGGTGGAGTGAGATGTCATTACAGCCTTTTAAAAAGAGAATTTTAAGAGAATTGTGTTAATCCAAACAAATAAAGACTCTTAGCGGGACTCTTGATCAAGATTTCAGAGCAAGCAGCATTTTTGGCAGGGGTCCTGGATGGCAAGATCTGAGCGGAGGGCCATATGGTCAAGTCTCATCAGCCTCCACTGAAGGCCTTAGAGATGACAGCACAGATTCACTGCCAGGAAGGCAGCAGCGCAGTTTAAATAGTGCAGGAAAGACCATCCGCGCCGGGCGACTGAACAATTCATCAACCTCGCTAGCTTCAGGGGGTACGGAAAAATAACCAAAATGTGCTTTCAATGAAACGTTGATAACCAAAATAACATTTTAAGGCATTAGTGTTCAGAAGCTTTGAACACTGAAAAACTCCTGAGGCTGTTATTTCTGCGGTTATCTTGCAACTAAGATGAGTCTCAAATCCATTTACATGTATGCATTTGGTAGATGCTTTTATTCAAAGCGACTTCAATTGCATTGAAGGTATGCATTTTATCAGTATGCATGTTCTTAGGATTCAAACTCTTGACCTTGATGTTGCTAACGTCATGCTCTACCAGTTGAGCTATAGGAACACATAAGTGCAGTGTTTTTGAAGGTACTCGACCGATAGTGCAGTTCAGCATTAGTTGACAGCAGCTGTTTTTTCAAAGATGCCAGTATTCTGTGACCTGGATTTATGAAATATCACATGCTGTGCACTGTGCAAGCAAGGAAGTGGGAAAACATACTCAGAAAATTGGCAGAATATTTACGGGGAAGCTGCAACCCTGATATTCAATTATACTGTGCAGTGACAAAAGGTTGATTTTTAGGTTATCTGAACTAAGGCAATAATTTAAAAAAATTCTGTAGACTTATTTAGCATATGTCAATCACTGAAATGATCACATACTGTATAAAATACCATTAAAAACTATGGGGTCAGTAAACTTTCAATGTTTTTTTTTAAGTCTCTTATACTCAAATTGATTATAATACATCTTTTTGGGGATATATAGAAAGTTAAAAAGGACAGCATTTATTTGAAACAGAAATGTAATGTAACATTACAAATGTATTATATTTCATCAAATATCTCTTTATTTTTTTTATCAATTTAATGTATCCTTGCTTAATAATCTTAATTTTTTTCCAGAAAAAAATAAAATCTTACTGACCCCCAAATTTAGCATGGCAGTGTGTTTTTGAGACCAAAATCTTATTTATGATTTTTTTATTTGTTTAAGGTGATTAAATCAACAGTTAAAGGACAGAAGTGATGAATTCTTGATTATTAATGTTATTATTTTGGCAATTTAAGTATATTAATAATCATAAATTAACCTTACAAAACATGAGTGTGTTTAGAATTTTGATGGACCCTGGACCACAAAACCAGTCAATTTTTTTTTATTGAGATTTTTACATCATCTGAAAGGTTATTTGGCCAAGATTCAACTATTTGAAAATCTGGAATCTGAGGGTGCAAAAAAAAAAATCTAAATAGTGAGAAAATCGCCTTTAAAGTTGTCCAAATGAAGTTCTTAGCAATGCACATTACTAATCAAAAATTAAGTTTTGATATATTTACAGCAGGAAATTTACAAAATATCTTTATGGAACATGATCTTTACTTAATGTCCTAATGATTTTTGGCATAAAAGAAAAATCTATAATTTTGACCCATACAATGTATTCTTGCTACAAATTTTGCTACAAATATAACCCAGCGATTTAAGACTGGTTTTGTGGTCCAGGGTCACATTTGTGAAATAAGCTTGTACTAATATTACGGAATATTAGGAAATACTAAATATGAAATGCCTTTTTCCCCACTGTACCCCCTGTAGAATTATAGGATGTGTACTTTTACTATACCTGTGAGCTCTTCTCCATCTCCATCATCATGCGTTCATGTTGCTCAGCGATGGACAGCGTGGCAGAGTGAACTCTCTGATAGATCATCTCGCCTTCTCTGGTCTGGAATGTGAACAAACCTTCCCCTGTATCACACATCCTGTAAGAGAACAACACACATGCACACACAACCGTTAAGCAATTATAGCTTCTATTAGTTTTCAGTACACATGTTCTTTTCGTAATAGGCTGAACAGCAGGAGTAGACTTTAAGGGCAGCCTGCAAGGGAAAGCATGTGTTAAATGTTGAGCACCTTCGTGAATCAGCAAATCAATATCCAGAGCAGCAGAATCAGGACTATTGGATTTAGGATGAAAACATCTTGTCAGACAAAAGCACTCCCAACTAGAATCGAATGATGTTCACACACCTCCCGGACTCAAATGTGAACCAGGTCGAGTCTCTTCCGTATCTCCTCAGGGAGTTGAGCGGCCACATGACCAGCTTGACTCTGGCATTATGGATGTCCCAAAGGTAGATGTTCTCGTGGGTGATCTGCATTGTGCACTCCCCGTAGATGTCCAGGTTTGGGGTCGGCATCAAGTAAACATGAAATCTTTCTGGAATAAAAATTAAATACATTTATAAGTCAGAAGTCCTATACTTAACTAAAACTGAAATTAATATTTAAAAATAAATTAAACATACACTGAAATAAAATATTTTAAAAAGTTTCATTTCAGCCAACCCATTTCTCATTTTAATTTAGTTAAATTAGACGCACTAAAATAACAAAAACTGAACTAAAAGCGAATAAAACGATATAGACGTATAAAAAATACAAAAATGACAAAACACACTACGAGAGTACTAAACCTTAAACTAAAATTTAAATGAAAATGGAAAATATAAAAATAAAAAACATTAATAAAAACTATAATAGTGTCTTATTAATGCTAAAGTAAGTATTACAGATTGGGGGTTTGTTGAGAAAAAAACAATAATAATAAAATAAAAACAATTGAAACCACTGTATACATTAAAATTAAAAACTTAATTTGATCTCTTCAGATGCAGAAAGCTTTGAACAATGAAAAACTCTTGAAGATGTGAGTGTTTTTTAAATTTTGATGGAATAAAAAAAATTGTTTATAAATAAAAAAATAAATATGTATATACAGTGGGGCAAATAAGTATTTGATACACTGCCGATTTTTCAAGGTTTCCCACTTACAAAGAATGGAGAGATCTGTAATTTTCATCGTAGGTACACCTCAACTGTGAGAGACCGAATCAAAAAAAAAATCCAGAAAATAATATTTTTATATAGAATAGCACCACTAAAAGTGTGTTATATATCAGATTCTAGCCATGAAGCTGAAGGGGTCAGGCTGTAAAGAGTGTGCAGTTTTTTTTAAAGTTTTTTTATATATTTTGATTCAGACATATTTTTCTTCAGAATAACAAGTGCAGACGAAGTGTACCCAATAAACCTAGGAAATTATATTGAGATAGCAGGATGACAAAACTGAACGGTTACTTCAGGTAAATAACTCAGAAAGGTTCAGCAGTCATAGCAGCTTACACTGACAGAAACTGCCAATGTCTTGTGTTAAAGAAACTTCATTACAGGCTAAATCGTTTCTTTAAAAGAAATGTCAATCAAACAGCAGTCTGCAACCTTTTCATATCTGTTAATAATAATTAAACTTGCTTAAAAAAGGCCAACCACTGTGGCGGTGCAGTCCATTCAGCTGTCATATTTACAGACATCTCAAACAGCTTTTATTTGGACAGCTGAAAGATTCTGCTCTGCCTAAAGATGACAGAGAATTAAAGGGTATGGCTGGAAATCTCGAGAACATCTCAACAGAGCCATCTAACATGATTATTATTTTTCCGATGGACTATTATCTCTTCTTGCAGATGTGACTCTTGCAGTGCACAAAGGTCAACAGATTGTTGCCATAGAGCCGCAGTTGAGCCAACCGCAATGGAGTAAGCACACCATCACAATTAGCTCCAAAAAGACAAGGGTGCACTTCATAATCCAAATTAATAGTCCCTAATTATACCTAATGCTTCAAAATAAGATGTCTCTCCAGAGGAAGAGGCAATGTAATGTGGGGGCTATTTTAGGGATTGTGAAAATGAACTCTGATTTAATTATCGCAGCCCGCCGTTAGAGGGGTCTAATTGAAGCGCAAATGGCAAACTCTCTGCTCGTTATTCCTCAGCTGTCGAATAGTGGGGAAACGATCATTTTGCTGAGCTCCAGCTGATATAATCATATACACATTGCGCTCTCGTTATAAAAACAAATCTATATTTGCCTGTCATTTGATTGAAACAAATTTGATGACCACTCTATACGGTGTCTGCCGCAGCTTAATGCTTGAATGCTTCGGCAGCACTTGGAGATGAACTGATATTGATTTTCTGAATTAGGTTTAAAAAAACACTCACATAAACACAGACACAACTCAGACCATCTCAGACTGAAACAATCTGATCTTGGAGGAGATGCAGTTGCCTTAAAGTAACGGTTCTCAACTTGAGGGTTGGGACTGTTCTTATAGTCACAGAAAACATTATGCTTAATTTTAAATCTCTCGGGAATAAAAAGTCATAAGCAAGCACTGCAGATTTTTGCAGGCTTATTGAAATAAAATACAATACTTCATTTGATCTTATGAAAAATTACATTTGTTGTTTTATTTGCAATAACAACATGCAAATAATGCGACAAGATAATACATAATATACATTACTAATAATTTATAATATATTTACTGAAATTCAATAGTGCTTGTGGCTCAAGATTGTTCTTATAGTCTTTATTTACTATAATTAAATATTATAAATATTTGATATTATAAAGTTTTTATATTTAATCTAAAATTCTAAATGTAAATATTTTTATACTTTATAATTACACATAATAAAAATAACACACACACACACACACACACACACACACATATATATATAAAATACATATTTATATATAATGAAAAAATATATATAAACCTACTTAAAAAATATAAATAAACATAAGCATGAGTAGTTAAGAGTTTTTTTTATTTTTTAAAAAGTAAAAAAAAATTTTTTTTTTTTAATTATTTAAAAGATGAGGATAAAATATTCTTCATATCATTTTGTTGTTGAGGAAACTCTCATTTTGCTGTATTTTGATGCAAATTCACCTGCCACTTGGTAGAAACTAGCCAAAGGCGGCAGATGCCAACATCAAGTGCTCAAAACAATGAACAATTCTGGTACTGTTTTGGGTTGTCACCTGATGTCCAATGTAAAATCTGAAGTGAAACCCTTTTAGAACCAGTGCTTTAATTTAACTGAAAATGCTAATTTGTTCCCTGCCAGCAGGTTTCACTTTCAGAACGGCGGAAATATAGCGGATTTCCAAACAATCCAAACATATGCGTATTCCCTTTAACTTGTTAAAAAGATCATCTGTTTACCATCTTGAGTGGAAAATACTGTTTTCGTGATCAGTTTTTCATTTATTATTTGCTTACGTTAGTGAATTTTACATTAGAGTGCACATCTGTGCTGAAATTAATACGGGGAGCGGCTGGAAACTAGCAATGATAAAATTTATCATCCGAGTCTAATATGATCTAGCGGGCCGTACTAAAAGACATTGAGGGCCATATACGGCCCGCGGGCCGACAGTTGCCCATCCCTTTTCTAGAGGGAAATAGAGTTCTGCTACCCGACCCAGGCCTGACGGGTCCCGAAATACTCTCAGGTTTCGGGTTGGGTTTGTGTTAATGTTTAATGAATAGCTTCAGGTTCAGGTTTGTAGCTAAATTAAAACTATATGCAGAAGGCTACGCTGCTTTCACGCACAGACACACACAAACACACAAACTTTTCTTAATAAAATAGGATCTCGCCATGATTTCCTTGTGAGGTCTGTGACTCCATTGCAGGATAATGATTATATCTTGGTCATATCGCCACTCTTCCATCGGATCAAATGGTAAGAGTCGGAGCTTCAATTTTGGAAATATCACTTTGCTCAAACACGCACCTCTCAGCGGTCAGCCTGTACGACTACTGCTAAGATGGCCTTAGTGAATGCTAGGTCAATATCGAATAAATCTTTTATTCTAAATGACTTATTTACATCGCATTCATTAGACTTCTTATTTATTACTGAGACTTGGTTAAAACATGGTGACTTGATGCCTCTTGTTGAGATTGCTCCTCCAGACTGTGCATTTTTTTAGTTCTCCACGGGCCTCTGGACATGGTGGTGGAGTTGCAACAATTTTTAGAAGCTGTTTTAAATGTAAGACTGTGCCCACTGATACTTTCTCCAGTTTTGAAGTCCAGCTATTGAAGGTTGATGTAAAGGGGCCTGTACTATGTGCTTTGGTTTACAGACCGCCTAAATGGAATAAGGATTTTATTTGTCAATTTTCTGACTTTCTGTCTGATCTGGAGATTTAAATATTCATTTTTGTTGTCCTTCGAAACCATTGGTCAAGGAATTTGTAACTCTTTTAGAGTCACTGAATATTGAACAATATGTATGTGGCCCAACTCATAATTTGGGTCATACACTTGACTTGGTGTTGTCCCGTGGCCTTTTGATCTCAAACATGGAGGTTATTGAGGCATGTGTGTTATCCAGTTTTGTTTGAATCTGAATACTTTTCTCCATCACCTACTTTCGCTTAGCATTCACATTGATCTAGGGTTATTAATTCTAACACTGCAAATTTGTTTTCTGAACATTATTCTTTACATGTTACCAATGATATCCTTAACGAAACTGATACTGAAAGTTTGATTGAAGGATTTTATAAAGCAATTTGCAGTTGCCTTGTACCACAAGCTGTTTGTCTTCCTTTCAACCCGTTTATCACATCAGCTAGATAGTATTGTCTCTACTATGAAGTGTTCTGGTTCTAAGTTAGATATTATTCCTGCACGTCTTTTTAAGGATGTTTTTCCAACCTATTAGTCCTATTGTAACAGCTATAGTGAACAGCTCTTTAGCCAAAGGTGTTGTGCAACCTCTGCTGAAAAAAAACCTCAGCTTGACCCAGCAATGTGCTGTAACTATTGGCCTATTTCTAAGTTGCCTTTTATCAGCACACTTTTTGTCCCGTTTGTTGCTGCCGTGTGTTTTGAGTTTGAGCTCCGTCAAGTTAATTCTTTGTCGTCTAATTTTTTATCTTAAAATAAATTTTATACACCATCCTTTTCAGTTCTATAACGTGTGAATATATCCCTTATATAATTAACACTATTATAATTAATTATTGACACACTAGCATAATTAATGCTGTTCAGTTGCTTTGATACAATCTGTATTGTTAAAAGCGCTATATAAATAAAGGTGACTTGACTTGACTTTTGGAGAAAGTAGTGTTTTTACAACTTCAGTCTTTTTTGGATTCTTTTAGTGTTTTAGATAAGTTTCAATCTGGTTTTAGATCATTACACAATACTGAGTCAGCTCTATTGAGAGTTACAAATGACATGCTACATTCTCTGGATTCAGGTGCTTGTATTGTGTTGGTATTGTTGGACCTGAGCTAGGCATTTGACACCATTGATCATAGTATTCTTTTTGGTCGACTTGAATGTGTGGTAGGTATTTGAGGCACTACATTAAAGTGGTTTGCCTCGTATCTCGAGAACAGGACTTTTCCTGTAAATTTAGGAATTTTTTTCTCATCCTCTGCACCTGTCTTGTGTGGAGTGCCCCAGGGATCCATTTTGGGACCTTTACTGTTTTCCCTTTATACGCTTCCCTTGGCCCACATTTTTCAAAAATACAGTATTTCATATCATTGTTACGTGGATGATTCTCAGTTTTATCTACCAGTAAGGCTTGATACTGCGGTTTCATTTGATGTATTATTGAAATGTGTACATGATATTAAGACATGGATGTCTAATAATTTCCTGCAGTTAAATGAGGATAAAACCGAGGTTTTAATATTAGGTTGTCCTGCACACTCGTCTCTTGCTTTGGAAGCTCAGTTAGGTCCACTTTCAACTAATGTACGCAAACAAATCAAAAACCTTGGAGTGATTTTTGACTCCTCTCTATTTTTTGATAAACAAATTAGTGCTGTTATTAGAGCAAGTTTTTTTCCATTTGAGATCTATTGCAAAGTTGAAGCATCTTCTTTCAAGGAAGGATATGGAAGTTGTGATTCATGCACTTGTTACATCTCGATTGGATTATTGTAACTCTCTTTATTCTGGTCTTCCTCAATCTTCAGTGTCACGATTGCAAGCTGTTCAAAATGCTGTGGCAAGACTTTTGACTAGGTCAAAAAAGAGGGATCACATGTCTCCTGTTTTATCATCCCTTCATTGTCTTCCCATTAAATCCAGGGTTAATTTTAAAATTCTTCTGTTTGATTATAAGGCATTGTCTGGTTGTTCACCAAGTTATATCTCTGAACTTCTTGTGCCATATTGTCCTGCTAGGGCACTTAGATCTTCGAGTCACTTGCTTCTAACTGTACCACGGTGTCGGTACAAAACAAAGGGTGATCGGGCTTTTTCTGTGGTTGGCCCCAAGCTTTGGAATGGTCTCCCCTATCATGTGAGATCTGCTCCTTCTCTGGACATTTTTAAGTCTAGACTTAAATCTTATTTTTACTCTTTAGCCTTTGTATGTGTGTAGTTGTTGTTTTTATTAGTAGATTTGTTTGATCACTGTACAGCACATTGGATCAATTTACATTGTGTTTAAATATGCTTTATAAATAAATGTTGTTGTTGATAATAAAATAGCTTCGATACTGAATCGCTACATTATATTTCTCAGCAACAAGGGGGTAAAAATCACTGTTTTTAAAGTAACTAAACTCAGCTTTATTGTTTCTAAAGAGAGAGACGCGCAGACACAGGTAATTCACTCACACAACTTTCATCCCTCTCTCTCTCTGGATAATTATTTTAAATAAATTATATAAATCATTCATTCAAATAAACGTGGTATAACCACATTACTTCATCTCTGTGTCTGATTTAAAGCGGCAGAATGCTAGAACGAACCGTAACTGATGAAAATGACCTTAATTTTTACCCTTTGCCTCCAAATCATGCATTACATTTTTTAAGGCACATGCAGGCTGTGGTTTATATTATCTTACATACAGTGGGTACGGAAAGTATTCAGACCCCCTGTGAGCCGTTTGCTCTATAGGCTTTATTTAAAAACGAAACTTGTTTTGCTCTTGTGCCTGCTTTAGCGGCCTCTCTGTTACAATACGGCAAACGGCACATGCTCATGATTGGTAAGTGCTTTTTTCTTTTGCTTTGTGTGCTGGACTGGCCACTAGCCTTGATGAAACGGTTTATTTACATGTATTTGTTTACTGACTGTTGCATGCAATCATGAAATACAGCATATTTAAAAAGTTTGGTTATTCGTTGTGGAAAAAATGGCTTTGGGTTGGGATCGGGCTCTAAATTTAACAGTGCCACTCGGGTCGGGTCGGAATCGGGTCAAACGATCTCAGGTACGGGCCTGGTCTCGGGCTTCAGTTTGAAGGCAGTGCAGACCTCTAGAAGGAAACGGATTGCATTAGCTAAAGATTCTCGCTCATTCTCTTAAGCGTTTTCTTGCAGATGTGCCATGCGCATTCATCCTGCTTTTCTTCTGCGCCATAATCTCATCCATCTCTGTGACAAGCTTCATTAAGAGCTGATGCTCTGATGCACGGCGGTACCCATTAGCGCTTAGCAAAGAACCTTGGCCCGAGCCTATCATTTATAAACATGAGAACAGACCTGGAGGGACTGTGTTTAACAAACACATTTGGACTCTGTAATAGAATTATTTAGGGAGTACAAGAGGAAAAATCACGGAAAAATCTGGGCTCTAATTGGATACTGACCGTTCTGTTCCCTCTGCACCCCTGCTGCTAACAAGTCCGGTTCTCCCAGGCTGATGTCATTAAGTCTGCTGCCCAGACACTCCAAACACAATAACTTCCACCACTCCTCAGCCTCCAGCTCTGTGGACACACACATCCATATCATCATTTTTATATGCAAACATGCAGGAGCAGCTGCTGAAGAGACGGCAGCAAACAGGGAACAAGCAGGAGATAAACACATTTACAGATTTAGCACTAATGCACAGCAACAAGCCATTTGTGAGCACTAGGTTTATGATGAACGTTATTTTTCTAGTCATCGACCACCTCAGCCTTTCTGAAAATATGAGATGTTTACAGTTACAAGAGATTTCTGCTTTAAAACTAAAGCAGCCAGTAGTCTGGCACAAAGGAGTGTAGTGATGGACAGACAGACATGTAGAATTGACAGACAGACAGTCAAGTTCATAGGTGCGGACACAGTGTCTAAAAATACTCGCCAAGTGCCAAATGTGTGTAAAACCTGGCTGCCAACTAACAAAAACAGAATTACTGACCATTTTTAGGAAGTGCAACAATGGAAGAAAGAAAGCCATACAGGTTTGCAACAGCATGAGAGGAAACGATGACAGAATTTTTATTTTAGGTGAACTTTACTATTTATTACACTCACACTATATGGGGTAAGATGTACACAATAAGGGGACGATGCCCCGCTTAAGAACAATGTGCATTTATTTTTAAATTGTAACCTATTTAGATATAAGCTTAGCAAGAGCAGGATGACGATGCATCACCAATATGTTATTATGGGAAATAAACAAAGATCATTAAATCATAACGTAAAATGTTAAATTATTCAAAGAAGCTACTGGGGTACGATGGCCCCCTACCTGGGGCAAGAAGCCCCCTGGCTAAACTTTTACAAAATGTAATTTTACAAAGTGACTTTTGATATTAATTTTAATAATATTTATATATATATATATTTTACAGTGTCACCTATGTAAAATACTAAATCAATTATTCTATTAAATTTTTATTTTTGACAATTTAGTTGAGTAATTGAATAACCAAAGACAAAGCAGACAGACAAAGCAGAATCCCAGTAAAAGACATTCATCTGAAATGTACATTTATTATTTGACTTATAATACAGGCATTTGAATAACTGAATATTTACATATTTAATCACCTATATTATAATTAAAGATATACAATAATTGCAACACTGAATTCAAATTAAATGACTTCACTCAATTAGCCTATAGGTTTTAATTAATTAACGAAGATGTCTGTAAAGTAATTATTGGAATTACTGAATAATAGCCCTATGAATTTAAATAAGTTTAAACACTAGTAACAACATGCCACTTGGGGTCTTCTGTGACAATTCTGGTGGTCATCTTACCCCAATGGTTTAACTTTATATTTTCACCTCAGAATAAAACTATAAATTTTACTCCACCAATACAAAAACATTAATGTGTCCACAAACCCCTAAATACAGAAATATACTTTGATATTCAACATATTACAATGTCATAGATCACTATTTGTTCAGAGACACAAAATTAGATCAATTAACCTCAAAATAGTTTAGACTGAGATTAAATGACAAAACTTAGAATAGCATGGAGATTTATTAAATAAACACACACTTTATTTTAAATATTTATCATAAACAAATAATATGAATATTATAAATTATATTTAAATAATAAATAATATAAATTACATAAATTATAATGCATGTAATTATATGTATAAATAGTTATAGTATATATGATATATGTATAGTACAGTACATACTGTATGATCTGATGTGATATTTTACATACAGTTATCGTTATATACTCAGTTAAATAATGCAGAGTTTAATAGACAGTAATAAAAAGTACAAATGGGCGGCACATTTTCTCAGTTTGCACATCATTAGCAGGTGCAGCAATAGTTATTTTGGCCCCTGTGTGCACACAAAATAACACAAATAGCATTCTGTAGGAGTTGAGCTTTATTTTTCTTGGCACTCCATTCTTACTCCATTCTTCAAAAGCTCCAGGCTAATCTACAGCACACTCTGGACAGCATCATTCTAATGAATGCACAATGACACAAAGGAAAGTGAGCACAAATTATGACTATGCCAACCACAAAATGAGCTCCATCCACACTGCTTCTGCTTGTGACATGGGTTTGAAAGCTCAACATTATGAGATTAGATTTGTCTAATTACGTGCCAAGTAGTTGTTAGCCGATTCGTGGCCTCGTCAAGTTTGCATTTTCAGTGGAGCTTGTTTGAATAACAATGGCTGCCTGCTTGATGTTGCCCTAAGTATATTTCAGCTGTAATTGAAGCTTAAAATGAGTACTGTATGCCTGTCGACATTTTAATTTTGCCTGCTTGAGTAATGTGAGCAGGCACCATTCAAAATATTCAATCAGGGAAAAAATGATTTTTTTTTAATAGTACAATAGACACTTATCAAATAATTTCACTCATAATACTGTGTAAATCATGCACACAGATCCAAACGCTAGAAGAAAAAAAAACATAATGCCTTGGATTATCTTTATCAAACTTATTAAACACAAACAAATAATTGTGCACATATTCCTATACAAGCTTTTTGCTGATTTTTTAGTTTTAGTTTTTTTTGCATGGCCTCTCTCCTGAGACGGTGACCTTTAAGTGTGTCTAAATTCGCACACACTTTTGGGCCCACTGAGTGGAAAATTGGATAAACAAATACTTCATCAGCATGGCAAACTCTCAAGTGCTCAGGCAGCTATGTGCACACAAACAAAGATCATCTTCACATGGTTAATGGTTCACTCAGAGCACAGGAAATGAGAAGAACCACAGTAAATGATAAATAGTTAGGAGAAAGAAAATGGGTCAGGATGGATGAAATAGATTAAGGCTGCAACAAATCGCTAATGGAAATACTCGACAATGAATTTCATTATTGATTTGTAGCGTCTGTGGGCCCCGCTTAGAGGACCACGTCAGTGACACCACTTTAAATAACAGCGAAAAATGCATTTACATGAAAGAGAAAAAAACTAATTTAATTACAGTTTACTGCTTTATTTTTCAAAGGCCAGTATTTTCATTTGGCAAAACAGAGCATCCTAAAAGCAAGCAAGCTCAAGTACGTAATAGAGCTTTTATTTAGATCAAAGCACGATTCATTTAAACATCAAATTTAAGTTTTAAATGAACATTTACATTTATGCATTTGCCAGAAGTTTTTATCCAAAATGTCTTATTTTACAAGGAATTATTTATGTTTTGTTTTGTTTTGTTTTGAAAACCAAATGTATGACCTTGGCATTATATTGAAATGAAAATATATTTTATATTTATATGAAAATCTACACTACCATTCAAAAGTTTGAGGTCAGTAAGGTTTTTTTTTTTATGTTTTGAAAGATGTTTCTTATACTCACCAAGGCAGCATTTATTTGATCAAAACTACAATAAAATAGTATTATTGTCAAATATTAATACAATTTAAAATAACCGTTTTCTATTGTAATACATTCTAAAATGTAATTTATTACTGTGATAGGAAAGCTGAATCAATGTTGGAAACAGTTGTGCTGCATAATATTTTTTTTGTGGAAACCATGATATACAATTTTCAAGATTCTTTGATGAATAAAATAAAGTTTGAATATAAAGTTCAAAGGAACAGCATTTATTTGAAATAAAAATATTTTGTAACAATGTAGAAGTATTTTACCTTCTTACCTTTTGATCAATTTAATGCATCCTTGCTGAATAAAAGTTTATTTTTTATTTTTTATTGTACCTACCTCAAACTTTTAAAAAGCATATTATCATATTTATTTTTAGATTTTATATTATTTTAAGGCTCATAATTTTTTGGTGCAAAATGTAAAATGATGTTATTAAATATTAATTATCAAACTGAATTTGTAAATTGCTTGAAGCATTGAGCAAAATGTGAAATCTTAGATAAATCCGATTTAAATCAGTTGCAAGTCGCAGCCCTCATAATCAGACATGATGATTGTACGACAGAGAGAGAGAGAGAGAGAGAGAGAGAGAGAGAGAGAGACAGAGAGAGCGCGTGAGAGAAGAAAAGGGTCAGAGCGGCACAGCCGTAACCCGACAGACTCAAAGGGAGGTGAGGAAGTGGAAGTGAAGGATCAAGGGAGGTCGGGTTCCTACATGTGGCGGACATGTGAGGGACACAAGCTCCATATGGCCGGAGTTTGTGAGAAAGGGGAAGTTCGAGAGGGGGTGGCTCATGGACATGTACCTGTGCCAAAATTAAAAGAGCCACAAGCAGAGTTGACCACACACACACACACACACACACACACACTCGCCTAAGGCCTACACTGACTCAAAGGTGATTTATTCCCACAAGGACAACAAGGTGATCTAATGCAGCAGGACATATTACCAACAAACCGGCACAGAAAAGTCTTTGAAGGAGTCACAGACACTGCCTAAGACTTCTTCATCTAAACAGCCTAAGGCACATATACTTTTTAAACCCTTAGTGTATGGCCCTATCTCACACAGCTCTTCATTTATGCCCTATGCCCGCTCTACCCGTTTCCCATTAATATCCTGCCTCTGAAGGGAGTGAAGGAGAGCTGGGGGTGGGGAGGTTATTGTGGTAAATGGATTCAGGAGAACATTCTTCGCCTCCCCCTGGCAGTGCGGAAGACCCCAGAGGTGCTAATGATATCCCAGCGGGTCCACCGTGTGCATCCACTCCACTGCCTCTCCTTCCCTCTCCATCTCTTCCGTGTTCCTCCCTCTCTCTCTCCTTTAGTTTCCTACCTGGGAATTTAGCTTGACAGGAAATTTGAAGGCAAAGGACAAATTCAGCGCTAAAAAGATTTACCGTTTCTTCTGGTCAAAAGAGTTGTAATAATGTGTTTGTGATCATTTTTTGCACACATTATTGTGGATGGAAATCACAAAAAAATTCATTAAACCTGCTGTTATTGGACTTGTTTAGCAACCAATTCACTAAAGTAATTATGATTACACACTTTCCTATTAGTTCCATGATATAAATAACTGCATGCTATCATCACTAGAAAATGTATGCAAATGTCTCTTTTTCAAAGTGATTCCATTCGACAGTGCTGAGCTTTGCAAATTCAGCTCTTTATAAATTATAAATATATTTAAAAAGGCTATTTACATAAAATGGAGGTGTTTTTTATGCTGATGTGAATGACTTAACTTCACTAATAATACTAAGTTCCCTAGTAATACTCATGATTCAGCATTTTATCTGTGCAGTTAGTGCCATGTTAAACTAGATGCAGGTTCTTGGTCTGAAATAGTATGCACAAAAGCAGATGAAGCATATTTATCAATTTACGTTTTTTCACTCATACATATCCAAGTGTATTTTGAATACCATAAGAGCTACACAAAAGTTTGGGGTCTGATAAGAATGTGTAATATTTTTGAAATAAAACTCTAAAACTCTTATGCTCAACCAAGGCTGCATTAATTTGATCAAAAATGTCGTAAAACAGTAATATTGTGAAATATTATTACAAGTTTAAATTACTCTTTTCTATTTCAACATATTTTCTTCAGTGACACACGATCCTTCAGATATCACAATATGCTGATTTGGTGCTCAGGAAACATTTCTTATTATCAAAGCTAAAATTGTGCTGCTTAATGTTTTTGTGGAACTCGTGATACATTTTTACTGTATTTGAAATATAAATCTTCTGTAACATATATTACTCCTTTCCTTACACTTTTGATTAATTGCATGGGTTCTTGCTGCATAGAAGTATCAATTTCTTTAAATAAATAAAAAATATGACCCCAAATTAGGGTTAATCATGCTTTATTTGGCCCGGTAAAATGACAAATGTGGTAAATCACAGAACTGAATATTAATGCCAACCTAAAACTGCAACTGTTTCACAAACCAAGTTAATGCTTATTCATGTTTGTATTCTGGGTGTAGTTTTTTTTTTCCTGCGAAAATGCTTTGATCAGTTTTGACACTGCCATCTTTCCACTACAAGATTCTCAGTGTGAGAGGAGAGAAAACACATGGGAAAAGACGCCTTCTGCTGCCAAGCTAATGTTGAGTAAAGTATCTCATTCATATTTCAAACGTGTGTTGTTAAGCCTTTCTCTTATTGTTTTGTTTTCTAACTGCTGATCTGCCTGTTGCCTTTGGCTGTATTCATTCTCTATGACACAATTTAAAAATATATATATTCTGTGCATCCCAATGGGCTCTCCTAACACTTACTAGCCTTAATAACCTGAACATTTCCGCGACTTCTTTAGTTTCAAGGTATAAAAGGAATAAATCAAAGAATAAACACATTTTCCTGATATGTGAAAATCAATACTTGCACATCTTGAAATATAGAATAAATTAAGCCATTCTGGATACACTCCAGCACTACAACAAAGACTATTCTCAGAGTTGGAGACAGTGCTTACCTGACTCACAGGCAAATGTCTTTGACGTCTCATCGCAGAAAATAATTGCCACTGCGTGTTTCTTGGTCTCTCGTGGCATTCGAGTAACGTTCTTAATGTTGTGGAGCTCAGTAATCTGTGGAAGAAGACGACAAAATTAATTACCAAAATTAACAAACTCAAGAGGAGGGGGAAACAAAGGAAGGAGGATGACATTGAGGTAATGTAGTTACTGTTATCTGAAAATGAAATGATTTGAAATTACTGCAGTGCCTGGCTTTTGGGAGAAATGGAGATGAGAGTTAACGAGAGTTAATGGCAAACACTAAAAAACAGCAGCGCACTGGAAACTATAAATAAATGTTAATATTCATAATATTTTTTGTACGTTCTGGATCAACCAGGGATCCAGAATCCTCCAAGGGGGCCTCAAGGTGACTTAAAATTATTTAAAATAAGACAAAACAATCAAATGAGCCAAAACAACTAAAAATCAAGATTCTTTAAAAAAAATCAGGATTCCCAAATTCTTGAAAAACCTGGATATTTGAGGAATCCTAATTTTAAAAGTGTGATTTCTAAACTTTGAAAACTCATGTAAATTAATAAAATCTCCATGTGTATATTTTTTATGAATATACATTTTAGCTAGTTTTTCTAGCCAAGCTCTAAAATAATTTATCAGGTAGAAAGTAAAAAATATTTTTTAAAATCCTTATCCAATAAATCACACAACAACAACAAACAAGTCATGTGACCTTAGAATATTGTTGTGAATAATAGGGGTTATGAAGTTAAAAAGGTTGAGAACCACTGATCTAGGGGGGGGGGGGGGGGGGG
>NW_015505392.1:796006-811563 GCF_001515645.1 Sinocyclocheilus grahami | reverse complement strand
AGCGGGGGGGGGGGGGGGGGGGGGGGGGGGGGGGGGGGGGGGGGGAAGTCATATACATTTTTTTTTCCAGATTTCCTAGCAAATAATTTAATCCAGTATACTAAACTAAGGAAGTTAATGGGATAATTAGGGATATGACTAAGCTATCACCATACTGCAATTAGAATTAATGAATGTTGATATAGTTTTGTGATTACACGTGCTTTAATAAATTAAGCTGGAAGGGATATGAATAACAAGATAATGTCATCCATGATTTAAAATGTTTCCACAGCCATGACAGACAACATTACCTCAGAGAAAAGCAACCTGCCTTCTGTTCTGACAGTATAAAAATAAGCCCAGTCTATATTTAAAGGGCTCTTCAGGTACATTTCACTTCATCTTCTAGACTCACACAATGTTGCACAAAGGTTACCAACACTTCTTCGAGCTCTGTTAAAATAGTTAAAATGCAGTCGAAACAGGAGATACTACACCTCACCTCTCAGTCTTGCCGATGGCTTTTCTTGGTTTGAGATTTATGATTTGCCTGTGGCAACAGGGAGGAGGTGTTTGCCTTTGAATGTGTTTGTGTTGTGCTGAGTGTGGGTTCAAGGATTATGAATCTGATGAAGGCTTTGCTCAAGGCTTTGAAAGAACTTCTCCAGCTCGGGTGTGTCTCAGTGAATGGATGACGCATTGATGGGTGTGAGGAAGCATCTTCTGAAAACTTCTCAGCTGTCAGCAATGTGCATAGCCAGACCTTTGACCAGACATCAAACGGTCTGGCCCATACTGCAGTTTATTCTAGCCAGGAAGTCAGTCCATGATGACAGACTCCTGGCATGACGTCTGAAGCTGAGGCTAGCAAAGTACAGTCTAAAAGAACAGCGTTTTTATTGTTAACAAAAAACATAAAAAATAGTTTTCAGTAATTTAAATTAAGCTGAAATTTTTTTGTATTATATTATATTTATTATAAGCTTAAAAAACTTCAACTTATTCATTCCAGGCAACACTTCTAATTTTTGTTGAAGTACTAAAATTGCAAAAACTAAAACTGAAATTAAAATTAAGATAAACAGAAAATTGAAAACAAATACAAAAACACATAACCAAAATTACTACAACTTAAACTAAAAGTAAAATTTAAACTGAAAATGTAAAAAGAAAAGGCAATTAAATATATTACATAACACTGTTAAGTAAAGTGATGCTATTAAGACATTAATGACTATTAATGACAATAACAACTGTAAACAACTATGAAGTATATGTCAAGTATACAAAAAGCTCAAGTGTAATGTGAAAATCAGCCTACCCATTGTAACTCAAAATCAAAACTTCATAAGCAAAAAAATCCAAACAAGTGCAGAGACATCAGAGCACACAGAGAGTTGCACCTACATCAGAGTTTGTGTAATATAGTCTGCCTGTTACAGCGTCTTCATCAGACATGCTGATAATCCAGGCTGTTGCTTTGTACCACATTCACTCATCTCCTGATCTCTAATGAGTAATCTTATTAGAAGGCTTGTTACAGCTGATAAAGGCACGTTCCCACAATGCAGCGACATCAAACCACGGTGTCACGGCCCTAATCTACAGCCGCATCTGTGCTCATTATTCTAGAATGTTCTGCATGTTCGGCGCGTAAGATCATCAGCCATCGCCCTGATAATGAGCCCTAATTGGATATTTTCAAAGGGCTTAAGGACAGGAAAGGAAAGTAAAGCCTGAAATTATTCACACTATAAGAGGGTCTGGTTCCTGGTGCAATATCAAAATGCCCTTTAATGGATTTTAATTCAGCAGTAGATTTTATAAACCTAATTCTGATATTGCAAGATGTACTTAAATTTAAAAATTAAATTTAAATCATTTGATACAACACACCTATTGTGTACATACATGATTTTACATATTTTTCCTAAAACCTATCCTAAACTCTTCATATATAATACCTATTGATAAGTACAATGTTAAAACATGTATGTACACAATAAGTGTGTATATGTAATATAGTGTGTGGTATCAAATGATATTCGAGTGTGATATATGTATACACACACATATATCTATATGTATATGCAGGGTGCGATTTGTGTAAAAAGCAAAAGGGGGGGGGGTGCATTTGAAAACTTTTTTATTGGTAAGTAGCCTACCATATAATGGGTGTCATGTCATAAAATGTTTTTAATACGACAGAAACTGTATAACGAGATCACAATCTATTAAAAACATTGTAAGTTAGGCCTATTAATTGTAATGATTTCATTTCCACGGTTATTCAAGCAACGAATAAATTATATAGAGAAAGCGAGCAAAGAACTCCGTATCAACGGAGCTTTTTGAAACTCCGAATCAGTTAAACCATTGAGTCGCAAAATGATTCACTGTTGCGAAGCACTCCAATCGGATCGCGTATCACGAATCATTTGATTCAGATCAGGACTTCAAAGCACGTATCGCGAATCATTTGATTCAGAACAAGACTTCAAAGCACGTGAATGTTTTGCGGGATGTTTTTTATCCCCACCGAGGATAAAAATAATTCAGCAGAGGCAGGGATGCATAAACCAGAGGGGTTTATATACAGGTGCATCTCAATAAATTAGAATGTCGTGGAAAAGTTCATTTATTTCAGTAATTCAACTCAAATTGTGAAACTCGTGTATTAAATAAATTCAATGCACACAGACTGAAGTAGTTTAAGTCTTTGGTTCTTTTAATTGTGATTATTTTGGCTCACATTTAACAAAAACCCACCAATTCACTATCTCAACAAATTAGAATATGGTGACATGCCAATCAGCTAATCAACTCAAAACACCTGCAAAGGTTTCCTGAGCCTTCAAAATGGTCTCTCAGTTTGGTTCACTAGGCTACACAATCATGGGGAAGACTGCTGATCTGACAGTTGTCCAGAAGACAATCATTGACACCCTTCACAAGGAGGGTAAGCCACAAACATGAATTGCCAAAGAAGCTGGCTGTTCACAGAGTGCTGTATCCAAGCATGTTAACAGAAAGTTGAGTGGAAGGAAAAAGTGTGGAAGAAAAAGATGCACAACCAACCGAGAGAACCGCAGCCTTATGAGGATTGTCAAGCAAAATAAGCCATACTCATAGCCCAAGTTGCTTGAAGTCCAGTGTTAAGTTTCCAAAGTCTGTGATGATTTGGGGTGCAATGTCATCTGCTGGTGTTGGTCCATTGTGTTTTTTGAAAACCAACGTCACTGCACCCGTTTACCAAGAAATTTTGGAGCATGAAAAGTATGAAACAATGCAATGTCTTGCAAAAGGCATCAAAACAAACGATATTTTGTGAAAAGCAAATAAAATTAATTTAACTGTGACTTAGAGCACAGAAGATCTTGGTCAGATAAAGATTTAAGGAAAGTTTCTTTCAAACAAATTAATTGTATTGTAATGCCAGCTCAAGATCCTCTCCATGCAGACTGGCAGTTGTGTGTAAAGCTGCGTTTCAGTCACTGCTAACCAAACCTCACAAAGAGAAACCTGCACAATGGCTGTAGAAACACATGAAGACTTGTTTTTAAATAGTTTTATTCACTTACGAATGCTGCAGTACAATGGATGGTCCAGATAAATGGATTTCTGATATTTGATGAATGGCCATGCTATTCCAATGAGACTGCAACATCAGCAAGGAGGCGGTGGGTGATGATTTAGGTTGGAATATTGGGAATTGAGATGTAAAGTCATTTTAGGGTGTCAAAATGACTTCTGCAAGTTATGTGGAGTTCATAACTGACCATTTTCTGCTGTGGTATAACAACACACTATCCTGCAACAACATATCCTATGCTGCATAATTACCATGGTGCTAAACAGTTTGAAAATGTGTTTCTACAGCCACTGTGCAGATTTCTCTTTGTGAGGTTTGGTTAGCAGTGACTGAAACGCAGCTTTACACACAACTGCCAGTCTGCATGTAGAGGATCTTGAGACTCCAGTAGCTTCAAACACCTGTCTGCTGCTCAGCAGTGGCTTTTATACAGCTGGCATTACAATACAGTTCATTTGTTTGACAGAAACTTTCCTTAATAAATCTTTATCTGACCAAGATCTTTTGTGCTCCAAGTCACTCACAAATCTTTTCACAGTTCAATAATCTCTATTTGCTTTTCGCAAAATATTATTTGTTTTGATGCCTTTTGCAAGACATTGCATTGTTTCATACTTTTCATCTTCAGAAAGATCTTTCTTCCTCATGTGGATGTATGTAGCCTATGTAGAGATATGTATACATATACTTTTATACAACAGTTTGTTCTGGTTCTTGAATCTGATTGGCTGAGAGCCTTTTCCAGCGGTGCGATATTCAAGAAGTATCAGCACTCTAACCATTTCACTGTTCACTCTTGTTGTTGGATGTACTGTATACTGGCAGCATTTGAGCGTCAATGGTGGAAGAGCGCTGCTTTTCTTTTGACCGAATTGTTTGCTTGTGTTTATTCCTATTATTATACTTTTATAATGACTAGCGTTGTTCATTTATATATTATTGTTCAATAAATAATATTTGATAGAAATAATATGCCATATCTGGTATTGAGAAAGGGTCTGTTAGTGATTACGATTTCATCTTCAGAGAAAGTTACATTATTTCCACTGTCTTAATGAGTGAGTAGCAATGACTTTTATATTGAAAGGGACTGAAACAAGGATGTTATTATTACTTTAAACAGACTTATAAGATGCAACCATAGTCCCCTTGACTGTTATAAGTACAAACACAAAGATATCGCTTTACTCAGTGGACATTCAAATTGATTTTGTGATTACGGATATAAGATTGACCTGAAGAATGAATGCTGGTATCAGTAATAAGACTTACTCAGGTGATCTCTCTCTCATAATACTCTACTCCACATAATACAATGACCTTCAATACGGCAACTCAACGTTCCTTTGTAACTAGTTCTAAAGTGACGCTTTAGAATTAGTGATGGAGGAAGGAAGTAGTTCCGCACAAAAGAGGGTTTTTAAAGACACTCCATCACTTTTTTATTTACACACTTGTGTTTTCAAACTGTTGAATAAACGTAATGTCACACTCGTAGCCGTGAAATATGGCTGTATATCAGCACACTGTGATTACTCCTGTTATTTACTCAAGACTACTTGTGTGATATTGCTCATATATTAAAACAGTATGATTTTTGTAAGGAATTACTATTTTAAATACTATTTTAAGAATTAATTAAAATGATTAACAAAAAGATGTTACAAAAGATTTCAATTTAAATAAAAACAATGGTCTTTTGAAATTTTTATGCATCAAAGATTCCTGAAATTAATGTATAATGATTTCCACGAAAATGTTAAGCAAGACATGTTTCTTGAGCATCAAATCATTAAATCAGAATGTTTTCTGAAGGAAAATCATCTGAAACTAAAGACTGGAGGAATGGCTGCTGAAAATTCAGCTTTTTTCTTAAAAAAGGACATTACTGTTTTTTCTATCTATTTCTAAAATCAGTCTATAATAAATCTATAATTTTTGTACTCCATGTGTCAACCACCTGAGGAAATCCCAAACTCCTGTAAGCAATTTCAGCACGGGTGAGGTAGAGGTACTCTATACTGATAAGACCATCTGATCAGATCCTTTATCGCAGTGACTTTCAAATTTATTGGAGCGATGCCAATGTCAGAAACAAGCCTCTGACCAACACTCCACAGAGAGCACATCATAATATCATCTGCCACAACACAAATAAACAGACTGTGCTCACGTTTACACCTTTAACCTGAGCTACTGTCAGCTCCAAAAGTATCACACAGCACTCGCTCTGGAACACAGACGACCCCTGCTAACTAAATAATTAGACTCCGAGTTTCTTTCACGGCATGAACCCTTGAGCCAGAGCTCTTGCTGTCAGAGGAACTTCTCATGAGGGGTGCTGTGCAAATAAATTACGCAGGTAATGAATAGAGCTATCCTTGAGCCTAGAATGAACCGAGGATGCATGTTAAACAGAATGGACCCAATGTGCCTCTTAATTTACTGATTTATAAGCGTGATCAAAATGAAGTTATTAATCAGGATAAATTAAATAAAACATGGAGAAATTTAAAATGAAGCATGGAAATTTCAATTACCTTGTGAAAGCTTCTGAAGTAAGCGGCTTTTTCATCTGGATATTTCTCTAATCGCCGTGGTCCTTTACTGGACGCCTTCTTGAATACAAGCCAGCATCTTCTGAAGATCTGTTACAGAAAGAAACATACTTATGTACTTTAATGTTTAATGTTTTGGACAAAATAATCATCAAAAATTCTAATAAAAAAAATCGAATGTAATAAAATCAAAAAGAAATTGCAATTAATCACAATCTATATTTGAAAAAAGATTTTACAAATCGTGTATATGTATTATCTTATATATAAGATATATATATATATATATATATATATATATATATATATAGCATGATAATTATATCATACTAAAATTGTATTTATTAAATATATTTTAAATATATAATACAAATCAAATATAATATATATATATATGAAATACATGCTGCTTAATTAATCAAATTAAATTGCAGTTAATCAATCTATATATGAAGATAAACTAGATTTTGAAAAAATCTTCTAATGTAATATATATTTATGAATATTAAATTAGAATATTAAATATTAAAATAGAACATATATAGATATATAATGAAAAAGTAAAAATACATTTTATTTTAAAGAAAATTAAGACAATTCCACAAAAATAATACCAGGCATTATTGACAACATCTACCAGCTTGCATACAATATAGAAATCAATTCCATAAAAAGGATTTTTAGACAATAAAACACTTTGCCTATATTTCTGTTGTAACACAATGTACCGTTGAGCCATAAAACACATGAAAAGACCTCTAGATCTCAGTGCCACTCTCATTTCAATGTCCATTTGTCTGAGTTTGCCCCCTGCGTACTATTTCAAGAAATAAAGGCCTGAAATAAACATTCCTCCCAGCAACATCTGAGACTTTCACAGATTAAACACTTACATTCCCCTGACAGCCTTTCAAGGTCAATGGAAAAGAGAGAGTGTGAGAGAATGTGCACAATCTCTCTATAAATTTTTTTTTAAAAACACAGTCCACAAACACACACACACACACATACTTATTTTCAATCCATTACCCCCCTGACACTTGTGTTTATTATCTTACACTGCCCAAAAACAGACAGTTCTCACCCCAAATGGAATCAATAACCCAGCAGTGCCATAATTAACAAATGAGGATTGAATGGCCTTTTATCAGCGGGACTATCCCCATCTGTTATATATTTCTGATTTATTTGCATAATAAAACATCATGCGTTAAAGAATGGCAGACGAATCTTCTAATGTAGCTGACCATTTTGTGATGGATATTTACTGAGGCTTAAGAGTCCACCTGTATCAGTGCCACCATTTATTATCGTAATATAGAACTTTAATGGTACATTGAGTCTGGTTTTCAAAAAGAAATTCTGCTCACCTATATTCTGTGTCGGGCCGGGGAGCGAAATGCCACCCGAGCACACTTAAAAACATATGACCCAGCATGCTTTTAAGGTTAGGTGGATTAATTTACAGAAGGGATACTCCATATCCTGCTGCAGGCAGCCAGTGCTCATTTGTTGATGTATGAGTAGTCCTGTCGGGATTCATATCCATGGGCAAGATTAATTTGTTTACTCCACTGATGTAGTGTATGGAAAAAGAACAATGCTTAATTTGGCATTCAACATAATCGATCTGGGTGAATTCCAGTACGCACGCCTGGTGCTCCTGATACCTGCTATATGTGTCGAGCCAAAAGGTTACACGCAAAATAGCTCCATTTCATCCACATTGTTAAAAATGGGAAAATCTGAAATAATGAAACTCTGCACGCATGCCATCTGTTATCAAATGTGGTTATGAAGATGATTTGAGATTTGCAAGCACGGTACCATGCAAGCCTTTGCCAGACTGTTGTGATGGACAAGGCTGCTTATTCAAACATGCGCCCTCTGACATGTATAAGGCAATTCAATACTTTTCATTTTTATTTATGTTTTGCTACAGCATAAGCTAACTATAATCTCATCTTTTTATTGATTTTGGTCGAGGAATTCAATTTTATTTAGGTCAAGCAGAGCCAGCAAGAAAAAAACATTTCAAATAAATCATTTCGAGAGTATGACATACAGCTGCCTCTTGACCTTCTACTAAAGAAGCAAACTTTCTCACACTAATGAAAGACTTTTAGCTGAACCCTAGAAAGCAGGCAAGCAGATGAGACAAGGCCCTTCAAACTGAATTTCTGAGTCAAATAGATTTTTGAAGTTCCAAAAAACAAACAAATAAATAAAAGTTGCATGATCATTTTAGGTAAACAGGTTTAACGTGATTCATAATTGTTGGTAAAAAAAAAGGTCTAACAATAGTAAGAAAATAATATTTCAGTCTTTCTACTTCAAATTCAGAGTGTTACTTGCCATTTATTCATAATTATTTGTGAAATTTACTAGCAAATTGCTAGTAATTAATTGCTAGAAGTTTGGAGCGACGTCCTGATCCAGGGAGGGTCTGTGTTGTGCCAAATACCTTCCATTTCTTAATAATAGACTTCACTGTGCTTCTAGGCATTGATAAAGCCTTTGAATTATCCATCTCCTGATTTGTGCCTGTCCACAACTGGCAGTGTCATTTATTCCACATAGTTGATTGTTTGCTTCAGCTGCACTACCAAGGACCGAAATGCTCCAGTAAAAGCTCTTTTCATGCTGAACTAATCAAAATGACCACCACTGATCACAGTTGAAAGTCAAATGGCTTTGTGTGATTAGCTACACCTGATTGAGTTTACAAGTCATTTTTAGGAGGGGGGTGATCCTTTTTCCAACAGTGATTTTTTATTTTGTTGGCATTATATGTTTCACTTGGATGTTATAAGTTGCACTGAGTAAATACAGCTGGATAAGACAAAACCTGTGTCCGTCTTCATTTCAGGCTGCAAAGCAACAAAATGTGCTTATTTTAAAGGGGGCTGATTCTTTTCTATGTCCACTGTAAGACCAAGTTAAAACTTACTGTACTTGAAACTTAACTATGAACTTTATTATGTCTCCTGAGTAATAAAACTTTCCTCTGGGTTGATCTGTATCAATGGTTTGACCATGTAGCCAATGCTACAATATATTTTATTGTGTACTTCCCTATCTTTCAGTTTCACAACAATATGAAAAGTCAAACAAACTATTCAGAACAGGAACATCTAAAGATTTCCCACACTTGCCTCACAATGCCTGAACACAGCCAGAGTGTTTGCAAACCTGAACTAGTCCTAGATCTCACTCTCTATATGAATAATTAACATTTTAGATAAAAAAATGATGTAGGTAGTTTGTTTTTTCACATTGCAAGTAGTTCTGAAATCATGCCAATATTTATGTTCATCCAAACACTTTTCAGTTGAATTGACTGATTTTTTTTCCCTAAAAAGCTGCTGATTTTCTGCCACAATCTAAATAGGCGCCCACTGATATTTTTATTTTATTTTTTTAAAGGTTGACACGGGTAAATGAATGTAACTTGAGTGTGTAATATCTTTATATAAATGCTAATTCTGATCATGGCATTTAGTACTTTTCATGGTATTATCCCCAAATGTCACATTGCAAGTAGTTCTGAAATCATGCCAATATTTATGTTCATCCAAACACTTTTCAGTTGAATTGACTGATTTTTTTTCCCTAAAAAGCTGCTGATTTTCTGCCACAATCTAAATAGGCGCCCACTGATATTTTTATTTTATTTTTTTTAAAGGTTGACACGGGTAAATTAATGCAACTTGAGTGTGTAATATCTTTATATAAATGCTAATTCTGATCATGGCATTTAGTACTTTTCATGGTATTATCCCCAAATAAACACACTACTCTTACCCAATTTTCACTGCAACCATGGCCAAAGTCATCAAGCCTAACTATGACTGACATAAATGAATTTGCAATCAGCCTCCCTCTTTCTCCATCACTTAGTGCAGCTCAATCGACTGCAGGAGTTATGGGCGGACAGTATCTCTGCGAGCTCTCTGATTGCATACTGAAATTTCAAAGGCTGATTAATGAACAAACCTTCCGTCTCTGGAGTGGATTGTTTAATTATGAATCAGGACACAATGTACTCTCCAAACCATCAAAATTATACATACACACACACAAGGGCTCTTCAGTGGAAACAAAGCCAGATAAATTTAACCACTTCATTAAGAACCAGCCATAAATAGTTTACAAAAAATTCTGCAGAGTTTGATAAGGATTGATGCATGTCATATATATTGTTTAATATAGACTTAACTTCCAGTAGATATTTTTAGAGGATTCTCCAAGAACAAACACTGCTCAAATTACTAGGAAGTTGAAATAAGCCAAAAGGGCTTTTTATGTTATGGCTGAATTGTGCAACAGGACAGCGTTCATCCCAAAAACTTTGAAATGAACAAAATATGCATTTTCATATGATGTGTTCACACTACAAAAGATATCTATCTATATAACATTATATGTAATGATTAGGTTTAGAGAGGGATTAGTTGCTCAAAACATATATACAATAGTAAAAAGTAACTAAACAAATATGTTTATATGATACTACAGATATGGTCCTTGAATACCGAACAGAATTGGGGCTTTGCGTTTGAGAGAGACTATCCTAATGAGCGAATCATTCATTCAACCGAGTTTGTTCAAAGCCACTGATTCATTCAGAAAAGAAACAAGTGAGTGTCTTAAGGAGTGAATAATTGAATAATTCATTCAATAGATTTGTTCAAAGCAACCGATTCATTCATACAAGAAACAAGGGACTGCCTATCTAAGTGAGTCACTGAATCATTCATTCAATCATTTGCTCGAAGCCATAGATTCATTCAAAGACCAAATAAGTGACCATCTTAAGGAGTGAGTCATTAAACCATTCATTCAGCCGATTCAATCAAATACACAGATTCATTCAGAAACTAAACAAGTGACTGTGTTAATGAGCGAGGCATTGAATCCTTCGTTCAACACATTTGTTCAAAGCAACCAGTTCGGACATAAAACAAGTGACTGTTTTCTGAGTGAATCTTTGAATCATTTATTCCACAAAAGGGTTCAAGAATCAAACCTGTTAAGCATGTATGTAAAGTGTAAATGTAGCCATAAAAATATTAAATGAATCAAGAGAATTCAGATATGAGCCCATAAGCAAATCAATGCTACCATGACCCTGTAAGCATGCAGGAATGTCTGTGTTTATGACATTGGCTGATAAAAAGACAATGCAGCTCAGTCAGAGAGATGGCTGACCTTTCCACGTGCCAGCAAGATGATGTGAGCCACCTTGAAGGCTCCACTGTCTGACGTTTCATCTTTCTAATAAAATCTGTGTCTGCTGTGATCCACAAACCACCAGCTTCTAGCGGAGAAGGTTATCTGATTACTTATAAGACACTGCAATCATACTCACTACACTGAGGGAGGGCAATGACCATTCATTCAATAGATTTGTTCAAAGCAACCGATTCATTCATACAAGAAACAAGGGACTGCCTATCTAAGTGAGTCACTGAATCATTCATTCAATCATTTGTTCGAAGCCATAGATTCATTCAAAGACCAAATAAGTGACCATCTTAAGGAGTGAGTCATTAAACCATTCATTCAGCCAATTCAATCAAATACACAGATTCATTCAGAAACTAAACAAGTGACTGTGTTAATGAGCGAGGCATTGAATCCTTCGTTCAACACATTTGTTCAAAGCAACCAGTTCAGACATAAAACAAGTGACTGTTTTCTGAGTGAATCTTTGAATCATTTATTCCACAAAAGGGTTCAAGAATCAAACCTGTTAAGCATGTATGTAAAGTGTAAATGTAGCCATAAAAATATTAAATGAATCAAGAGAATTCAGATATGAGCCCATAAGCAAATCAATGCTACCATGACCCTGTAAACATGCAGGAATGTCTGTGTTTATGACATTGGCTGATAAAAAGACAATGCAGCTCAGTCAGAGAGATGGCTGACCTTTCCACGTGCCAGCAAGATGATGTGAGCCACCTTGAAGGCTCCACTGTCTGACGTTTCATCTTTCTAATAAAATCTGTGTCTGCTGTGATCCACAAACCACCAGCTTCTAGCGGAGAAGGTTATCTGATTACTTATAAGACACTGCAATCATACTCACTACACTGAGGGAGGGCAATGACGGAGAGAATCAACACTACCATAACTTGCTTCTCAGATCATAGATGGTTCTAACCTGTAAGCTCAAACAGATCTGAACAGGCTGAATACATGGACTAAATACACTGCACATTACTGCGTGACTTGAAAACAAATTATAATAATCAGTTTTCAATGCAAATATTTGTAGAAAATTCCCTTCAGACAAGTCTAGATGAAGAAAAACAATATTCAGAGACAGTAGGTCTACAAAACAATGACAGAAATTGGGCTCTAAGATCACTTATTTGCAGTACATCTTTCTAGACTTAATACATAATTTTTTAGGGCTTTTTGATTATTCTGCACTATTGTTCAAAAGTTTGGGGTCAGTATGATTTTTTTTTTATGCTTTTCTTAAAAGTTTTTTATATGCTCACCTAGGCTGCATTTATTTGATCAGAAACAGCAAAAACAGTAGCTATGTATTGTAACATTTTATTATTATTAAAATAATTAATTTTTAATTAGAATATATTTTAAAATGTCATTTATTCCTGTGATGCAAAACTACATTTTCATCATTCATTACTTCAGTTTTCAGTGTCACATGATTCTTTAGAAATAATCCTAATTCAATTGTGTGATTTGGTGCTCAAGAAACATTTCTTATTATATTCAATGTCAAAAATGGTTGTGCTGCTTAATATTTTTGTGGAAACTTTAATACATTTTTCAGGATCCTTTGATGAATATAAAGTTAAAAAAGAAAAGCTTTTATTTGGAATAGAAATCTTTTGTAAAATTATAAATATGTCTTTGTTGTCACTATTGATCAATTTAATGTGTCCTTTCTGAATAAAAATAATTTCTTAAAAAAAAAAAACTGACCCCAAATTCATCATGAAACCCATTAAAATGGGTACTACCTTTCTGGGCCTTAAACGTGGTAGCTGTGTTGCTGTCTATGCAGGGTAAGAAAGTAACTAATATCTTATAGATTTGGAACGACATGAGTAATTCATTACAGAATTTTCTATTTTGGGTGAACTATCCCTTTAACATTTGTGTATATTGTATATATTTTGTCCATTTTAATGGGTTTCATGATGCATAAATTACCTTCTGTAACACCCA
This sequence comes from Sinocyclocheilus grahami, assembly GCF_001515645.1. NCBI lineage: Eukaryota > Metazoa > Chordata > Actinopteri > Cypriniformes > Cyprinidae > Sinocyclocheilus > Sinocyclocheilus grahami. The sequence continues at coordinate 798,222 of NW_015505392.1, read as the reverse complement.
CATACAAACAATAGACATGCACACCTTTATTAATAATAACTACAAAGATCACAATCCCATCTGCATAAGTACATTAATGTTACATAAACTTTATATACTTACTTATAATTGTAACTCAAACATTAGGCTATATAGAAAATTATTTTGGTATGAATACAGTCACCTAAAATATAGGTCATCTGCAAAGGCACAGGAATCATAAACACACATTAACGCTATAAGAGAATTGCTAAACACACACACACACAAAGCAATTTCTGCTGATTTTGAGAAAACATGAAGAATGAAGCTGCAAGACTGATGAGAGCAGTGATGTTGTTTGGGAATATCCTGACACTGAATACCAGTTTCCAAAGAAGAAAATGGGCTCCTCTCAACATGATTGCCAAGCTGTTTTGGGACAGAGCTGTAGAGGATGCTATGATTTGATTTATTATCTGGACGGGCCGTTGCTATTAGGCCATCATTACTGCAATCACATCCAGACTTCTGTTTGCATTCTGATAAAGCTTTTTCCTGAGTTTTACACTCAAATAAGCAACATATGAGATATCAGGGCTTTACATTAACACTTTTTTGGGACAAGCCCAATATTTTATTTATATATATTTATATATTTGTTGAATAATGGCTAAATGTTTCCAGTGTGTCGTGACGTGAGATACACTGTACGCAAACCTGATTCCACATAAGTTTGTGGTTCACTTCACTTTATTAGAGAAACATCATTGGACCTCTTTCATATTATATTGTTTTGTGTTCTGATGTTATTTTATAATTGTTTATATACTATTATAGTATTTATTAATTTGCAATTAGCTTTTATGTTTATATTTTAAAGGGGTCATATGATGTTGCTAAAAAGAACATTATTTTGTGTATTTGGTGTAATGAAATGTGTTTATGCGGTTTAAGGTAAAAAAAAACAAATTTTCACATACTGTACATTATTGTTCCCTTTCAAGGGAACTTCGAACTGCGTCCTCTAGGGGGTCGCTATGGGGAACGCTTCGTCATGACCCGTGTCTGAAGCATACATTTAAAAAAACACCAACAACACGTTGGCCGGCGACAGCCCATGACGTCACTACCGGTGCGACTATTAGTATAAATAAGCGCCGGGAGAACATGTCATTCTCTTCTTTGTCTTCACTGACTGTTTTGTTTGAAGCGTGCATTTGAACGTGGTAAGAGCGATCTCTATCCTATTATTATGGCGAGCACTAGCAGAACGTTTAGAGAATGTGTGCATCCGTGTTGTCGTTGTTTAACATCTGAAGACACACAATCTATGCGTTATTTGTTTGGGCGAAGAGTGCTCACGCAATGTCTCCGAGGGGGCAATCGGCGTGCGCTGCGAGCGTTTTTCCAAGGAAAAAGCTCCGCTCTCGTTTGCTCTCTTTTCGAGGAAAGAGGGGCAGCCATCTGATTCCCGCAATTCAGGACCCGCGGCTGCTGAGGCACAGAGGAGAATGAGCTCGTGGGGATCGCAGGTGGATTTGGCCAATGAGTTTCAAGAGGGGTTTTGCCAGCTGTGGACGAGAGTGAGCCGCTGGAGGATGATGTTATTTCATTAACATTGTCTGATCCAGGGGCCAGTGCTCTGCTGGGTTCAGCCCAGCAAAAGCAGGAAATGTCTGAGGAGGGCAGAGAAGCTGAGGCTGAGTCTTCCCAATCCTCCTGCCCTGCGTATGATGAGCTTTTGAAAGTTATGGATCGCGCCACGGCGAGGCTTTATTTGCCGTGAAGCGGGCGAACAAAGTGACGTTGCGAGGTACCTCGATGAACGTTATTTTTCTGGCCATAACCCTCCAGTTCAGGTGAGCCTTCCTTTCTTCTCGTTTCCATACAGAGATCGAGAAGGAATGGAAGAGGCCGTTTTTCCTCACGCATTCATCAATTCCAGCATTACGAGTTATGCCAACATCGAGACTATGCGCGAAAGCGGTTATGAGAAGATGCTGTATAGAGAGACGCTGGCCAGCTATCTCTCTATGGGTGAGACGTCCTCTCTTCTGCATTACAGTCTCCTATGCTGGACCTATGTTGTTTTGGTTGGTTCTATGACTTCATAGCAACCACCTTACTGATGGTCCGGACTAGAGGCTTCTCTGGAATCGCCTCTGGAACGGGGTTCCGGCGTGGGAACCATGGTGGGTGAGTATGATCCATTCTATATATATATATATATATATATATATATATACAGAGGGGCA
>NW_015505392.1:795652-795996 GCF_001515645.1 Sinocyclocheilus grahami | reverse complement strand
CTTAAAGGAATCCATTTTGATTCCAAGCCTGGAGCTCTACCCCGGGCCCAGGAGTCTGGCCCTAACCGGTAAGTTTGGGTATGTAGCCTAGGCCTTTGGCCGTAAGGGATAAAGTCACGGACAGCCGTCTGACGTCCCAGGGGCAACTCACCATGAAAATGGTAAAGTTGGTACTTAGTGCTCGCCATGATTCTGGCCCACATTCCCCTCAGCTTGGTGGCGTGGGTACACCAATCCCCATAGCGACCCCCTAGAGGATGCAGTTCGAAGTTCCTTTGAAAGGGAACGTCTCAAGCTCCCCTCTCGTTTGAGAGCTGGGTGTTTGCCCCCCCGCCCTCAGCTAG
>NW_015505392.1:793564-793975 GCF_001515645.1 Sinocyclocheilus grahami | reverse complement strand
ACACTTTGCGCACTTTCTAAAATCCACAGTAGTGGTAAGTGTGCAAGCTGTGAACTTTGCGCACTTTCTAAAATCCACATAAGTGGTAAGTGTGCACGCTAGACTTTGCACACTTTCTAAAATCCTGTACGGTAAGGGTTACACGTTATAACTTTGTTTCCTTTCTCTGAGTTGGTTAGACCCCGGTACCTTGGGCTCCACTCAACCAGTGTGTCTCTAATTTGAATCACTTGGAAGTATCGCTCCCCTCACCTTTGAGGGTTACTATGAGCATGCTGCTTCCTATCGAGCGCCTGGGTTCGCTCCGTGGGCTGCTCTCGTGGTAATATTAGCAGTGCTCCCCTTTTATCAAAGGGTTGCCTATGAGCGCTATTCTTTCTGAATTCGGAGTTCTCCTCTCACGTGAGAGTT
>NW_015505392.1:789718-791903 GCF_001515645.1 Sinocyclocheilus grahami | reverse complement strand
TGGGGACATAATTACGGATTATAATGATTTATACTGTCTTTTCACGTGTTGCGTTGCATTGCGCGCGTAAACATAAAACCATGTTTGCATTCGTGATTGGAGAAATGACAAACAACAAGTGCTACTCTACACTGCTCAAACCTCGCGTTTGAATCATCAGTGGCAAATCCTTTAAATATGAAAACGTACTTACAGTCTGTGAGTCAGAACAGCCGGCATTGTCATCTACTCTTCCAGGATTAGGAAACAGTCCTCCATAAAATGTGCTGCACACATCTGAATATTTCGGTTGAACTGTTCTGGAACAGTGTTATAAATACAACTTAACCACTGATTTCTAGTAGTATCCTCTTTTGGAAGGCCAAACAAAGTTGTTTCGCTTTCACAACGAAGTTTTAGCTTTAGTAATTTTAGTACTTATTGACAAGGCATCATTTATATATTTTTTCAGCATTTCTAAGTTTTTCATCTTACTTTTTTACTTATAATTTTATTATAATTTCATAAGTAATTATAATTTATTATAATTTTATTTTATTTACTTATAATTTATTTTATTTTACAATATTTTGGATTGATTTCATTTAATAAAACCATTTGTGATATTTTTATTTTTAGTTACCAATAACATCACTGGTGTGTTCTACAAAACAACAACAACAACAACAAAAATATTCATACCAGTTTGGAACAATATGAGGGTGAGAAAATGATGACACAATTTAGATTTTTGGGTGAATTATCCCATTAAAGCTTTTAGGCAGATAAACCCTCAGTTTTACTTTGCCCATAAAATAAGTAAGTGGAGAAGTTCGCTGTTGGGCCCTGGTTTAGATTCCACTCCGACTACAGACTGATGTGTCTCAGGTATAGACATCTTTTAATTTATTAATTTGCTCTGTGACAACAACCGCTCCTAGCAAAGTGAAACTGCTCCCCAGTTAATCATAGATTACACTATCTGGGGCATTCCGAAAGTGAAAAGCACCGTTGCCCCAGTAATCACAGTATAGTGCCAGCTCATTTCCCATGCATGGACGTTCTTTAATAAAATATCCATGGGCTCCCACCCAAGTTCAGAAATGTAATATGGAGTTAATGACATACACCAAAGTGACACACACACACACACACACACACACACACACACCAGTAGTGTGTGAGCGACTTGTGACATGAGGAGTCCCCTCTCTGGACTTTTTTTAGTCCGATGTAAATTCCAGGTTAAAGGCTTGGAAAATGGAAAATCATCACACTATTAACAAGCAAATATCATATACTATAAAAGTCCAACCAACCAAAGCATTTAAAGAAAGGTTTTTGTTGTAGTATTTGTTGTTGATGTTTCGATATTAATAATGTTAGAATAATAATAACAACATTCGATTTGAGTTTGCAGTTCACTTGACTTTATTAGACAACTAACCAACTAAGTTAACCTTTTTTATTGTAAGGATAAAAACCACTAAGATATTTATTTTGTCTTCCAGTGTTATTTTAGCATTGTTTATATAATATTACATTTAAAATTTTAGGTTTACTAATTTTGTTGTGTGCTTTTGTCATTTTTATTAGTTTTGTATTTATTTAAATTTAGATGTAATTATTATTATTTATTTTTTTTCAGTTTCAACTTTAGAAATGTTAGTACTTTGACTTAAACTTATTTTATTTCAGTTAGTGGTGTATAGGGTTTTTTTTTTTTTTTCCCCAAGTTAAAGACTTGGAAAATGGAAAACCATTTACAGTGCAAATGTAACATATTAAAAGTCCAACCAAATTAACTAGCCAAGTTTTTAATCAAGTTTTTAAACAAGGTTTTTTTTCCATCCATTTTTTCAGATTAATTTAACTGTTGTTGGGCTATTATTAATAAATAAATAATAATAACAATAATAATAAATATTTTATTATAGTTTTTTTTATTATTACTTTTTCAGAATTTTATTTTTGAGCAGCATTGCCTTCCCTACCTCCTATAGGAGAAAACACTGCTGACACACACACACACAGATCCACACACTTTCATAAATCAAAGAGACGCACATACACACAACCCAACAAGGTCAAGCTGTGTCAGCATAGGGCTAATCCGAAGCCTATCCTTTCAAAGATCTGCATGGATGATAACACTGCCAGAAAGAACCAGTGTCCAGCATAGCGCAGGAGGGGCAGAGAGAGACAT
>NW_015505392.1:788679-789708 GCF_001515645.1 Sinocyclocheilus grahami | reverse complement strand
ACATTCTTGGCTTATAGCATTAGCATAACACTCTATTTACTTATTTCTCTTGCTCAAATTTGGTCCAGCAGAGCACCCATGCCGCTTTCCCTGTTACTGCGGCCAACAGATCTGAGAGCTGCGGAAGGAAATGGAATTCAGGTGACATTCAGCAGGTGCTGATGACTCACAAACATTTGGGTTATCAGAGCCACCACATCCCTGTTCGGTATCAGGAATAGAAAGTTTGGTAATACAGTTCATATATTTTCTTTATAGGGCTAATTATACTGTAGAATGACACTGTTGTTATCAACGTCAAGGTAAAATCTTCTTTAACGTCAGTCGCTCAATTTAAATTCTGAATAATTAATACTTCTCATTTTGTGCTTTCTAACACTTAAGGCAACGTTTCATTCAGGTGCAAGTAGAAAGAGGAGGGGAGAGAGAAAACTCCACATGGAGCATGTAGGTCACTCTAACCTTTGTGAAGAACATTAGTTAAAATGTCAGGTTTGAGGCAGGTCTAACCGCCTGCCTGAGTTCTGCACATACTACTAGTACATTACCAAAATAGCTGCAAAATAATGTTGAAACAATATGTAGGTCAGGCTTCCTCATTTTAAAGTGAAGCAGTGGCAGCGGGGATAGTTCAGATACTAAAAATATCCATATGCAAATGTTAAAATCTACAGTAATTAGATATTAAGGTTAGAAGTTTTTCAGCTAATTTTTCGAGTTTCAGTACCAGACCTTTGTTTTTATTCACAAAATACGAACATGTTTAGTTCTTGCACACTACCGTTCAGAAGTTGGTACAATTTTTTTTTTAGTCCCTTCTGCTCCCCAGGGCTGCACTTATATGATTAAATAAAATAAATAATACTTTGAAATATTATTATAATTGAAATTAACTGTTGTGCTGCTTAATATATTTGTGAAAATCTTTGATAGATTTTTTTTCAGGATTTTTTGATGAATAGAAAGTTCTAAAGAACAACATTTATTTTCAATAGAAATCTTTTGTAACATTATTCATGTCTTACTGTC
>NW_015505392.1:785889-788669 GCF_001515645.1 Sinocyclocheilus grahami | reverse complement strand
TTAAATGTACAGTTCACCCCTCAAAAATATTATGTTAATCACCCTCATGTCTTTCAAAACCCATTTGACTTACTTTCTTCCAAAAACAAGACATTTTTAATATAATATGTTTTCATGAAATTAAAAGCAGGAACTGTAGCTTTCAAACTTCAAAAAAAGATGAAAACATCATAAAAATAGTCCTTATGACCCAATAGCCATACAATGACAAACAGACCAAAATTCAAGTTATTACTCACTGATAATTTTCCGCTCCATTGAGCCTGAATTTTGTGAAAGAATCATTCAGAGAGAATCATTTTTGGGAACTGTGACCAACAATCAAAGATCTGACTCAATGATTTGTTCATGAAATGGCCAGTGCTGTTTCTTTCATCAATGTGTCAAGGCGAGTTAGAGTCCAAAGTTTCAATGCCACAAACTTAAACTTAAACTTTTCAGTCACTAGCTCTTACTCAGAAGCATTCATTGTAGCAATCTGGGAACTTGTGAACACCACTCAGTTTCCACTTCCTTTGTGCTGAAACTGAATAGAAGTAAGCCAATCAGACTGCAACTGCCGACTACAGGCAGTTCTAGTTATTTTTGTGTGCAAGATGCATCAGACTGTCTGTGATCAGTCTGAGACTATAAACCGGATAACTACCATACTCTCATCCCATCTCTCTAATGGGGATTTCATTTTTTTAATCATGTACGGTTGCTTTCCTATGGATTTTTCTTTCTTTTATCCACTGCTTCAGTTATGGGGCTTTCATACAGTAGAAAAGCTGTGCAATCCACAAAGCTGCCCAGGGACAAATACAGCCCAGGAAACACTATGTTTTGCACAGAACTGTCAAGTTGGATGATCTTTGTGCCATAATAAAATATAAACAAGCGAATAATGAAGCAAACAAACATGCCACCTCAATTCAAGAGTTTTTAGAGATGCACATACCACGCATGAATAACCGGGGGATGGGACACATACAGGATTTTGCCAGTTCCAGTGAACACTGTTGGTTGAATTGACAATTATCAAGTGGAAGCTACAGCAAACCACCCAGAAACTGTCTAGAAAAGGTCATCTGTCAAAGCTCTCCAACCGAACAAGAAGGAGATTTGTGAGAGTTGCCAAAGAGAGGCCAACAATCACTTTGAAGGAGCTAAAGAGTTCAGTAGCCGAGGAGGAAGTAAAGGTGCAAGCTTCAAGCACTCTGCATAGCACTGGGAGGGCGGAAACAAATGAAGCCATTTCTCCAAAAGAAATGAAACGCATGGAAGCATGCCTAAACTTTGACAGAATGCATAATAATGACCCACTTGCAACGTCTGAAAGATTTAGTTAGAAAAATAATAATGTTGGAGTTGGATCATAATGATCCAACAATCATTACCAATACCATTACCAATAATGGTTCTCTTACATTTATATATTTTTGTTTTGATATTTTTAAAGGATGAAATTTAATTTGCTTGCTGACAGTGTGCTTTTAGTTTATTTGTATGGGGAAAAAAACATTATATTTACATTAGTGCTGTCAAATCAATTAGTCACGATTAATCACATTCAAAATAAAAGTTTGTGTTTACATATATGTGCATGTATACTGTGTATATTTATATATAAATACACACACATACATGTACAGTATATATTTAAGAAATGTATGTAATATATATATATATATATATATATATATATATACAGTATATATACTGTGTTCCAAATTATTATGCAAGTGACATATCAATGGGATTTTGGTACAATAAAGAGTCAGATTTTTGTTTGTGTTGCTTTTCACATCTTTTTAGATAACAGGTATCAATCTCACAATAGTTTGCCAGGTCTTCTTAGGTAAATGGAAACCCTACATAAAGAGGTTGTTCCACATTATTAAGCAAGTCACAGTTCTCATGCAATATTATGAGGAAGAAAGATCTTTCTGAAAATGAAAAGTATGAAACAATGCAATGTCTCGCAAAAGGCATCAAAACAAACTATATTTTGCAAAAAGCAAATAGAAATTATTGATCTGTTGAAAGATTGGTGAGTGACTTAGAGCAGGGGTTTTCAGGCCCCAGGGGGGCGCCAGCACCTGTCAAGGGGGGCGCGAGCATCAGTTAATTCAGAGACGTTCCCTTGAGAATTTATGAATATGAGTTAACAAATCTTTAGCCATCCACTAGGGGGAAATCTGACTCCCACTGCTAGTTGACAGTTAGAGCAGAGTTGGCTCGAGTATCAGTCACGCTCAGTGTTGCCAAGTCCGCGGTTTTCCTGCGGAATTGGGAAACTTTAAAACTTGCCACGTTTTGTAGTTTTGGGCTAGTTTTGAGTAGCAATTAAGCAGGTTTTGTTGTGAAAACCTGGCAACCCTGGTCACGCTTATTGACAGTGTAAGATGATTTACGATTAGCCGTGTCGGAAATCCAACCATGGATTGGCATGTTGTTATCTCAGAAACAGGCTCAGCCATCACATTGAATCAGGTAAACGGGTTATATAGGGCGTAGTTTACGTTAATGGGTGTGTTGATATCCAGTCGAAGAGCAATCAACCATAACTTCTGGCGAGCAGGCTCAGAAGTTGGGAATACGTGGAAAGTAATCACTCCCGAATGAGTTCGCATGAGAGAACGTAATCTTTTCGTTTTAAGTCGGTTTGAACAATCCGAATAAGCGCAAGTAAGTACCATTTTGATTAGCCGTCGTACCTACAATGACTGTGCACTGTGTAAACAATAAGTGACGTATACGCGCGAGAGATCACTTCCGGCGCTTGCGTAAACTACGCC
>NW_015505392.1:781405-785593 GCF_001515645.1 Sinocyclocheilus grahami | reverse complement strand
TGTCACAGGCAAAGGGGGGGGGGGGGGGTGTTGTTGGATGTTGGGGTGGCGCGAGTGAACTTAGACAAACTTGGGAGGGCGCATGTCCTAAAAGGTTGAAAACCCCTGACTTGGAGCACAGAAGATATTGGTCAGATAAAGATTTATTAAAGGGGTCATATGATGTTGCTAAAAAGAACATTATTTTGTGTATTTGGTGTAATGAAATGTGTTTATGCGGTTTAAGATAAAAAACACACATTATTTTCCACATACTGTACATTATTGTTTCTCCTCTATGCCCCACCTTTCTGAAACGCGTCGATTTTTACAAAGCAAGGTGTGCTGTGATTAGCCAGCTATCCAGTGCGTTATGATTGGCAGAATACCTCAAGCATGTGACGGAAATGTTACACCCCTTACCATACTGTGATGATACCCTGTCAGGCCGGAGCGATGATTCAAAAACATGAAAACCCATTATAAACGAGGCATTCGTTGCATCCAGTGGGGACATAATTATGGATTATAATGACTTGTACTGTCTTTTTACGCGTTACGTTGCATCGCGCCGTGTAAACATAAAACCATGTCTGCATTTGTGATCGGAGAAATGACAAACAACAAGCCCTACTCTACACTGCCCAAAAAACTCGCTTTAAATATAAAAAATATAAAATATAAAAACTCTTTAAATATAAAAAACGTACTTCCAGTCCATGAGTCAGAACAGCCGGCATTGTAGTCTACTCTACCAAGATCAGTCCTCCATAAAATGTGGTGCACACATCTGAATATTTGGGTTGAAATGTTCTGGAACAGTGTTGTAAATACAACTTAACCACTGATTTCTAGTCGTGTCCATTTTTGGAAGGCCAAACAAAGTAGTTTCACTTTCACAATGAAACACAGCGTCACATACCGCGGCCTTGAGTGAGCAGAGGCCGGGGGCTAGAGTGAGGAACGGCCGGAGGGCTTGAGTGTGCAGAGGCGGCGGTTCCCACATAGTGACGTAGATATGTGGGGGCGTGTTAGAACGAGTAGTTTTAGGTAGGCGTGGCTGACTCTTAACTTTCTGTTTGCCTCTTTAAGAAGAATCGCTTTATGTATCCCCCAATTGTAAGTCGCTTTGGATAAAAGCGTCTGCTAAATGACTAAATGTAACACTCCAAAGAGAAAGGAAGAATTTAAATTGCATCATATGACCCCTATAAGGAAATTTTCTGTCAAACAAGTGAACTGTATTGTAATGCCAGCTGTAAAAAAAACACTGCTGAGTAGCAAACAGGTGTTTGAAGCTACTGGAGTCTCAAGATCCTCTCCATGCAGGAACTTGGTATTACAACCACTTCTTGTGTCTGTTTGCCTCTTTAAGAAGAATCGCTTTATGTATCCCCCAATTGTAAGTCGCTTTGGATAAAAGCGTCTGCTAAATGACTAAATGTAACACTCCAAAGAGAAAGGAAGAATTTAAATTGCATCATATGACCCCTATAAGGAAATTTTCTGTCAAACAAGTGAACTGTATTGTAATGCCAGCTGTAAAAAAAACACTGCTGAGTAGCAAACAGGTGTTTGAAGCTACTGGAATCTCAAGATCCTCTCCATGCAGACTGGCAGTTGTGTGTAAAGCTGCGTTTCAGTCACTGCTAACCAAACCTCACAAAGATAAACCTGCACAGTGGCTGTAGAAACACATTAAGACTTGTTTTTAAATAGTTTTATTCACTTACGAATGCTGCAGTACAATGGATGGTCCAGATAAATGGATTTCTGATATTTGATGAATGGCCATCCTATTCCAATGAGACTGCAACATCAGCAAGGAGGCAGTGGGTGATGATTTAGGTTGGAATATTGGAAAGTGAGATGTAAAGTCATTTTAGGGTGTCAAAATGACTTCTGCAAGATATGTGGAGTTCATAACTGACCATTTTCTGCTGTGGTATAAAATGAAGAATAGTGCTCTCGGAAATAAAAGGATTTTCATGCAGGACAACACACTATCCCATGCTGCATAAATACCATGATGCTAAACAGTTTGAAAATGTGTTTCTACAGCCACTGTGCAGGTTTCTCTTTGTGAGGTTTGGTTAGCAGTGACTGAAACGCAGCTTTACACACAACTGCCAGTCTGCATGGAGAGGATCTTGAGACTCCAGTAGCTTCAAACACCTGTCTGCTGCTCAGCAGTGGCTTTTATACAGCTGGCATTACAATACAGTTCATTTGTTTGACAGAAACTTTCCTTAATAAATCTTTATCTGACCAAGATCTTCTGTGCTCTAAATCACTCACAAATCTTTTCACAGTTCAATAATCTCTATTTGCTTTTCGCAAAATATTGTTTGTTTTGATGCCTTTTGAAAGACAATTGCATTGTTTCATACTTTTCATCTTCAGAAAGATCTTTCTTCCTCACCATATTTCATGAGAACTGTGACTTGCTTAAAGGGGTCATAGGATGCCCATTTTCCACAAGTTGATATGATTCTTTAGGGTCTTAATGAAAAGTCTGTAACATAGTTTGGTTAAAATTTCTCAATGGTAGTGTAAAAAAACACTTTTTTTAACCTGTCAAAAACAGCTCTTTTCAGAGCACACAGTTTTGTAGCATTTTCCTTTAAATGTTAATGAGCTATGCTGACTCTTCCGAGCCGCTCTCAGAGAGACTGTTTACTTTAGCCGCATTCATCGTAAAACTTGCTAATGAGCACATTATTAGGAAAGGCGATTTGCAAAGATTCATTACAAAACATTATACTCACTTCTTCTGTAGATGAGGCTGGATCATGAATGATTTGCGCGAACATAGACGCATTTAGGCAGATCGGGGGAGCATTCCCTTCAGAAACAAATGTAATCCACTGCGAGTTCAGCGGCTCAGATGTTGGGAGTAAATGACAACTGCTATGTTCATTATTACATCCAACATCAAAACACCTCAATCGCTTAGGAGTCATTCTTGTCTACATCTGCTCCGGTGGTGAAACAATGGCGGACTGATGACAGCTCAGTCAGGGCGAGTCTAAGGTAAGACAGCAGTCCAGTCTGTGCTGAAACGCTACTGTCAATCAAACTATCGTGGGTGGGGCCTGTCTGTGTGATGTCACACAGACAGGCATCTGAGATCGGCTCGATTTGAGAAAGGGGATAACATTTAACGAGATAAAAAAAAAACACTGGGTGGATTTTTATCATTATAGGGTGGTTGTGTATACACACTGCCAACACACATTTCAGTTCAAACAACTGTGTTCAAAAAGTACATGTAGCATCCTATGACCCCTTTAAAAAATGTTCCTTTCTCTTTGAAGTGTTACAAGCTCTTGGTGCATAAAAAAGATCTGTAAAGTTGCAAAGACTAAAGTCTCAAATCCAAAAATATATTCTTTATAAAAGTTAAAGAGTCAACCACACCTACCTAAAACGTCTCGTTCTAACATGCCCCCACATGTCTACGTCACGATGTGGGAAGATTTGCATAATGCAGCCCAAATGTTCACGCAAAGAAAGAAGGCATAACTTTTAGTCTGTAGTATTGTACTAGTATTGTTGTAGTATTGTTGCTGCCACCATGTCGTAAAGACACTGTGTTTTTCGTTGTGAAAGGGAAACTACTTTATTTGGCCTTCCAAAAGAGGACGATACCTGCTTCGTCATGCCTAGAGTTGATCCGTGCTGGTCGCTGAGGAAATACATCAACTTCGCGCTGTGGATCGCCGGATCGGCTTTCACCGTGGACGAAGTAGAGTCCAGCCGGGGGCCGTCACATGTGGTTGCCGCAAGCCCGTCGGCCACACCGTTCTCAAGCCCGCCGGCCTCTACTCACTCTAGCCCGCCGTGTGCTTCGTTGTGAAAGCGAAACTACTTTGTTTGGTCTTCCAAAAGAGGACACGACTAGAAATCAGTGGTTAAGTTGTATTTACAACACTGTTCCAGAACAGTTCAACCCAAATATGCGATGCAACGCAATGCGTAAAAAGACAGTATAAGTCATTATAATCTGTAATTATGTCCCCACTGGATGCAACAAATGCCTCGTTTAAAATGGGTTTTAATGTTTTTGTCTCGTCGCTCCGACACGGCATCACAGTATGGTAAGGGGCGTAACATTTCCATCACACGCTTGAGGTATTTGGCCAATCACAACGCACTGGATAGCTGGCCAATCACAGCACACCTCGCTTTTCAGACCGATGAGCTTTG
>NW_015505392.1:772185-781120 GCF_001515645.1 Sinocyclocheilus grahami | reverse complement strand
TTTCTCTTTGTGAGGTTTGGTTAGCAGTGACTGAAACGCAGCTTTACACACAACTGCCAGTCTGCATGGAGAGGATCTTGAGACTCCAGTAGCTTCAAACACCTGTCTGCTGCTCAGCAGTGGCTTTTATACAGCTGGCATTACAATACAGTTCATTTGTTTGACAGAAACTTTCCTTAATAAATCTTTATCTGACCAAGATCTTCTGTGCTCTAAATCACTCACAAATCTTTTCACAGTTCAATAATCTCTATTTGCTTTTCGCAAAATATTGTTTGTTTTGATGCCTTTTGAAAGACAATTGCATTGTTTCATACTTTTCATCTTCAGAAAGATCTTTCTTCCTCACCATATTTCATGAGAACTGTGACTTGCTTAAAGGGGTCATAGGATGCCCATTTTCCACAAGTTGATATGATTCTTTAGGGTCTTAATGAAAAGTCTGTAACATAGTTTGGTTAAAATTTCTCAATGGTAGTGTAAAAAACACTTTTTTTAACCTGTCAAAAACAGCTCTTTTCAGAGCACACAGTTTTGTAGCATTTTCCTTTAAATGTTAATGAGCTATGCTGACTCTTCCGAGCCGCTCTCAGAGAGACTGTTTACTTTAGCCGCATTCATCGTAAAACTTGCTAATGAGCACATTATTAGGAAAGGCGATTTGCAAAGATTCATTACAAAACATTATACTCACTTCTTCTGTAGATGAGGCTGGATCATGAATGATTTGCGCGAACATAGACGCATTTAGGCAGATCGGGGGAGCATTCCCTTCAGAAACAAATGTAATCCACTGCGAGTTCAGCGGCTCAGATGTTGGGAGTAAATGACAACTGCTATGTTCATTATTACATCCAACATCAAAACACCTCAATCGCTTAGGAGTCATTCTTGTCTACATCTGCTCCGGTGGTGAAACAATGGCGGACTGATGACAGCTCAGTCAGGGCGAGTCTAAGGTAAGACAGCAGTCCAGTCTGTGCTGAAACGCTACTGTCAATCAAACTATCGTGGGTGGGGCCTGTCTGTGTGATGTCACACAGACAGGCATCTGAGATCGGCTCGATTTGAGAAAGGGGATAACATTTAACGAGATAAAAAAAAAACACTGGGTGGATTTTTATCATTATAGGGTGGTTGTGTATACACACTGCCAACACACATTTCAGTTCAAACAACTGTGTTCAAAAAGTACATGTAGCATCCTATGACCCCTTTAAAAAATGTTCCTTTCTCTTTGAAGTGTTACAAGCTCTTGGTGCATAAAAAAGATCTGTAAAGTTGCAAAGACTAAAGTCTCAAATCCAAAAATATATTCTTTATAAAAGTTAAAGAGTCAACCACACCTACCTAAAACGTCTCGTTCTAACATGCCCCCACATGTCTACGTCACGATGTGGGAAGATTTGCATAATGCAGCCCAAATGTTCACGCAAAGAAAGAAGGCATAACTTTTAGTCTGTAGTATTGTACTAGTATTGTTGTAGTATTGTTGCTGCCACCATGTCGTAAAGACACTGTGTTTTTCGTTGTGAAAGGGAAACTACTTTATTTGGCCTTCCAAAAGAGGACGATACCTGCTTCGTCATGCCTAGAGTTGATCCGTGCTGGTCGCTGAGGAAATACATCAACTTCGCGCTGTGGATCGCCGGATCGGCTTTCACCGTGGACGAAGTAGAGTCCAGCCGGGGGCCGTCACATGTGGTTGCCGCAAGCCCGTCGGCCACACCGTTCTCAAGCCCGCCGGCCTCTACTCACTCTAGCCCGCCGTGTGCTTCGTTGTGAAAGCGAAACTACTTTGTTTGGTCTTCCAAAAGAGGACACGACTAGAAATCAGTGGTTAAGTTGTATTTACAACACTGTTCCAGAACAGTTCAACCAAAATATGCGATTCAACGCAATGCGTAAAAAGACAGTATAAGTCATTATAATCTGTAATTATGTCCCCACTGGATGCAACAAATGCCTCGTTTAAAATGGGTTTTAATGTTTTTGTCTCGTCGCTCCGACACGGCATCACAGTATGGTAAGGGGCGTAACATTTCCATCACACGCTTGAGGTATTTGGCCAATCACAACGCACTGGATAGCTGGCCAATCACAGCACACCTCGCTTTTCAGACCGATGAGCTTTGTAAAAATCAACGCGTTTCAGAAAGGCAGGGCATAGAGGAGAAACAATAATGTACAGTATGTGGAAAATAATGGGTTTTTTGAACCTTAAACCGCATAAACACATTTCATTACACCAAATACACAAAATAATGTTATTTTTAGCAACATCATATGACCCCTTTAATAATGTGGAACAACCTCTTTAAGTAGGGTTTCCATTTACCTAAGAAGACCTGGCAAACTATTGAACAAAACTGTCTGAGATTGATACCGGTTACCTGAAATTATGTGAAAATCAAAACAAACTAAAATCTGACTCTTTATTGTACCGAATTATGTCACTTGCATAATAATTTGGAACACAGTATATATATATATATATATATATATATATATATTTCATTGCTTTCGCGTTGCCCCAAGAAACATTGCGTTCACTGCAATCCCCCAAGAAACTTAAGCTATTTTATTAATACATGTTGCACGGCAGCACAAGTTCTGTTTTCCATGTGCGCACTGCGTTATCTCTGATCTCTGTGTGCGAGTGATGTGTGTGTGTGTGCGTCAATAAAAGTTGGCCATTAATACAGAACGGTGATTAAACGGAGTGGAAATACCAGTGCATTAAAACCATTTAATGCACAGGTATTTCCACACCTTCCAGCCAATCAGAATTGAGTATCCAGACAGACCATAGTATAAGCTAGAATAGTACACAAGCAGAAACAAAATGTGAGTAGTTATTGGCTTACAGAAAACTATGGAATCACTTGGGACTTTATAATTTATTTATTTTTTTTTCCAGGTCTGGAAATTCTCAATTGATATTTCCAGGTTTTCCACCCTGTCCTTAAGACAAATTATTCAGTCAACTAGGTCTGTCGCAATTCGTCGATTTTATTAGACTATTCGATTCTTAAAAATCCTCGACTTCATTTTGCTTGCGTCGACTAACCGGCAAAATACCGCATTTCACAGACGAGAATACATAAAACACATTATTAGACGGTTTCCCAAGGCTGCATGATACCCATTTAAAAATCATAATTAAGCATAATTGTGAATTCACAAATGATATGATTTAATTAAATAATTATATGCGATGTAGTTCTAATACAGTATATGCTTTTTAATTTATAGATATATTTATCATGTCTGTGAGGCGTGTATTCGCTGAGTTTCGGTTCATTTTTGTAAGCGCTCCTGTTCAAGACCGAGACGGCAGAAAGCGCATTGTGTTTGATTTCTTTATTTTATAAAAGCACAACATTTTGTTGATATTGTGAGTGCACACAAATAAATAGTACAGGTCTGCTCATGTATGAAAATAATATATGAAAAACAAAATTATTTTACATTATAGCTTATATTTGTTTAGTAAATTTTTTAATTAATGTAAAAACTAAAATGAATTGTAAAACTGAAAGTTATTTTTTAAATTGTGTTCAGCATGGTGGGCCGCATTTGAATTTGTGACAGGCCGCGGGGTGAGAACCACTGGATTACATTATTAGTTTACTTTGACCATCATAGATCAACATAATCTATAAAGGTGAGAATCAAGATATTCCATGATATAGTTAATGCGTTTGGGCATGTTTCGAATAAAAAGGAAAAAATAAATAAAACGTAAGGGCTGTTGTGGCTGTATGTCACATGACGACCCCCAACCCCCCTCCCAACTCGTGCGCCCTCAAAAATAATGAATGCGTGACGCCCCTGTTTCTGACACTGTTCGGATGTAGTAAAACACCAATAGATGTAGCTGAAAACATCTGGTCATGTTTGCATTTTATTGGCCATAATTCTAAACTTGAAATCAAGATTAGGCATAAAATAATGTCTTCAGAATCATTTATACATGTAAAAACTGGCTGAGAATTTAATAGCTGCAACCTGCATCATGTCTTTGTGGCAGTTTTTAAGTTTATTAAAAGACTTAAAGACTTCTTCATGCTAGGAATGGTTGTTGAAAGCAAATATGCTACAAAATTCATCATATTTTGTAAAAACAACAACAACAACAACAAAAAAGTGCTAAATCAAACAGGCACTATTTTTGATCAGCACCCCAAAATTTGTAAGAAACAAGTATTGTATTTCATTCAGCAAATATGATGCAGGGCGATGTAATATAATGCTCATAAAAATTCTTTATCATCATTATTTATATACAGAGTCATTTTATTGTACATTATTTTAAATTTGCTTAATATTTTAATGTGAGTGGGACAATTAAATATTTATCTTGATTTTGTTTACCACATTTTTATTTATTTCACACACAAAAAAATAGCTTGGCATTAACAATAATTGGCAGACCCCTTCCAGTCCCACTGTTGAAGACCTCTGGCCTAGACAGTCATCAAACTGTGTGGATTTACTGTAAAATAAAACAGATGTATGTGTATAATATTTGACTTTACTTTGACCAACAGTGATTTTCAAGATGGTGATCTGAGGTCACTGTCCATTCTTGTTCCTGTAACATATTGCACTGTTCAGTGCAAATATTGCAGGTATGACAATTTGAACCATAAATACTTTGTCTTATTCAAGAACACACTGATCTTTATTTTCAGTAACTTAAGGATCAGAATGACCTATATGTCCTTGAATGTATTCACTGCAGTGGAAAAAAATTCAAAATGACAAGAACGAGAGTGAACAGCCGGCCGCATTTAGAGTGCCGCTGTGCATATGGGCTACAGATGGTTATAGAAAGACTGTATAATGTTTATACTGTAGTGACTGCAGCAGAAGGCTGTTTCTCTTTAATCAGGACATAGTGAGACAGTTAGCTGTAACTGCTTGACTTTGAACAGAGAAGTAGGCCAGAGAAATAATCTCACTTTGAAGTTACAACATGCAGCTTCCTGCACAGTGCAGAGAGGACGTCAACTGTACTGTAGATATTCCTAAAATATATATATATATGAATGAACAATAAATATCAATGACACTGTCTGAAACATGCATAAAATAGACATCATTTTTGTCTGACTTTGAGAAAAATCACTGTCAGTTTACAGCGAGAATGCAATGTTTACGAGGTGGAACCTCAACTGTTGATTCTCAGAAGGCTTTGCGCATAGATGTATACAATTCATGTTTAGGGCTTAAAACTTTATATTAAGAGGTGATAAAGGTTGTTCTTACAGTTGTTTTTTTTATGTGTTTGCTATTCGCATGACCCCTGAGAACACTGAAAATGTCAGTTTCTGATGTGCTAAATTAGCTTGTAACACTGAATTTCAATAGAGGCTGCTAAATGATCTTTCTTTCATAAGACTTGCGCTGATGGCGTGAGGTTAAAAACCTAGAACTTGTCACCCTTTTGTTAAAGCTTGTTGTATGTTTAGCTTATAAAAGAACAGATCGGTTTTTCTTTCACAAAGTAGACAACTGGGATTTTGTGGTTTGATTTAGCAGTTTAATGTCAGATTGTGCCATAATTTGTCATCACATCACAAAGACCTAATTCGCAGTTTTAAATATGCCAAACTGTCATGTTCTTATGAATGTTGAATAAGATCTGTCAGTAGGGCCAAATGAAATTTTGACTAGTGTTGTTTTTTCTTTTATTCACATCTTGTTGGATTTTATCTTGGAGTGGGCAAAATTCTGGTAATAAAGTAATCGCTTTGTGCAAACTCCTCTGTGACGATTTCCTTTTTTTTTCATGTACTTATTCATTTGGGTGAAAAAATGAATATTTTATTTGAATAAATAATATGTGCCAAATGTGTCAAAAGCCAAATGAGTGAAAGCAATTATAAATAAAAGATAGAGAAAAGGCGCTCTGTATAATTCAGTCTTTCGAGGTTTTGTTATGATTGAAACATCAGAGTGTTTTTTTCTCACAAAATGATGGTGGGTTAGTAACACTCCTTTAAGTCTTGTAGCCAGTTTAATTTGTTTGACGAAACGGAACTGATCAATATATATATATATATATATATATTTCATTGCTTTCGCGTTGCCCCAAGAAACATTGCGTTCACTGCAATCCCCCAAGAATATTTTATTATTTTATTAATACATGTTGCACGGCAGCACAAGTTCTGTTTTCCATGTGCGCACTGCGTTATCTCTGATCTCTGTGTGCGAGTGATGTGTGTGTGTGTGCGTCAATAAAAGTTGGCCATTAATACAGAACGGTGATTAAACGGAGTGGAAATACCAGTGCATTAAAACCATTTAATGCACAGGTATTTCCACACCTTCCAGCCAATCAGAATTGAGTATCCAGACAAACCATAGTATAAGCTAGAATAGTACACAAGCAGAAACAAAATGTGAGTAGTTATTGGCTTACAGAAAACTATGGAATCACTTGGGACTTTATAATTTATTTATTTTTTTTTCCAGGTCTGGAAATTCTCAATTGATATTTCCAGGTTTTCCACCCTGTCCTTAAGACAAATTATTCAGTCAACTAGGTCTGTCGCAATTCGTCGATTTTATTAGACTATTCGATTCTTAAAAATCCTCGACTTCATTTTGCTTGCGTCGACTAACCGGCAAAATACCGCATTTCACAGACGAGAATACATAAAACACATTATTAGACGGTTTCCCAAGGCTGCATGATACCCATTTAAAAATCATAATTAAGCATAATTGTGAATTCACAAATGATATGATTTAATTAAATAATTATATGCGATGTAGTTCTAATACAGTATATGCTTTTTAATTATTTACATGTGTGTAGGTTAAGTACATGCGTCACACAGTGGCTCCGTTCACAGTAGTTCCACTGTTATCATTTACATGTGTGGAGCATCTCAAACTCCATCTCTGCATGTTTTTGTGAGTTTGGGTTTATTATAACGTTCATCTGGGAACGCAACGTGTGCCATTTCATCAGATTTGTAAGGTAAATTATTTATAAATCTATTCTATAAGGAGAATACATCGCGGTTTCAAAATAAAAGCTCAAACCCTCACTCTGAGTTTACACATTTTGATGTCCACATATTCATTTAATTACAGTGGCTATAGCATTTCTGACCTAAAGAAATGGCCAAATATTAAAGATTAGGTGGACATTTGAATTAAATGGTGCTTGGTCAATATTAAACAAGTATTAGATCGCACAGTAATGTGTAAAAACAATCGTCAGGCCGTTGGCACCCTCTGCAGGCCTAGTAATGCGTAATGTTCATTAGCTCTATTGTTTATAATACATTATGTATTTTAACAGTTTTGTTCAAGAAAACCATATGATCTCTTGCTTTTGATACTTTTTTTTAACTAATTATTATTGCCTCATTGCTATTATACATGTATTTTAATTCATTTTAAAGGCTTTTGTTCACTTACATTTATTTTTATTACCACAAAAAAATTAATTATAATTATAGGGCCCTATGAAATCGGTTTTATTTTCAAATTCAGTTTTTTTCCATTTTAATTTTTCTATACTCTGTTTTAATGGTTAAATTAAATATTAATCAAAAAGCCTGTCTAATTAATTGAGTTTTACAGTTTTATCTTTACCAAATTCTGTTTTCCAGTATTTTCTTGATTCCATTTTAATGGTTCCATTAAATTTTAATAATCAAAAGCATCTCCAATTAATTGATTTTATTTTTTATTTTTTTATTTTTTTATTTTTTTCAGAAATACTGCACATTTACATTTTTCTCCTAAATAAATTCTGGTAAATAACATTTCTGGT
Source organism: Sinocyclocheilus grahami (assembly GCF_001515645.1). Lineage (NCBI taxonomy): Eukaryota > Metazoa > Chordata > Actinopteri > Cypriniformes > Cyprinidae > Sinocyclocheilus > Sinocyclocheilus grahami. Next base: position 773,319 of record NW_015505392.1, on the reverse strand, counting down.
AAATACCCCTTTAAAAGTGTTTTTTGATTATAATTTTATTAGTAGTAGACTAGAACATGTGGATGTGTCATTCTTACACTATAATACTGAACTTTGATTTCAGTGATTTGCACTCTAGGTTTTTTTAATTTTTTAAAAGTACTCTAGGCACTCTGAGTTTACACATTTTGATGTCCACATATTCATTTAATTACAGTGGCTATAGCATTTCTGACCTAAAGAAATGGCCAAATATTAAAGATTAGGTGGACATTTGAATTAAATGGTGCTTGGTCAATATTAAACAAGTATTAGATCGCACAGTAATGTGTAAAAACAATCGTCAGGCCGTTGGCACCCTCTGCAGGCCTAGTAATGCGTAATGTTCATTAGCTCTATTGTTTATAATACATTATGTATTTTAACAGTTTTGTTCAAGAAAACCATATGATCTCTTGCTTTTGATACTTTTTTTTAACTAATTATTATTGCCTCATTGCTATTATACATGTATTTTAATTCATTTTAAAGGCTTTTGTTCACTTACATTTATTTTTATTACCACAAAAAAATTAATTATAATTATAGGGCCCTATGAAATCGGTTTTATTTTCAAATTCAGTTTTTTTCCATTTTAATTTTTCTATACTCTGTTTTAATGGTTAAATTAAATTTTAATCAAAAAGCCTGTCTAATTAATTGAGTTTTACAGTTTTATCTTTACCAAATTCTGTTTTCCAGTATTTTCTTGATTCCATTTTAATGGTTCCATTAAATTTTAATAATCAAAAGCATCTCCAATTAATTGATTTTATTTTTTATTTTTTTATTTTTTTATTTTTTTCAGAAATACTGCACATTTACATTTTTCTCCTAAATAAATTCTGGTAAATAACATTTCTGGTAAATGCCCCTTTAAAAGTGTTTTTTGATTATAATTTTATTAGTAGTAGACTAGAACATGTGGATGTGTCATTCTTACACTATAATACTGAACTTTGATTTCAGTGATTTGCACTCTAGGTTTTTTTAATTTTTTAAAAGTACTCTAGGTACTTTTGCTTTAAAAAAAGGATTTCATAGAAATTTGGGTTTCATTTGGTTTAATAAAATATAGTTTAATAAAATATTCTTAAGTAAAATTGTTGATTTTTT
>NW_015505392.1:736064-767323 GCF_001515645.1 Sinocyclocheilus grahami | reverse complement strand
GATTCCATTTTAATGGTTCCATTAAATTTTAATAATCAAAAGCATCTCCAATTAATTGATTTTATTTTTTATTTTTTTATTTTTTTATTTTTTTCAGAAATACTGCACATTTACATTTTTCTCCTAAATAAATTCTGGTAAATAACATTTCTGGTAAATACCCCTTTAAAAGTGTTTTTTGATTATAATTTTATTAGTAGTAGACTAGAACATGTGGATGTGTCATTCTTACACTATAATACTGAACTTTGATTTCAGTGATTTGCACTCTAGGTTTTTTTAATTTTTTAAAAGTACTCTAGGTACTTTTGCTTTAAAAAAAGGATTTCATAGAAATTTGGGTTTCATTTGGTTTAATAAAATATAGTTTAATAAAATATTCTTAAGTAAAATTGTTGATTTTTTGTGGGAATTAATCGTTTAGAGTAATCGATAAATTAGTCGATAGATTAATCGAAATAAAATAGTCGTTAGTGGCAGCCCTACAGTCAACTAGTCATTCAGACAAACAACTAGGTGCATTATTTTGCATTAATATTGTTTTGCACATCCCAACATGGAACTCAATTGATTTTGTTGAGGATGTTTTCTTACATAAAAATGCTACAAACAAGTCATTTTTGAGTTGGTGTTTTGATTATAATTCAATAGAATGAGGGTTTGTAATTCAGCAAAATAACAGAATTGGTCTGATTGTATTTTCAAAGGCTCTGTAAGTTATTCATGAGCAAAGCTCTATCTTATTTAGACACATGGTTGAGAAACTCAAGGATGCTTTGATTTTCTGTCACTTTAACTTGTTTACCTTCACACCACCGTGACAACCATCTCCCACATGACAACACGATCAGTGGAGAATAATGAAGTTGAGTTTGGGGACACTGTTGGTTTGTGCACTGTGCACTCAAGCACCTGCATTGGTAAACAACTAGGATTAATGCAGGGATATTGTTTGAAGACTGTTCCAAGAAATCACTGAGGTCCTTTCAGAAACTCAGGTGCATGTCTATATATATTAATTCATCTAAGAGTATAAATCTAGTATGAAACCTATGTGACACAGATTAGTGGAGACCTAAAGCACTTAAATGCACCACTGCACAGAGAAAATAGCTATTCTGTGTCATTACATGCTTATTTTCATACTCGCTTTTCTCTGAAAGAATTAATTTGATTTATGATTCAGGATAACCCATACATAACAGTGTGGTTTCAAAAGGAAATCAAAGCAAAGAGTCTACAGAAACATTCTGCAAACTAAACAGCAGATTACTAAAGGAGATCATTTACTGCAATCATTCAATTGTGATGAATGTAGGACTGCGGTCAGACATTTGCAGCTAAAAGGTCATGCAGACTTGAAAGGAACCTTTTATTAAGAAGAACCACAATAGCCTTCAAATTCACAATCTTATATGAATCTCCATTACAGAGAATATATTTCATCATATTCATGACATATAATTTTGTTCCAGGCAATGTTCCCATAAATTACATGTTGTCTTTACTGTCCAGGCCATTTGTCTTCCCTGCATCTCCTACCATTGCCAATAAATTTCTCTGGAAAAAATGTTTTTGCCAAAATGGAAATTGTGCCTAATAAAAGGCAGAATCCATTCTACTGTGCAATAAAACACTTTATAATTAATCAAAAACTGGATCGTTTTTAGCTCAGCAGGCATCTCTTTGCTCAGTTTAGTCTATTGCACTTATATGCGGAGGACCGCTATTCTCAACATAATGCCTATGGTCGCTCATATACGTGTGAGGAACTGTTCATCATTCTGGCAGATAGACAAAGTAGAATGGGCAACCATTAAGTATACACTGGATTTGACAGTACTGAGCAGGCAGCAAATCTCCCAAATAAGCCTTTGTGGGATCTGAAAATAATTGTCACAAACCCCATTTCTGCTTGTGAATAACTCATTTTAAATGGCCGGACAACACTTCATAGATGATTTGGACTTCTACTAAGCTTTAGCTGTAAAGAAATTTCAAACTGAAGGCTGACAGAATTATAAATTCGTTTAAAGCGGTTTGCATAACTTACTGCAGGGATCAGGTGCTTAGTGAGTGGCTCTCCAATTAAAACAGAGCATGAAAACTCCCACGTACACACTCAGTCAGCTAAACTACACTTTGCTGAACTGAGTTTTGCACTTAGAGCAAGATACAAACAGTATCAGCCTTCTGCAGTTAATGATGAAGATGACATGAAGGAACAAAAATGAATGAAGATGACAATTAAATTACAAATGAAAACATACTGTTATCAAAAAATACAAAAAAGAACACTGCATGATATTAAAATGCATTTTTAGAAGTAAAAAATGTAGAAAGAATTGCAGATAGCTAATGTAAGTTGTATCTACAGTTTGTCAAAACAAAAATATGAAATGCAATTAGAAAATGTTAGAAATAACCCATAACAAATTTTAAAAAATGTTTTGTTCCTGTTTTTAATTCATATATAAATGACAAGTGAGATTAAATTTTGAAGTATCAAAATGAAAATAGCAATTTTTTACAGTGTAAAAAACATTTTACATTGTTTCATTGAATGAACAATTCAATGAATCCCTCACTTGTTCATTCCCGAATGAATCAGCATTTTTTAATTAATCAGCTGATTGAATGATTCAATGACTTTCATAAAGACGGTCACTTGCCCAACTACAGGCATAACAATGCAACCTCTAGAAAGAGTCCCAGAAAGAAGTGAAGATCAAACAAAGCTTTGCAAATCACCCAGGCTTTCCTCTCAACTGTATCGTAATAAGGTTCATTGCTTTTCAACATGGTGCACATTGTGGCTTGCAAGTGGAGAAAACAGGATTCGTTCTTTCTTTCTTTCTTTGTTTTTCTGCCTTCATTTACTTTTAGGGATGTAACGATTAACCGCGAGCGGTTGAAAATCGATTCAAATATGTGACGATTCAAATCAGTTGAGATGCTAAACAAATCGCGATTCATTTAGGTGTAGGAGTTTATATGAATGTATGTCTGAGAGGAACTTACTGTCTTTAGAAAAGTTTAGATGGTATTTTTTCTTTTCATCTTGCCTCTGTATAATGCATATTAAAGTTCATAAGTTCAGCGCTGCTTTGTTTTCTGCAGAAACCAAGAAAACGCTTTAAGCGCCACCTGCTCGCAGAGAGTGAATCTGCGTCTCATTCAGCTCGTCTGCTGTTTCATGCAGATATTTTTATGTAGTTTCACAAAACCGAAGTCAAACCATTCTGTTTTTGCTTCAAATTTCGAAATTATACAATCTAATTTAGATTAAAAACTGATCACGTTGCATGTATGCAGCATCTTTGTTTGGATCATGATTAAAATGCAGTGGTTGCCTCTAATTTCAAATGGAAAGAGCACAGACAAAGCCTTAATTTGTTTATAAGAAGATATTTATTTGTGTTACTTATGTATTTGATTTGGGGTTTGTTTTAAAATTTCAATTTAGTTTTGTTATTTACATTTTACATTATATTTAAATTTTGATATTTAGCAGACGCTTTTATCCAAAGTGACTTATAAATGAGGACAATAGAAGCAATCAAAACCAACAAAAGAGCAATAATATGCAAGTGCTATATTAGTATATTATTATAGTTATATTTCAATTTCACAAAGAAATGTGCAGCATTTTGTCCAAGCAATAACAAAAGGACACATTTAATTTATAATTTGTCTTAAATCTCATTTTGTAAAAAATAAAAAATCGAATCGAATCGAATCGTGAAATCAAAATCGTGAATCTAATCTAATCGTGAGTTGAGTGAATTGTTACATCCCTATTTACTTTTTTATTATTTTAGTTTCTTTTCTTTTATTTTAACGAAATAAAAATTCACGAAGTCTGTGTTTTGGCATTAAAAATAATTCAAATAAATGAAACAAATTCATATATAAAATCTCCGAACTGTCTCTTTTAACCATCACCCAGTCATGCCTTCAATTGTTATTTCATAATCGAATGAACACTGGGCTTCATATATGAATTTCGCATTTATTGTTAAAAACTAAAATTATTTGGAATAGGGAAAACCTCACTGGGATTTGCTGATTTTGAACCAGATACTGAAGTAGTCATATTGTTCTCAGGTAAACAAAGCTTCGGACATCAATGCGTTTGGTATAAACATTTTTTGACACAAGCTTTGGAGATTCAGTATCAAACATAACAAACACTAGAATGAAAAACTGTATTCATCATAAAAATAATGAATATGACATGCCAATGTGAAAACATTTGTCACAATGACTAAAAAAAAACTAATAATTATTCTACATTTTATCTGGCAAAACAGAGACATATTAAATAAACTTTGAAACAGTCCAGAGGCACATAGTGTCCTTATAACGGGGTCATAACTGCACATAACTACACGGTCTATGAAATTATTAGAAAAAGAATAAAGTCTAGCTATACTATGGATTGTGGTTTATCTGTGGGTACAAAGTTGCATGAAAAACCCATTTTCGCTTCTGGCAGAGAAAAGCAGATAGCATGTCCACATAGCAAATTCTCAGAGGCCTGAAGCATCAAGAACTTTCTCAGCTTGAGAGTGAGGGAGAAAAAAAGGAAACTGAGATGTGGGAAAGAAAGTGATAGAAGAGTGAAATAACATTGCCCTGCGGAAAACAAAACCCCAAAAGTGTGTTCAATGGGCCGTACTAGGGCTGAGTTGGCCAGACTGGGTGCTGTTGCTTTAGCCCAAAGCACATACTGTACTGTGCTCAGAGACACTAGACAGCAAAATGACTAGAGAGATGAGCAAGAACCAGGAGACACAGATATGATTAATGTGTGCCAAATGATTAGAAGATACAGCGGCTGAGTAAATGGACCTATGGTACATTCATTCAGAGGTGAAAATTTTCCATACAAATTGAAAGTCTCTGAAGACTGGAACTTTGTTTCACAGGCTATGCTACTCATTAAGTAAGACTTGGCTATTTTATCATCTCTCCTCTGAAATATTTTCTGAGAATAAATAATATAGCACTCAGGTGAGGACAAACATGATAGGACTGGTAAATTGTAAGCTTGCGGAGTGGGGAACAATAATAAAAAGAGAGACACAAACTTCTTAGCTTAAACTCTTCAAGTGAATTCTAAATCCAGAAGGGAAGGTCACTCCCCTGCACACATTTAAAGACTTCAAAAAGGGTGCAAAAGTGCAATCAAAAGTATAATAAAAGTTATCCACACTACTTGTAGAAAAGTAATGCACAGTTTTTCTGGCCAAAATATACTCTACATAAAAAACAATCAGCACAGCTTGTGGAATATTTTTCAAATTGAAAATATTTAATTTAAACATTCAAATGCTAAAGTATATTACAAAATGTACTTCAAGGGGCAAGAAAATAGACTTTCAATATTAGAATAAATTTCGGGTACAGGCAAAACATATATTTTACAATATATTTTGGAAAATATAAATATACTGAGATTGGACTGGAGATATATAAAATGACTATCCATCTATATAGGATATCATATTTTATGTGTGTGTGTGTGTGTGTGTGTGTGTGTGTATATATATATATATATATTCCATATGCTCTACATATGGAATTATGGAATTATCAGTAACTAAAATCTATCAAAGATATTTATGTAAACATTTTTACAATAGTAACAGTACATTTTCTAGCCATTTTTATTTTAAAAACAAACATGTCTGAACATATTTTTTATGGCTTGTGCAACAAACAGAACAAAATGAAATTCATCATTCAATGATAACCAATCAGAGAAATGTTCAGTGAATAGTGATATAAATTTAAGTATGTTCCTCATATAAAGCATATATATTTGGACACTGACACAATTTTAATTTTAGCTGTCCACCAAAACATATTCAAGTTACAGTTATAAAATGAATATGGGCTTAAAGTGTACACTCTGAGCTTTGATTTGAGGGTATTCATCAAAATTGGAGGAAATGTTAAGGAATTACAGCTCTTTAATATGCACCTAACCCCTTTTTCAAGGGACCATAAGTAATTGGACAATTGACTCAAAAGCTGTTTCATGGACAGGTGTGGGCTATTCCTTCATTATTTCTACATCAGTTAAGCAGGTAAAAGGTCTGGAATTGATTCTAAGTGTGCCATTTGCATTTGGAAGCAGTTGCTCTCCATGCAAGTGAAACAGACAATTGTTAGGCTTCAAAAACAAAACAAATCCATCGGAGAGATAGCAGGAACATTAGGAGGGGCCAAATCAACAGTTTGGTACTTTCTGAGAAAAAAAAAAGAATGCAATGGTGAGCTCAGCAACATAAAAAGGCCTGGACGTCCAACAGTAAAAATTTTTTTAGTCCCTTATGCTCCCCAGGGCTGCATTTATTGACAGTTGTGGATGACCGGAGGATCCTCTCCATGGTAAAGAAAAACCCATTCACAACATCCATCGAAGTGAAGAACACTCTCCAGGAGGTAGGTGTGTCACTTTCAAGGTCTACAATCAAGAGAAGACTTCACGAGAGCAAATACAGAGGGTTCACCACAAGGTGCAAACCATTCATAAGCCTCAAGAATGGAAAGGCCAGATTAGACTTTGCCAAAAAAAAAAAAAAACATCTAAAAAAGCCAGACCACTTCTGTAAAAGCAATCTTTGGATGGATGAAATTAATATCAACCTGTACCAGAATGACGAGAAGAAAAAAAAGTATGGAGAAGGGTTGGAACAGCTCATGATCCAAAGCATACAACATCATCGGTGAAACATGGCGGAGGCAGTGTGATGGCATGGGTAGGGATGCAGCGATTAACCGGTTTCGAGATTAACTGCGCTTTAAAACGTCACGGTTAATTAATCGTAAAGGTTCCACTAAACCGAGTGTTTCTGTTACACAGAACGGAACTGTTGCAGCTTGTGCAAAACGAAAATAAAGTAGCTTAAAATTACGTGAGAGGCACGAGGCTACTACATGCATTAGATGAACTGTGACAGAGGGACCAAACAGCGAAGCTTTATTTCCACCAGAGAAATGCTTGTCGATAGTGTGGGACCATTTTGGGTACACCAAGAATGACCAGGGTGTCATTTAAATATTGCTGTAAAAACTGCTGCTAAAGAGCGAATACATAAGGGATAATGCACGGCTTCCTGTACATTGAACGATTTTAATACACGACGTGAAGATAAGAACCACCTGACGCGAAGCTTTAGCTCGTTAGCTCCGCATTCTGCCCGCTTCAGATCAGAAAGAGATTAAATAATGGTGTAAGATCAGAATTGTTTTGAATTAATTAATTATAACATTTAGCTACTTGAATTAATTATTCGAGAGAGAGAGAGAGAGAGAGAGGTGACAGTTGCCTGTGTGAATTAGCCTACCTGCGTCTGTGCGTCTCTCCAGAAGGCTATTAATCTATTTTATTAATAAAAGTCACGGGCAGCATTCTCAAGAAGTTTGTGTCCTCCTGAATGTTTGTACACGTGCGCAGCGTGATCTCCGATCTCACAAACCAAAATAATAGGCATGATTTTCTCAGGCCACATGTAAAATCATATGAATTATTATAAAGATTATTAAAATGAATACGTATGGATGACAGTTGATTACAATAATATTTCAGTTTATTTCCATCATTAGTAACAGTTTCACCTGTGGGACAAATAAAGTTAACATTAGTCATATATTAATAATAGGCTACTTCATTAACTTTGTTATTTACCATCCCTGTTGTAGTATTATTCATAATATTTTTTTTCACCATGTTTCCAAATTCTCTACCCCTTGTTCAAACGAAATGTAAAGAACATACAAACTGAAAACATTAAATACTTTTGTGATCTATTTCCATTTGTTATTTTCAAAAGAGAAATACTGTCAAGGATGTTTACAGAGCAGAGGTCACCTTTTTTAATTCCAATGGGAGAGATGGACTTTTGTTTGTCTTTTGTTTATTATTATTTTGTGCTGTATTGTTGGTTACTGTGTTATTTCTGTTTCAAAAGCCAGCAATAAATAACACTTTAATATCTAAAGAGTGTTCATGTGATTTTATACATTAGTAATGTTGGGAAATTAATAAATGCATAATAATCGTCATAATCGTAAAACCGTGATTATTCCTCAGACAATAATCGTACCAACAATATCTATAATCGTTGCATCCCTAGGCATGGGCATGCATGGCTTCCAGTGGCACTGGGTTACTGGTGTTTATTGATGACGTGACAGAAGACAGAAGCAGTCGGATGAATTCTGAAGTGTATAGGGATATACTGTCTGCCCAGATTCAGCCAAATGCAGCAAAGTTGATTGGACGGTGATTCATAGTACAAATGGACAATGACCCAAAACATACAGCAAAAGCAACCCAGGAGTTTTTGAAGGTAAGAAAGTGGAATATTATGCAATGGCCAAGTCAGTCTCCTGATCTCAACCCGATTAAGCATGCATTTCACTTTCTGAAGACAAAACTAAAGGCAGAAATACCCACAAACAAGCAACAACTGAAGTCTGCTGCAGTAAAGGCCTGGTAAAGCATCACAAAGGAGGAAACCCAGTCTTTAGTCATGTCCATTAGTACCAGACTTAAGGCAGTCATTGCCTGCAAAGGATTCTCAACAAAATATTGAAAATGAAATTTTTTAAAAAGATTATATTTATTTGTCCAATTACATTTGAGCCCCTGAAAATGGGGGGAGTGTGTATAAAAATGGTTTTAATTCCTAAGCATTTTATGTTATATTTTTGTTCAACCCCTTGAATTAAAGCTTAAAGTCTGCACTTCAGTTTCATCTTCATTGTTTCATTTTAACTCTATTCTGGTGGCATACAGAGCCAAGATTATAAAAATTGTGTCAGTGTCCAAATATGTATGGACCTAACTGTATCACTCCAGAAGTCTTATTGCCTACTTTAATGTTGGGGATTTGTTTTTGTCATTTTGGAGCTTGACATCCTTAGTTTTCATTCACTTTCATTATACTGAAAAATGACCAGGATAATCTTCAAAAATTCCTTGTTTTGTGTTTTTACAAAAGAAAGAAAGGGCTTGAAATGGCATGAGGGTGAGTGAATATTGACAGAATCTTTGGGAGAACTCTTCCTTTATAACACGAAAAGGTGCTAAGCTTCAGTCTAGCAGTCTGCACTCAGAAGTTGTGGATGGCTAAAATCAAAGATGAAGAGCTCTTTTAAGATTCAACATGAGCAATTTGACTTTCAGCCTGATGACTGGCTAAATGGCAGCTCTCAAACGTCCTTGACAGAAAGACTTTCGTCTGTCATCAGCAGGAGATTGCAAAGCTTTCTCTCACTTTTGCCCTCTTGTTCTATCAAGATTATTTAAAACAGCATAAAATACACACAAATAACTGTTGTGATTCAAATGGCTTTCAAAGTCTGAGAAAATGAGTGAATGAGAACATAACATACATAAACAGCTCTGACTCACTCAACACTGAAGAATCTACACAATCAGTCACACACATCCGTGACATCTAATAGTAATGTTTGCTCCTGATCAAAACAAAAGTGTGTTTTGTAATTAAAAACAGCAGGGATCGATGATGTGAAATGTTGGAGTGAAGACTGAGAGGAGATTTATCTGCGAGAGAAATGGCACAATAGTGCAGCATTATTCACTCTGAATAACATTTGCCTCTTCTGCTGCTGTGGGGGGCAATTCATCAGCCCTAATAAGAGCCTACAATTTGTCTTCCGCTCTTTGTTTGAATCAGTTTGATGAAAGCTGGATAAACACTATTAGCATGAACATGAAAACAGAGTATAAATACAACACAGTAACGTGTAACATAGCTGTGTGCACACAAGAGATACTATACAACGAATTATCCAAAACTACTGTCAGATAATCATCATCCACACATCAATGTTGGTGTGCACATTAGGTTTAGCACATAGCTTATATATCAATACAAACACACACACACATATATATATATATATATAAATAAACGCAAAATGTAGGTTTGAATGTTCAAAGAATAGTATGCATCACATTCTTTCTAAGCATATTATATAGAGAAAATACAGTTTTCTATATTGAATTTGGACACTTTCAGTGGGGTCCAAAAGTCTGAGAAAACCTGATTCCAAAATCTCATTTAAACCTGGAAATAAACACTATTTTATGATTTTGAACATTTTAAACAATTAAGACGTTTTTTGTTTATTATTTCTAGGTTACTAATCAAATAAGTAAATTAGTGACATTGATGTGACATTTACAGCAGTTTAGATTTTTTTTTTAACATTTTTTTAATCATTAAAAAAATTATTAATTATTTTTATTTTAAACAAAGATTTTTCCCTACACTGAAAAAATAGTGTAAGATTTACTTTGAAGCAAATTTTACTTAAACAAATAAAGAAATAGTTAATATTTTGCATTATTTCTTAGTAAATTTGTGACAATCATGTGACATTGGCAGCGTTTTTTTATTTTAAAAAGAATTTTTTAATAATTTACTTTTTAAAAATAAAAGATTGCTAGTAAATTTACCTGAAAATAAACACAATTTTAGGGTTTTGAACATATTAAAACATTTTAAACAATTAAAAAAATTATATTCTGTATTAGTAATAAATTTGTGACACTGATGTGACATTTACAGCATTTTTGAATTTTTTTTAAATACATTATCTAAATGTATTTTTTTATTCCCCTTTTAGCTAAAATTTAAAAAAATATATCTACAGTGAAAAACTATTTTTACTCGGAAATAATTTCAAAAATAATTACAAAGAAATTGCAAGTAACACACTGAATTAAACATGCAATTTTGAAGTAGAAAGACTGAAATAGGATTTTCTTATTTACCTACAACTAGAGTGTATATCAAATTGCAAGTTGCCAGCTGTTTGACATGACATGTTTTAACATGGAGTGAGAGACAATGTATACCTATATCAGATGGGCTTTACTGCTAGACACTTTCATTGTCCAAAACCTCATGTAGGATGATCTCTGTCAAACATTAATCGCTGGCATTACTAAACTGCCTGTACATAGAGACAGATGACAAAACACAGTTCTCATATATGGGTCAAGTACTGGCTTGCAACAACAGCTTAAATAAGATTACAGTTCCGCTGAAAGTGTTGAGAGGAAAGGCCGCTTTAAGTCGACCGCTCCAGGGTAAGCCTGGTTGATTCTCTATGGATTCACAATGCATTATAAAGCTGTTTGTAAGTGTCCTAAACAGTGATTGTCTGGGACAACAAAGACGACATAAACAGATGACATGGGAAATTATCCAAGGGTAAAGGGCATTTCAGTAAGGACAGTGTTTACATGGAAAAGGCCCTGATGACATGTAAAGTAATGCCATCCACTGTCTACTACTCAGACAGAAATTAAACTAACATCATACAAACAGTTGGCGTAAAAGGCACATTCCCTAATTATGGTACAGTTTGATCATTTGTAACCCATTATAAGCACGAATCATATGTGATGAAATGACATCTATGATAAAATTAACTTAACATGAAAAGTAACTAGTTTTAAACACATTAAACATTTGTATTGCCCATTTAAAATAATGTTTTTGGCCAGTCCCACCTAAAAGGTACAGTAAGATTTTTTTGTTTTGAAAGAAATTAATGCTTTTGTTCAGCAATGATACATTAAATTGGTCAAAAGTGACAGCAACGACATTTATAATGTTTCGATTTCAAATAAATGCTGTTCTTTTGAACTTTCTCTTCATCAAAAAATCCTGAATAAAGTATCACAATTTCCATAAAAATATAAAGCAGCGTAACTGTTTTCAACATTGATGATAATAATAAGAAATGTTTCTTCAGCACCAAATCAGCATAATACATGTGACACTAAAGACTAGAGTAATGATGCTGAAAATTCAGCTTTGTATCATTTTAAAATACATTCAAACTGATTTTGAATGGTAACATTATTATTTCACAATATTACTGTTTTACTTATTTTTTCCATGATCAAATAAATGCAACCTTGGTGAGCATAAGAGACTTCTTCCAAACACATTAAAACATCTTACCAACCACAAACTTTTGAAACTTTTTAAAATGGTCACAGTCAAGTAGTAAAAGCATCTGCATTTGTCAGGCTCAAGCATTCATCCCTGTTACCAATGTTATTACATGAAAAAATGATTGGAATTACAAGGCTATATCTGCCTTTTTTAATCAAAATTGAGTTATTCACATATTCTTATTCTGTGACAACTTAAATGATGTGATGTTTTTTGATGTTTGCATTTTGGGACTGATGTATGAAAGAGACTTCTTAATATCACCAAATGGAATGCAAAAACTTTGAAGCTCAATATCTCGAAACTGCTCAGAATGAAGATAGAACCTTATAATTCCAAAGTGACGACTTGATCCCAAACCAGATCATCTCTACTGAGTGACAGCTTAATTTAGATGAATAGAATAAATAGAAAATAATACAGCTCATATAATATTAACCTCCTGTGGCTGTGCGATCAACATTTTCTCGAGGTTAAGCATCTGCTTTCACTGACCATTTACTGAACGATTAAAAAAAAAATTTTTTTAACACTTACAACCATATTTCCTACCCTTTTTGTGGAAACTGCCCAAAAATGACTTAATTTGTATTAGTAATTTTTCCCCATTTAGTTACTCGTTTGAATTACATGTCTAGGTCTTAAAAGATTGAGAAAGAGAGGAGAGGGAAAACGAGAGGAACAGAGAGAGACATCAGAGGGAACCCCTAAGCTGATCCTGCTGTTCAAAACATGATACTTGCCCTAAAAAAAGACTGCGCCAGCACTGATGAAACAAGTAGTCCTTCCCTCTAAAGCAGTCTTCAAAGGAGCAGCTGCCTGTTTCATCAGCATAGTTCAGCAGATGAACAGATTACACTCAAAATGATACAAATGCCTGATAAAGACCAGTAATAGAGGCGTTTTAAATAGCAGTAAAAAAGTTTTAAACATCAAATTTCTGTGTTTCGATTGGATGGTTATCATTAACATTTATAGTAATATTTATGTAATTTCTAAAGGTCCGGTTGTAGTTATACACAGATATGTGTCGAATGGGAAAATGCCAAAGGTGCAGAAGTCCGTGGGTTCAAAGGGCATTACGTTTATGTGAGAAGGTCAGTTAATGTCAGGTGCATTTGAACTGTAAATTCACATTACAGGGTTTTACACGGATTTCAAAGCAACTTAACTAACATGCTTTTACACGTTTTTCTTTTTTTAACATTCATTCTGATCAATTAATGGCAAATGCGACCATGATAGCACACGTATTGGAAAAATAATAATAGTGGTAATAGTTAGCAATAGGTAATAGTTTCTTCACAGTACTATAAGATAGCAATTCTATGCTCTGCATTCAAGAACAAATGTGGCATCACTGTGCAGTTTTCTTTATCTGTGTTTCAATGAGATGTGATCACTTCTGTATATTTACAGGCTGATGTATATCTGAAATACAGCTGGTAAGTGTATCTAACCAATACAAATCAGCACGCAATATGAAGCTGCACTTCAAATAATGCATTTAGAGTGAGCTCACACTATGGAAGCAATATCAGTGGAAATAGACTTTCTCATATCTCAAATCCAGTGTCTAGGGGCGAAAACAAACCATTGTGGTCAAACATACCTAAGACATTGAGTATTGATTAGAACTTTTCGTTATATTTCTATTTTATAGCTAAAAAAAAAAAGTCTTGAATTAAAGACAAATATAACACATCAAGTGTTGACCAAAATGTCTGATATATTTATGTATTACTGCAAAAAAAGGCAATTCTGAAAGTATTGACAAATAGTCTGTTTATTATTAGTTCATTTGTAAATTACATAAATATAGATAGAATAAATACTGTTATAAATACTGCACCATTGTTTTAGGTAAAATAAATAAAAGAAAAATACAAATGAAGAAATGTAAATATTTCCTCATTTTTATTTGTTTATTTATTTTATATATTTATAAAATAAATCAAATGAGGAATTTCTAGATTTTATTCATTTTTTTCGTTCATTTTTATTCAAAGTCAATTGAAATGATAAAAAATATATTTCTTATATATATATATATATATAACTATTTATTTGTTTTGCATATTGTGTATAATGTGTAAAGTTGAAATTAACACTGCATTGGAACAGTAAGGGGCATTTCGCTAAAACAAATTTCATAAACAAAATTGCCAATAAACTTCAAATACCCTGTAAAAACCCTCATCTAACCTCCTACTCTCCTATAAAACTATAATCAGCATATTTTACATATATCATAGGACTATGTATGAATCTATTAATCTTTCCTGGTTGGATGAATTCACCTGCTGTATCACACAGACCTGATGACCTACAGTCCTCACTCTGTTCACAGCTGCAGAATCAGGAGGACAATAAACAGATGATGCTGCATCTGTAGACTTGACTAATGTGTCTTCTCATCCAGGCAAAAAAACTACTGAAGACATTAGATTCTTGATTAACTTTTTAAAATGTAATAAACTTAATCTACACAACAGACATAAAAGTCCATTACAACTTTGATAATAAAAACATAGTTAAATAAATAAATAATATTGCCTAAAGCAATTACTCTGTTTATGTTAAAAACTAATTTTAAACAACCCACATTTGCTCAAAGCACAAGCAATAAGCCAAAGCGATTATTATCACTGTTTAATAATGATCTACTTGTTCATATGGATTACATCAGAGCAGGATTTAAGATATATATACTGAATAGTACATATATGCTCAAATAAATCAATCAATAAATAAATAACTGGCCATTAAGAATAAAATCAAAAGTAGCTGGAGCTGTTTGTGCAAGTTGATAGCATGTTCTTGATCAGCACGCGCTCCCTAAAGCCCTTTTAAATACAGATACCTCAAAATGACTGAGCACACAGTAACGTCCAGCAGATATTGACTGTACTCACCCCCAGTTTCTTACTCCGAATCCTCACGTAGCCCTGCTTCACTATATCGTTGAAGTTTGAAGCCATCCTAACAGCCTCTCTGTCCTCGTCCTCCGTCTCGGCTGCGAGTCCCCTCAGAAGTCAGTACGACATTCAGTCCTCAAACAACCTGCTTCAGTGCCACCGATGCTGCTGCTGCTGCTGCTGCTCGGGCAACCGGCTCGAGCGGATTATTCCATGAGAGAATAGGGAGATAGCGCGCGCGTCAGATGATTTAATTCACCGAAGAGAGCAGCTTCCTGGAATGCACCATGAGAGGCCAATCAGAGGGGTGGATGCAGACAACTACTCACTTGCTTAAAATAGAATAAAAACGAATGAGTGAAATATATTTATTTATTTATTTATTTATTTAGGGTTTTTGGGAATATGTTATTTCACTTTCATACAGGCAAAGGAAATTTCCTTTAGATGTGGATATCAAAAATTAACAGCTGTAGGCCTATATAACCTAATATACTAAGACAAAAATAAATAAATAATAAAAATTCCTTAAATTTCCTACTGATGATTATTATCATGATCAATCCTCTTTCTAAAATCCTAAAATATATAAAATATATATATAAATAATAATTAAAAAATATATATATACATATATATATATATATATATATATATATATATATATATACACACAGTGCCGTGAAAAGGTGTTTTGCCCCCTTCCTGTTTGTTTGCTTTTTTGCATATTTGACACACTTAAAAGATTCAGATCATCAAACAAATGTTTATATTACACAAAGATAATGCAAGTAAATACAAAATGCCGTTTTTAAGTGATGTTTTCATTTATTGAGGGAAAAAAGCTGTCCAAACCTACCTGGCCCTACGTGAAAAATTAATTGCCCCCTCCTGTTAAATCATGAAAGAACTGTGATTAACCAGATTATTATAGATAGTAAATATTATTTTATTATTATATAGTATTAACAAAATATTATAGTTTAGTATTACATATGAATTACTATATATATATATATATATATATACACACAGTGCCGTGAAAAGGTGTTTTGCCCCCTTCCTGTTTGTTTGCTTTTTTGCATATTTGACACACTTAAAAGATTCAGATCATCAAACAAATGTTTATATTACACAAAGATAATGCAAGTAAATACAAAATGCCGTTTTTAAGTGATGTTTTCATTTATTGCTGCCAGGCCTGTTGAATCAAGAAATCACTTAAATAGAACCTGTCTGACAAAGTGAAGCATGCTTAAAGAGCAACACGTTATGCCACGGTCTAAAGAAATTCAAGAACAGATGAGAAACAAAATAGTTGACATGTATCAGTCTGGAAAGGGTTATAACGCCATTTCTAAAGCTTTGGGACTCCAGTGAACCACAGTCAGAGCCATTATCCACAAATGGAGAAAACTTTTAACAGTTGTGAACCTTCCAAGGAGTGGCCGGCCGACCAAAATTACTCCAAGAGCGCAACGACGACTCATCCATGAGGTCATAAAAGAACCCAGAACAACATCTAAAGAACTGCAGGCCTCACTTGCCTCAATTAAGGTCAGTGTTCATGATTCAACAATAAGAAAGAGATTGGGCAAAAACAGCATCCATGGGAGAGTTCCAAGGCAAAAGCCACTGCTGACCAAAAAGAGCACAAAGGCTCTTCTCTCATTTGCCGAAACATATCTTGAATATCCCCAAGACTTTTGGGCAAATATTCTGTGGACTGATGAGACAAACGTTTAACTTTTTGGAAGGTGTGTGTCCCGTTACATCTGGTGTAAAACCACCACAGCATTTCATAAAAAGAACATCATACCAAGAGTCAAACATGGTGGTGGTAGTGTGATGGTCTGGGGCTGTTTTGCAGCTTCGAGACCTGGATGACTTGCCATAATTGATGGAACCATGAATTCTGCACTCTATCAGAAAATCCTGAAGGAGAATGTCTGATTGATGTGTGACTTAAATCCGATTGAGATTAACTTAAACAGTCCATTCATGCTCGAAAACCCTCCAATGTGGCTGAATTAAAACAATTCTGCAAAGAAGAGTGGGCCAACATTTCTCCACAGCGATGTTAAAGACTGATTACCAGTTATCGCAAATGCTTGATTGCAGTTGTTGCTGCAAAGGGTGGCCCTACCAGTTATAAGATTTAGGGGGCAATTACTTTTTCACGTAGTGCCAGGCAAGTTTGGACAGCTTTTTTCCCTTAATAAATGAAATAATTATTTCAAAACTGCATTTTGTATTTACTCAGGTTATCTTTGTGTAATATTAAAATTTGTTTGATGATCTGAATCTTTTAAGTGTGTCAAATATCGAGGTATCGGGGTATAACGAGTACAGGAGTAGTCAGAAAGAAATGCTAATTTTAAAGAAAAACATCAGACGTACTTAGAGGCTTTTGCATCTGAACTCTTCATATATATATATTCTTTTGTTTCTGTGTATTTAATTGTCAGTCATTGTGATTTTTTAAATTTATTTTCATGTAAATGTGTGATAAGTTCACAAAGCAAATTTAATAACAAAAAAGTACAATCATTTATTTATTTAAAATAGCCTAAATAAATATTATGATATTGCTGTATTAAGAGGTTTTGGAAATACATTTCATTTTCGTATTCATTTTCAATAGCTGTATATAATAGGGAAAAAAGTAATATACTAAGAAAAAAGTTAAATGTGCCAACGTTTTATTGTAAAGTATTTATTTATTTATTTATTTTCCGCATGCTTTACAAGCATGGAATTTGGGGGAATATCAGTCTTATGTGACAGTGATACATTCTTAATGGCTATAAAAAAAAGTCTTATTTTCTGTAAACAAAATGTATAATATGAAATATGACAGATTGTGTTAGATCGCAAGTTATTATTAATTCCAACATGGTCCAAACATAGCATGCATTAATTAATCAAGTTAAGCCATAAAAAACACAAGACTCCAACTGTTTTACATCTAACAAATACTACATGTGCTATGTGATATCTTTAATCTGTATATTTTAAGACTTCATTTTCATTCATTAGCAAAATACAGTTTTGCTTTCATATGAGAATTATCCATCTACAATAAAAGGGTGGTGATAACTAGTGGATGGGAGATTTGTTTTGTTGATTGGATCCTTGGGATTAAAAGATCAAAGCAGATCAAAAGCAAATGAGAAAAAAAGGAAAAAGATGTCTGGGATGTTATATTCATACATTAGATGTAGAGCGTGCTGTAGCTCCACTGACACAAATGCTGAAAATGCCTGCAGAAGCCTCCTCCTTTAATCCTGCTTTATGGAGATGCCTTTTTGCCTGTGGAAAAATGCCAAAACCCATTAGATACAGCTGATGACACAGTTACACGTGTGAGAGGGTTTTCTGCATCTCTCGTGACAATGAAAGATGTTATATGGATGAACATCAGTCAGATAGTAAAATGGATCAGGCATAAAATCCATATGGATGACATAACTTGATTTCAGTAAAGAATTATATAGAAATATAAATATTTATTAGTTTGTCTCTCTCATCATACATCAATTCCACCACCACAAGGAGCAAAAAAAAAATGGTCGTTGGGAAATATATAGGTAATTTGAGAGTTGTCAGTTCTCATTTGTTTATTAGGCACAGCATTATGCAGTTGTTTCTTAAATATTTTTCCATTTCTCTTGACCATGATTTAATTACATTAAAACATTACATTAAAATAAACTCAACCAAGAGAATATGCTGAAAATACTTGTTACTCAGTCATTTGGTACTCACCACATTTTACATAAGACAATAAGTGTGTGTGTGTGTGTGTGTGTGTGTGACCCTTTTTTACCTATTAAATTATAAAACATTATTTTTTTAATTAAATCATTAAGCATTCATAAAACATTAAACATTTCATGCATATACAATGCCTTGAAAACACCTCTTGATGAATGTTTAACATTTCTGAATCAAAGTCATTTTAACATTTTTCGATCAGCAATGTCAAAAATCTTAAATGATTCCCTTTGAGCTAAATTGACCTGTTTCCCTTACAGTGGACATACTACATTATATTACCTTAAACATGTTTATGTTATTTTAAAAATGTGAAAATTGAAATAAATTATTATGTGTATTTATTTATTTATTTACTTACTTATTTTCTGACATTGTGGTATTATTAATTTACTGTAGATGTGAATATCAGAAATTAACAGCTGTATACCCTAGAAAAAAGTAATATACTAAAACAATAAACAAATAAATGCTTAAAGATTATTGAGAATAACTATTATAATACGTACAGCAACATGGATTCAGAGTGTAAGGAAAGTATGTATGCTGTACTTTCTTCTGGATTGTTACACCATTTGACACTTTTAAAGTTAGTCAATTCAAAATCAAATTAATTCAGAACTTTTGTGGAAAATGGTATAAAAGTTAAATTTTTTTTCTTTGCATGAAACCAACATGAATAAAGATATTACATTACAGTTTTTCTCAATTGCTAAATCACTATAACCAGGCTTTTGAACTAAAATTTCAAAACCATAATGGCATTTTTCAAAAAGCACACCCATTTTGCTGAACTATAAACACTATTCCCCTGCTTTAACACATGAGTCAGATTTGGTGAACTGTTACTGCAAAACTCTACACACATATCTCTAAATTTCTCAGTGCTTACACCATGTGGTCATTTAGAAAGCACTAGCATTCAATACTGTTCACTCAAGTCAGCACAGCTTGAGCTCAATTAGCAAACAATTGTCGAGGTGGAAACACTGGAAAATTGAACACACATCAATCAGATCCTTCAATAAATAGATAAAAGGGCCGAATCAGTTCACTGAGCTTTGGAACAATGGATCCACAGAGAAATTAAGGAATAGGTTGAAGAGGAGGAGGAGGAGGAGGAAGAAAAAGAAGAGGAGGAGGAAGAAAAAGAAGAGGAGGAGGAAGAGGAAGAAAAGGAGGAGGAGGAAGAGGATGTGGTGAAGGAGGAGGGAGAGGAAGAGGACGTGGTGAAGGAGGAGGGAGAGGAAGAGGACGTGGTGAAGGAGGAGGGAGAGGAGGAGGACGTGGTGAAGGAGGAGGAGGATGTGGTGGAGGAGGAGGGAGAAGAAGGGCAAGGAGACAAGCAATCTCAGATGAAATTCGAGCCCCTTTAGTTGACCATGTCCTTGTCCATGGTATGACTATGAGGGAGGCTGGGCAACGAGTACAGCCAAATTTGAGTCGCTTCACGGTCGCCCCCATCATCAGAACCTTCAGGGAGGAAAACAGGTAGGTGTACTTAGAGTAAGACTGCTCTGTACAGTAACTTTAGAGTGCATACACTGTTGCACTATGCTACTGTCATAAAGAAATGCATCAAATTGCCTCGCATAGAGATAGTTTCAGTATGTTTCCATTTTTTCCTGTAAAAAAGATGTGTGACAGTTACAGTAATGAGTGCTTCTATTTTTGTAGGACACAGAGACGACCACCTGGTGGACGCAGGCTAAGGCTTTTGTCGGAGGAGCAAGAGAGGGAGCTTGTAAACATGGTCATTGCCAATAATGTAATCCGCCTGCGAGAGATTCAAAGGAGAGTGATTGAGGACAATTCTCATTTTCGAGGGATAAATGCCGTCAGCCTCTCCACAATTGATCGTATCCTCCAAAAGCACCGGTTCCGGATGAAACAGGCGTACCGCGTCCCTTTCGAACGAAACTCTGACAGAGTGAAAGTATGAAGTATTGTGTACCATCACAGTATAGCAGTTTATGCTGCCATTTGTGTCCTCTTGAACTGTGCTTCAGGGCAGTGATTTACTCTACTGTGTTTCATGTGTTTTGCAGAGAATCTTTGAGATTGAAGGCCGGCCTGTTCCCCATGAAATTATCTTTGTGGATGAGGCTGGTTTCAACCTGACCAAAAGAAGGAGAAGGGAGAGGAACATAATTGGCCATCGGGCTATTGTAAATGCAAGAGGATTTTTACCCTCGCTGCCTGGCTAGGGCCAATATAGCCTGTGATGTGGATGAGATTCTCTGGCCTGACCCAGAACAATGACGGGATGCTGAGGCGGAATTTTTTACAGTTGTGCTGTGTACTACATGAATGAATAAAAATGTGCCAATGTATACATTGGTTGTGTCTTTTGTGTTCATGTCACTAGACTCACTGCCACTGCATATTTGATCATGGTTGATCACTCCGCTGAAAGCACATTCTAAGCAGATGACTGTTTTGATTCACAATCTAGTATTTTTTACCTTCTTATTTGGTTCAGCAACCACTTTTTTCTTATATAAATCACACATATTTTTATACATGAAATGTGTAATACGCAAAGTGAAATAAACATATAAATATATGTGTTCAGTTTTATGGGGGAGAACCACAAGCAACACAACTTACCAGTTTTGGATATATTGTTTTGAATTTATTGCACCAGTGTGTAATACTATGTTGTAGTGTGTGTGTTTTTGAAAGCTTGTGTGTGATGTCTGAGGGAAAAGTTTGGTTTTTCAGCAAGAGTGAATGGTTTTGAGTGAAGAGCTTCATTTTGACCTGAAAATAGGATGTTTGGGGAATTGGGTGAGACGTTATGGATTTGTGTTTACTGTTTTGAGAATACGAGGCATAGTTTCAAGAAATGTGTTTAAGCAATCGAGAAAAACTGTAAAAAGCATTAATGCATGTATTTGAAACAATCTATATTATATTATAGATGATAGTCTTAATAAAGCAACAATACCTTGACATGTGTCGACTGCTGCCAACAAAACTGTTAAAAACGGTTATTTATTGCATGTTTAGAAAGAAGATCATTTTGTGTTCAACTCTCACAGCCAACAATCATCCTTTTCTGCAACAGATATGCAATCTCAGATGAAGTACCTTTCACAGCAACTTTATTTGCAAGCCCTCCACTTACTGTAATGCATAAATTAAATCTCCACTGTCCGCCCCAAGGAGTCTGGTGTCATATTTATGATTTATTCATAACTGTTGAATAGGAAATGGTTTGAGGGCTTCTTTGACCTTCACTTTTGAGGCAGCAGACTTTAGCAGCCCAGCTGCCTTTGAAGTAATTTAGCCGTGCTGATGACATAGGTAACTCGCCAATAAATGAAAGCTCTATGAAATCTAACCCTCGATGCATATGGAGTCTGAGAGCAGTCACTGAAGGTGACAATAAAGGCTTCTGATAAAGATGGAGCAAAGTCTTCCACTGGAATAAACATCACACATTTCATTGTGTAGTGTGTGAAGTGTGAACTCCAAACTATTAATCACAGCCTGGCTGTGCTATATTGGGATTTATTGTAAAAAAAATAAAAAATGTGTGCCTTGTCACACTTTAACTGCTGTCTAACTGTCACACTCATTCACACATGCACACAAATACACACTGTGCATGTGAAATGTCACTAGACTCACTGCCACTGCATATTTGATCATGGTTGATCACTCCGCTGAAAGCACATTCTAAGCAGATGACTGTTTTGATTCACAATCTAGTATTTTTTACCTTCTTATTTGGTTCAGCAACCACTTTTTTCTTATATAAATCACACATATTTTCATACATGAAATGTGTAATACGCAAAGTGAAATAAATATATAAATATATGTGTTCAGTTTTATTTATCAACTCATGAAAGAGAAATTAAGTGTTTCAATAAAGCTATTTAATGTAAAAAATGTGGTGCAGATTTTGTCTTTATTGCTATACATATATATTTGTGACCCTGGACCACAAAACCAGTCTTAAGTCGCTGGGGTATATTTGTAGCAATAGCCAAAATAACATTGTATAGGTCAAAATTATTGTTTTTTCTTTTATGCCAAAAATCATTAGGATATTAAGATATAAAGATATTTTGTCAATTTCCTACTGAAAATATATTAAAACTTAATTTTTGATTAATAATATGCATTGCTAAAAACTTAATTTGGACAACTTTAAAGGCGATTTTTTCAATATTTGTATATACCCTCAGATTCCAGATTTTCAAATAGTTGTATCTCGGACCAATATTGTCCTATCCTAAGCTTATTTATTCAGCTTATGACTTTATGACTGGTTTTGTAGTCCAGTGTCACATTTTATATGTACAAATATACACTGTATATATATGTTTTGTGGTCCAGTGTCACATTTTATATGTACAAATATACACTGTATATATATATATATATATGAAGGCCATTAAATATAATTTTTTAATATGAGCTTTGCCAATAAATTAATTACCTGCTGCTGGTCAGACATTCTTAAACCAAAATATCATAAATCATAAAAAAAACTTGACCTGTTGTGCTCTGGAAAGATGACAGAGATGACCAACACCTGCAATGTGAGCTGTCACAGCAGCTATTGTCCATTAGATGGCAATGTTACATTTGATGCATATAATTTGAAACTTGAGGGTCCAGTTAGTGCATGTCAGTGCTTGTTACATGGTCACTGAGCTGAGCTCATGCCAGTATTCCAGAAC
Source organism: Sinocyclocheilus grahami (assembly GCF_001515645.1). NCBI lineage: Eukaryota > Metazoa > Chordata > Actinopteri > Cypriniformes > Cyprinidae > Sinocyclocheilus > Sinocyclocheilus grahami. The sequence continues at coordinate 743,917 of NW_015505392.1, read as the reverse complement.
TTCGCTTGAATCACCTGAATATTTATGCATGAACATTTTTCACTTAAAATTTGCACAGGTGCGTACACATTTAGGCCTACATTTGCTCTAAGCCTCGTTCTAATTGTTGATGAATTTAGATTATTCTTATTGAGGCGAATGCTCACAATTACATTTTTCAAGTAATCTGAATAAAACGACTTTTTGTACAACTTCACCTCTATCTTTTTGTTCTCTCGCTCACCGGAGAGCATGCGCAGCAAGATCTCAGTTACAGGTCATGCTTACTAATGTATTTAGTTGCTGCTGTTGTTGTTGTTGTTGTTTAATTGGATTCACAAATAAGTTGTTTCTGAACGTACTGTGATTTATTTGGGTGCATCTGTTTTTTAGTTTGTCCTACATTTTACTGTAAATTTAAAATACATTTTTGTGCAAATCTCTTGATGAATCAGGATTTCTGTGTAAAAAGTTTGTGTGCAGTTTTTATGCCGAAATTCTGTGTATGTGTGAAATCCAGTGTAACATGGCTACATCTGTTCCCTTTGCACAGAAATGTTTGATCACAAATCCAAACACAAAGACAACACTAAACAGGGAGCAGTGAAATTGAGTTTAGAGAATACAGTACACAGAGTGCCATGTCATTACAATAAAACAACCCTCTCCAGGGACACAATTTATATATATGGGTCATAATTAGTTATATATGCAATTAACAATGCTCTGCCTAATTAATTGTTTGAAGATTGGAATCAATTATGAATTAAAACAGTAAGACTTCAAAATTGGTCATCAAAATAAGTCATGCAAGAATACCATTAGGATATTAATGCCGCAGTGATTGTGCTAGTAATAAAAACGCTCACTGGCATCTTCTATCACACAAGTTCTGCTGTTCTCAGTTTCAGTGTCTGATTTCATCGCAGGCAAACAGTTTGCAGGTGGTGTGATGTGGAGAACTGCTAGATCTCAGCGATTCTCTTAATGGCTTTTCCGTTGTCCTTTGTTTAAGGATGTTGTTGGGCTGGTTTGTTCTGCTGGGCCTGTGGACAGTTTGGTCCTCATGGGCCTCAGACAAGAATCAAGAATTCATCGGTTGACTGCATCCTCTGCTCCCCTCGAATTTAACGGACAATCACGGTGCACTGTGTATCAAGGACATATCAGGCACTCATGGCGTCAATTCTTTTATATGTTTGATCAGTTATTCTCTCAATGGCTGAAAGGTTCATTCTCAACGCTGGGGAACAAAGTGAATGATTTTATGAATTATATAACTTGCCAGACAGCGACTGGATGATTACTCATATTTTGTATTTTGCTTAGACCAGGAGATGTCTGGACTTCTCTTCAGTTAGTATTTAAAAAATGTTCTGCTTATTTAAACATGACCCTGAGATCATAATGATGATGTGTACGTGAAACTGAGACTAATAAAATAAACTCTAAAATTATTTTAATATATCCTGGTTTGCTGAAAGAATAGCTGTCGCAATAGCAAGATTTTCAGTGATTAACAACTTAAGTTTAATTATTTTCCTCACACAAAACTATTGTATGAATTCAGATGACTTGAAACATAATATGCAAGTGGCATGAAACAGTTTTATGATTTTATGTTGTATTTCTATTCTTTTTGAATGCTTCAATCCTCATTCATTTTAATCTCATGCATGAAAAAGAAAAAGCAACTCCAATTCAAAATTTCTCCTTTTATGTTTCACAGACAAAAGTGGAAATGGAAGGACATGAGGGTGAGATGATGAGATGATTTTCATTTATCAACATGAATTATTTTTTGGTTCGAATAGTTTTGAACATGAAATTATAAATAAATATTATATAGAAATGATAAGTTTAAGACTGCAATGATGTGGGTGTTAGAATTAGTGGAGAATTAATTATATTTTTTCATTATATATTTTTATAGATAGTTAGTCTGTTGGGATATGTCTCCATTAACTTTGCACATCTAGACTTTGCAATATTTGCCCACTCTTCTTTGCAGAACTGCTCAAATTCAGTTAAATTTGATGGTGAGCGTTTGTGGACTGCAGTCTTCAAGATATTTGAAGATTACAGATTTTCAATGGGGTTTAAGAGCTTCATTTTGACCTGAAAATAGGATGTTTGGGGAATTGGGTGAGACGTTATGGATTTGTGTTTACTGTTTTGAGAATACGAGGCATAGTTTCAAGAAATGTGTTTAAGCAATCGAGAAAAACTGTAAAAAGCATTAATGCATGTATTTGAAACAATCTATATTATATTATAGATGATAGTCTTAATAAAGCAACAATACCTTGACATGTGTCGACTGCTGCCAACAAAACTGTTAAAAACGGTTATTTATTGCATGTTTAGAAAGAAGATCATTTTGTGTTCAACTCTCACAGCCAACAATCATCCTTTTCTGCAACAGATATGCAATCTCAGATGAAGTACCTTTCACAGCAACTTTATTTGCAAGCCCTCCACTTACTGTAATGCATAAATTAAATCTCCACTGTCCGCCCCAAGGAGTCTGGTGTCATATTTATGATTTATTCATAACTGTTGAATAGGAAATGGTTTGAGGGCTTCTTTGACCTTCACTTTTGAGGCAGCAGACTTTAGCAGCCCAGCTGCCTTTGAAGTAATTTAGCCGTGCTGATGACATAGGTAACTCGCCAATAAATGAAAGCTCTATGAAATCTAACCCTCGATGCATATGGAGTCTGAGAGCAGTCACTGAAGGTGACAATAAAGGCTTCTGATAAAGATAGAGCAAAGTCTTCCACTGGAATAAACATCACACATTTCATTGTGTAGTGTGTGAAGTGTGAACTCCAAACTATTAATCACAGCCTGGCTGTGCTATATTGGGATTTATTGTAAAAAAAATAAAAAATGTGTGCCTTGTCACACTTTAACTGCTGTCTAACTGTCACACTCATTCACACATGCACACAAATACACACTGTGCATGTGAAATGTCACTAGACTCACTGCCACTGCATATTTGATCATGGTTGATCACTCCGCTGAAAGCACATTCTAAGCAGATGACTGTTTTGATTCACAATCTAGTATTTTTTACCTTCTTATTTGGTTCAGCAACCACTTTTTTCTTATATAAATCACACATATTTTCATACATGAAATGTGTAATACGCAAAGTGAAATAAATATATAAATATATGTGTTCAGTTTTATTTATCAACTCATGAAAGAGAAATTAAGTGTTTCAATAAAGCTATTTAATGTAAAAAATGTGGTGCAGATTTTGTCTTTATTGCTATACATATATATTTGTGACCCTGGACCACAAAACCAGTCTTAAGTCGCTGGGGTATATTTGTAGCAATAGCCAAAATAACATTGTATAGGTCAAAATTATTGTTTTTTATTTTATGCCAAAAATCATTAGGATATTAAGATATAAAGATATTTTGTCAATTTCCTACTAAAAATATATTAAAACTTAATTTTTGATTAATAATATGCATTGCTAAAAACTTCATTTGGACAACTTTAAAGGCGATTTTTTTCAATATTTAGATTTTTTTGCACCCTCAGATTCCAGATTTTCAAATAGTTGTATCTCGGACCAATATTGTCCTATCCTAAGCTTATTTATTCAGCTTATGACTTTATGACTGGTTTTGTGGTCCAGTGTCACATTTTATATGTACAAATATACACTGTATATATATATATATATATGAAGGCCATTAAATATAATTTTTTAATATGAGCTTTGCCAATAAATTAATTACCTGCTGCTGGTCAGACATTCTTAAACCAAAATATCATAAATCATAAAAAAAACTTGACCTGTTGTGCTCTGGAAAGATGACAGAGATGACCAACACCTGCAATGTGAGCTGTCACAGCAGCTATTGTCCATTAGATGGCAATGTTACATTTGATGCATATAATTTGAAACTTGAGGGTCCAGTTAGTGCATGTCAGTGCTTGTTACATGGTCACTGAGCTGAGCTCATGCCAGTATTCCAGAACTTCGCTTGAATCACCTGAATATTTATGCATGAACATTTTTCACTTAAAATTTGCACAGGTGCGTACACATTTAGGCCTACATTTGCTCTAAGCCTCGTTCTAATTGTTGATGAATTTAGATTATTCTTATTGAGGCGAATGCTCACAATTACATTTTTCAAGTAATCTGAATAAAACGACTTTTTGTACAACTTCACCTCTATCTTTTTGTTCTCTCGCTCACCGGAGAGCATGCGCAGCAAGATCTCAGTTACAGGTCATGCTTACTAATGTATTTAGTTGCTGCTGTTGTTGTTGTTGTTGTTTAATTGGATTCACAAATAAGTTGTTTCTGAACGTACTGTGATTTATTTGGGTGCATCTGTTTTTTAGTTTGTCCTACATTTTACTGTAAATTTAAAATACATTTTTGTGCAAATCTCTTGATGAATCAGGATTTCTGTGTAAAAAGTTTGTGTGCAGTTTTTATGCCGAAATTCTGTGTATGTGTGAAATCCAGTGTAACATGGCTACATCTGTTCCCTTTGCACAGAAATGTTTGATCACAAATCCAAACACAAAGACAACACTAAACAGGGAGCAGTTAAATTGAGTTTAGAGAATACAGTACACAGAGTGCCATGTCATTACAATAAAACAACCCTCTCCAGGGACACAATTTATATATATGGGTCATAATTAGTTATATATGCAATTAACAATGCTCTGCCTAATTAATTGTTTGAAGATTGGAATCAATTATGAATTAAAACAGTAAGACTTCAAAATTGGTCATCAAAATAAGTCATGCAAGAATACCATTAGGATATTAATGCCGCAGTGATTGTGCTAGTAATAAAAACGCTCACTGGCATCTTCTATCACACAAGTTCTGCTGTTCTCAGTTTCAGTGTCTGATTTCATCGCAATTGTTTGAAGATTGGAATCAATTATGAATTAAAACAGTAAGACTTCAAAATTGGTCATCAAAATAAGTCATGCAAGAATACCATTAGGATATTAATGCCGCAGTGATTGTGCTAGTAATAAAAACGCTCACTGGCATCTTCTATCACACAAGTTCTGCTGTTCTCAGTTTCAGTGTCTGATTTCATCGCAGGCAAACAGTTTGCAGGTGGTGTGATGTGGAGAACTGCTAGATCTCAGCGATTCTCTTAATGGCTTTTCCGTTGTCCTTTGTTTAAGGATGTTGTTGGGCTGGTTTGTTCTGCTGGGCCTGTGGACAGTTTGGTCCTCATGGGCCTCAGACAAGAATCAAGAATTCATCGGTTGACTGCATCCTCTGCTCCCCTCGAATTTAACGGACAATCACGGTGCACTGTGTATCAAGGACATATCAGGCACTCATGGCGTCAATTCTTTTATATGTTTGATCAGTTATTCTCTCAATGGCTGAAAGGTTCATTCTCAACGCTGGGGAACAAAGTGAATGATTTTATGAATTATATAACTTGCCAGACAGCGACTGGATGATTACTCATATTTTGTATTTTGCTTAGACCAGGAGATGTCTGGACTTCTCTTCAGTTAGTATTTAAAAAATGTTCTGCTTATTTAAACATGACCCTGAGATCATAATGATGATGTGTACGTGAAACTGAGACTAATAAAATAAACTCTAAAATTATTTTAATATATCCTGGTTTGCTGAAAGAATAGCTGTCGCAATAGCAAGATTTTCAGTGATTAACAACTTAAGTTTAATTATTTTCCTCACACAAAACTATTGTATGAATTCAGATGACTTGAAACATAATATGCAAGTGGCATGAAACAGTTTTATGATTTTATGTTGTATTTCTATTCTTTTTGAATGCTTCAATCCTCATTCATTTTAATCTCATGCATGAAAAAGAAAAAGCAACTCCAATTCAAAATTTCTCCTTTTATGTTTCACAGACAAAAGTGGAAATGGAAGGACATGAGGGTGAGATGATGACATGATTTTCATTTATCAACATGAATTATTTTTTGGTTCGAATAGTTTTGAACATGAAATTATAAATAAATATTATATAGAAATGATAAGTTTAAGACTGCAATGATGTGGGTGTTAGAATTAGTGGAGAATTAATTATATTTTTTCATTATATATTTTTATAGATAGTTAGTCTGTTGGGATATGTCTCCATTAACTTTGCACATCTAGACTTTGCAATATTTGCCCACTCTTCTTTGCAAAACTGCTCAAATTCAGTTAAATTTGATGGTGAGCGTTTGTGGACTGCAGTCTTCAAGATATTTGAAAATTACAGATTTTCAATGGGGTTTAAGTCTGGGCTCTGACTAGGCCATGCAACGACATTCACCTTTTTCTTCTTCAACCGCTCAGTTTTGCTGTGTGCTTTGGGTCATTGTCATGTTGGAAGGTAAACCTTCTTCCCATTGACGACTTTCTGGCAGAGGGCAACAGATTTTCCTCAAGAATTTGACGGTATTTTGCCCCATCCATTTTTCCTTCTATCCTGACAAGTGCTCCAGTCCCTGCTGCAGAGAAACACCCCCATAACAGGACATTACCACCTCCATGCTTTACTGGAGGAATGCTGTTATTTGGATGGTAAGCTGTATTGGATTTCCGCCAGGCGTATCGTTTGGTGTTGAGGCCAAATAATTCGGAATCTCAGAATAAAACTCAGAATCTTCATGACTCGTGACTGCATGTGGCCTTTTTTTACCATACAAGCCACATTTGTGGAGAATTTGTGATATTGTTATCATATGCACACAATGGCCACTCTTTTTCATAAATTCCTGCAGCTGCTTCAGAGTTACTGCCTCTTGGTCGCCTCTCTGACCAGTTTCCTTCCTCCTTTCATCCAGTTTGGAGCGAAATCCTGATCCAGAGAGGCTCTGTGTTGTACCAAATACCTTCCACTTCTTAATAATATACTTCACTGTGCTTCTAGGCATTGATAAAGCCTTTGACATTTTCTGTATCCATCTCCTGACTTGTGCCTGTCCACAACTCTATCCTGGAGATCTTTTGACAGTGCCTTCCATAGTTGACTCTTTTCTTCAGTTGCACTCAAGGACTGAAATGCTCCAGAAAAGCTATTTTCATGCTGTAATCAAAATGACCACAGCTTATCACAGTTGAGAGTCAAATGGTTTTGTGTGCCACTGAGAAGGTGATTAGTTGATTTAGTTTACAAGTCATTTTAAGGAGGGGGTGATCCTTTTTCCAACTCAGTGATTCGGTTTATTTATTAATTAATTTTTTTCTGACATGTTGGTGCTAGCCTATATCGTTAACTTGGATGTTATATACAGCTTGATAAAAACAAAAACTGTGTCTGTCTTCATTTCAGGCTGCAAAGCAACAAAATGTGATTATTTTAAAGGGGTGATTCTTTTCTATACCCACTGTATAATAATGAGATATGATTCATGCAAACATGTCCTGTTGGTCACTACCCTCTTCTACTAGACTAATTCAAAGGAGCATGATGAACACGACTGCTAATAGGTTAACATCGGCATGAAATCAAAATTGAAAATTCTTATTTTTTTAATGGAATACTGTAGTGTTTATTATAAATAATTTATCCATGCACTTCATTCTTTTTTTAAAATTCATGTGCACTCCTAATCTTTAATCAAAAATTTTAACCTACCCTCCCCCTCAAAATGAATCTTCTCTTCCGGTCATGAGCTATGGCGCAAGGGTGGAGCTAGTGACGTGAGGGGTAATGAAAGCTGATGCTTCACTTTATAGAAATCAATGCATTGACCAGTGCTGATGCAAGCCATGGGGGGAGTACACTACCCTTAAAAATGTAAAGGATATTAGGACAATACCACAACATTACTCTTAGGACATCGCAAACTATTTTTTTATGAATATGACTTAACCTGATGGAGGACGC
>NW_015505392.1:718177-735824 GCF_001515645.1 Sinocyclocheilus grahami | reverse complement strand
TTTTTTTTACCATACAAGCCACATTTGTGGAGAATTTGTGATATTGTTATCATATGCACACAATGGCCACTCTTTTTCATAAATTCCTGCAGCTGCTTCAGAGTTACTGCCTCTTGGTCGCCTCTCTGACCAGTTTCCTTCCTCCTTTCATCCAGTTTAGAGCGACGTCCTGATCCAGAGAGGCTTTGTGTTGTACCAAATACCTTCCACTTCTTAATAATATACTTCACTGTACTTCTAGGCATTGATAAAGCCTTTGAATTTTTTTTGTATCCATCTCCTGACTTTTGCCTGTCCACAACTTTATCCTGGAGATCTTTTGACAGTGCCTTGCCAGCCACCCATAGTTGATTGTTTGCTTCAGTTGCACTATCTGAAATGAACTGAAATGCTCCAGTAAAAGCTCTTTTCATGCTGAGCTAATCAAAATGACCACAGCTGATCAAAGTTGAAAGTCAAATGGCTTTGTGTTATGAGTCATTTTTAGAATAATCTTTCACTTGATTATTCACAGGCTGCAAAGCAACAAAATGTGATTGTTTTAAACGGGGCTGATTCTTTTCTATTCCCACTGTAAATAGATACAGATATAGATACAGTTGTGGTCAAAATTTTATATACACTTTGCAGTATCTGCAAAATGTGAATTATTTTACCATAATAAGAGGGATAATACAAAATGCATGTTATTTTTTATTTAGTAGCCTACTGACCTGAATAAGATATTTCACATAAAAGATACAGTCCACAATAGAAAACATATAGTACACAAGAGAAAATAATCGTTGAATTAATAAAAATTAATTAATTAATTAATTCAAAAGTTTACATACACTTGATTCTTAATACTGTGTTGTTATCTGAATGATCCACAGCAATTTTATTTTATTTTTTTTGTGATAAATATCTTCATTCTGTTCAAAAGTATACACCCCTGGCTCTTAATGCATCGTTTTTCCTTCTGGAGCATCATTAACCTTTTGTGAGACTTGATTAAATGGTGATTATCTGGTATTGTTTATTGCTTTATAAGTTATCCAACTAAGGGAAATCAACTGATTAACAAGCAACTGTTGCTCACTTCAAACCAGATTTCATTTTACAAGCTGCCACTGCAGAATCATTCATGATTCTGGAAACTCAGAATTGCCATTCTGGAAAGGGTAGAGGTGTGTATTTTCGCTCACATTGTATTCACAGCAGTTTATCGGCTCACTCAATTAATCTGACATGTTTAATATAAGTTAATGTGAAGTTAATGTGGAGCTCTGAATCTTGTCTGATTTTGGCAGAAACATGTGTGGTCACTGCTGTCATTTCATCAAGACAAGGCGACTCTTTTACCTCCCCGCGGGTACTGACAACGGCACATGTGTGAACATGGAAAAAGAAGCTAAACGAAATCCATTTTATACATAGAGAAAGGTCAGTGGTGACGTGGTCAGTAGCATAACCCCTAGTGCTCACCACAGTCTGTAACCTTAACAGTGTGCTGTATGCTACTGTAATGGATGTGAACCATGTAAACTGATTTAAGAAAACTGATAAATGAGAAAAATTTTATGTTTAAGAAAATAAAGAATACACACACACACACACACACACACAATATTCTTCACCATCCTATCTGACCTAGATTCCTTTTCACAGGAATGCCAAAGTAGACAGCCGGCACACTAATTTCTGAGCCACTTCCTGTATTTAAAGGTATTTCCTCATTTATCTAATGTGGTGTTGTTTCAGTAAACTAAAACAGTGCTTGTTCTCATTTAATAAGTAACTCAGGATCGTAATAATAATATGTACATTTTAGAAAACTACACTGTGATTTCCCCAGACAGTCATCATAAATCTTTCTTTGAATTTGACTGTTAATGCACAAACACCAGCAGCCTTCCAGTAACTGAGAATATTTGGAGTAGATCTCAGAAATCAGATGTTCTTGATCCTCATCATGAGCTTGCTTTAAGAAACCTTCTACATATGGTACACACCTGAAGCAAACTTTGTTATGGTTTTCCTGACGTCCAGTAAGAGAATGCTACATTGGTTTTATTGTCACTCAAATGACCAAATGTTTTTCTTGGACTTGTGCTGATGGAGTTTTGGCATGTATATAGCACAATGAATGGCAACAATTACACTTTTTTTCTAGGTGAACATTTTAAGCAAAAGTTCTTGTTTATATGAAGATAACAAGCAATCTTCTTATTTTAACCAGTTATAGTATATTTGACTAAAATGTCGTCCAAAAGCTAACCATGGCACATAATACATGTTTAAAGGAAAAGTTTCACTCAGCACAAAATTACTGTAGAAACAAGAACAGCTTTACCGCTTGTACTGGAGCGCATGTTCCTGATCCATGTGACATCTCATCTGCCGTAATGATTGTTCATTACTCTCTGTCACCCTCCTGTAATGTTCAGATTGCTCTCTTTTGTGCATCTTGAAGTATTTGCTGTTTTTCTGTCATTTTTCTGTGAAATTTGTTGTAAATTGCATTGGGAACAGACTTGCCATTTTATATGAAAAATGGGATGCTGGGTGTTCTTAGAGTGAGACGTTATTAGGCCTGTTAATGTGTCAGAAGTAATAAATCAAATCACTCATTCATGTGCACATCATGTTCACATTGATCAAAAACGTGCGGAAACAGTAGTTTGTGTTTCAGTAGCCCACATATGAATTAAATAATATTTAAAATCACAGTTTTTTAAATTTATATAGGGTTTCTGTCTAAAGAACTGAAATAGCTCCAATTTTAAGACTCATTTGGCAGGTCAAGCTCCTTCCATTTAAAATATATTCAATTTGTGTGTCATATTTTTAGCATTTCCCTTCATCTCTAAAATCACTTCTGATGCCAAGGAAAAGGTGGGCGTAGAAAGGCAGACATTACTTCTGGTCACCATAATATTTCAATTCATCGCCAGCAACCTTGTAGTTGCTAGACTGAACCGTTTTCAAAGGTTTAGGAAAATGCAGCATGTAAATAGAAAAACGACATTGATAAAGCCTTTGAATTTTTTTTGTATCCATCTCCTGACTTTTGCCTGTCCACAACTTTATCCCGGAGATCTTTTGACAGTGCCTTGCCAGCCACCCATAGTTGATTGTTTGCTTCAGTTGCACTATCTGAAATGAACTGAAATGCTCCAGTAAAAGCTCTTTTCATGCTGAGCTAATCAAAATGACCACAGCTGATCAAAGTTGAAAGTCAAATGGCTTTGTGTTATGAGTCATTTTTAGAATAATCTTTCACTTGATTATTCACGGAGATCTTTTGACAGTGCCTTGCCAGCCACCCATAGTTGATTGTTTGCTTCAGTTGCACTATCTGAAATGAACTGAAATGCTCCAGTAAAAGCTCTTTTCATGCTGAGCTAATCAAAATGACCACAGCTGATCAAAGTTGAAAGTCAAATGGCTTTGTGTTATGAGTCATTTTTAGAATAATCTTTCACTTGATTATTCACAGGCTGCAAAGCAACAAAATGTGATTGTTTTAAACGGGGCTGATTCTTTTCTATTCCCACTGTAAATAGATACAGATATAGATACAGTTGTGGTCAAAATTTTATATACACTTTGCAGTATCTGCAAAATGTGAATTATTTTACCATAATAAGAGGGATAATACAAAATGCATGTTATTTTTTATTTAGTAGCCTACTGACCTGAATAAGATATTTCACATAAAAGATACAGTCCACAATAGAAAACATATAGTACACAAGAGAAAATAATCGTTGAATTAATAAAAATTAATTAATTAATTAATTCAAAAGTTTACATACACTTGATTCTTAATACTGTGTTGTTATCTGAATGATCCACAGCAATTTTATTTTATTTTTTTTGTGATAAATATCTTCATTCTGTTCAAAAGTATACACCCCTGGCTCTTAATGCATCGTTTTTCCTTCTGGAGCATCATTAACCTTTTGTGAGACTTGATTAAATGGTGATTATCTGGTATTGTTTATTGCTTTATAAGTTATCCAACTAAGGGAAATCAACTGATTAACAAGCAACTGTTGCTCACTTCAAACCAGATTTCATTTTACAAGCTGCCACTGCAGAATCATTCATGATTCTGGAAACTCAGAATTGCCATTCTGGAAAGGGTAGAGGTGTGTATTTTCGCTCACATTGTATTCACAGCAGTTTATCGGCTCACTCAATTAATCTGACATGTTTAATATAAGTTAATGTGAAGTTAATGTGGAGCTCTGAATCTTGTCTGATTTTGGCAGAAACATGTGTGGTCACTGCTGTCATTTCATCAAGACAAGGCGACTCTTTTACCTCCCCGCGGGTACTGACAACGGCACATGTGTGAACATGGAAAAAGAAGCTAAACGAAATCCATTTTATACATAGAGAAAGGTCAGTGGTGACGTGGTCAGTAGCATAACCCCTAGTGCTCACCACAGTCTGTAACCTTAACTGTGTGCTGTATGCTACTGTAATGGATGTGAACCATGTAAACTGATTTAAGAAAACTGATAAATGAGAAAAATTTTAGATATAGCTAAAATAATTGTTGAAGTATTAAGATTACTAAGACACAGGGAAAAAAATTATGTAAAAAGAATTCTTATATATGTGTATATACAGTATATATATATATCCAGATTTCATTTTACAAGCTGCCACTGCAGAATCATTCATGATTCTGGAAACTCAGAATTGCCATTCTGGAAAGGGTAGAGGTGTGTATTTTCGCTCACATTGTATTCACAGCAGTTTATCGGCTCACTCAATTAATCTGACATGTTTAATATAAGTTAATGTGAAGTTAATGTGGAGCTCTGAATCTTGTCTGATTTTGGCAGAAACATGTGTGGTCACTGCTGTCATTTCATCAAGACAAGGCGACTCTTTTACCTCCCCGCGGGTACTGACAACGGCACATGTGTGAACATGGAAAAAGAAGCTAAACGAAATCCATTTTATACATAGAGAAAGGTCAGTGGTGACGTGGTCAGTAGCATAACCCCTAGTGCTCACCACAGTCTGTAACCTTAACAGTGTGCTGTATGCTACTGTAATGGATGTGAACCATGTAAACTGATTTAAGAAAACTGATAAATGAGAAAAATTTTATGTTTAAGAAAATAAAGAATACACACACACACACACACACACACAATATTCTTCACCATCCTATCTGACCTAGATTCCTTTTCACAGGAATGCCAAAGTAGACAGCCGGCACACTAATTTCTGAGCCACTTCCTGTATTTAAAGGTATTTCCTCATTTATCTAATGTGGTGTTGTTTCAGTAAACTAAAACAGTGCTTGTTCTCATTTAATATATATATATATATATATATATACACATACACACACACACACACACCTTTTAGTAAAGATGTATCTATACCTTGTTATATCTATAAATCTCTGTATATAATACTGGTATATAATAATAATATGTACTATAAAATTATAAAATATATACTATAAAAAAATTAAAGCTGAAATAATGTTTAAGAAAATAAAGAATACACACACACACACACACACAATATTCTTCACCATCCTATTTGACCTAGATTCCTTTTCACAGGAATGCCAAAGTAGACAGCCGGCACACTAATTTCTGAGCCACTTCCTGTATTTAAAGGTATTTCCTCATTTATCTAATGTGGTGTTGTTTCAGTAAACTAAAACAGTGCTTGTTCTCATTTAAGAAGTAACTCAGGATCGTAATAATAATATGTACATTTTAGAAAACTACACTGTGATTTCCCCAGACAGTCATCATAAATCTTTCTTTGAATTTGACTGTTAATGCACAAACACCAGCAGCCTTCCAGTAACTGAGAATATTTGGAGTAGATCTCAGAAATCAGATGTTCTTGATCCTCATCATGAGCTTGCTTTAAGAAACCTTCTACATATGGTACACACCTGAAGCAAACTTTGTTATGGTTTTCCTGACGTCCAGTAAGAGAATGCTACATTGGTTTTATTGTCACTCAAATGACCAAATGTTTTTCTTGGACTTGTGCTGATGGAGTTTTGGCATGTATATAGCACAATGAATGGCAACAATTACACTTTTTTTCTAGGTGAACATTTTAAGCAAAAGTTCTTGTTTATATGAAGATAACAAGCAATCTTCTTATTTTAACCAGTTATAGTATATTTGACTAAAATGTCGTCCAAAAGCTAACCATGGCACATAATACATGTTTAAAGGAAAAGTTTCACTCAGCACAAAATTACTGTAGAAACAAGAACAGCTTTACCGCTTGTACTGGAGCGCATGTTCCTGATCCATGTGACATCTCATCTGCCGTAATGATTGTTCATTACTCTCTGTCACCCTCCTGTAATGTTCAGATTGCTCTCTTTTGTGCATCTTGAAGTATTTGCTGTTTTTCTGTCATTTTTCTGTGAAATTTGTTGTAAATTGCATTGGGAACAGACTTGTCATTTTATATGAAAAATGGGATGCTGGGTGTTCTTAGAGTGAGACGTTATTAGGCCTGTTAATGTGTCAGAAGTAATAAATCAAATCACTCATTCATGTGCACATCATGTTCACATTGATCAAAAACGTGCGGAAACAGTAGTTTGTGTTTCAGTAGCCCACATATGAATTAAATAATATTTAAAATCACAGTTTTTTAAATTTATATAGGGTTTCTGTCTAAAGAACTGAAATAGCTCCAATTTTAAGACTCATTTGGCAGGTCAAGCTCCTTCCATTTAAAATATATTCAATTTGTGTGTCATATTTTTAGCATTTCCCTTCATCTCTAAAATCACTTCTGATGCCAAGGAAAAGGTGGGCGTAGAAAGGCAGACATTACTTCTGGTCACCATAATATTTCAATTCATCGCCAGCAACCTTGTAGTTGCTAGACTGAACCGTTTTCAAAGGTTTAGGAAAATGCAGCATGTAAATAGAAAAACGAATGAGTAAGATTGTTGAAGATGTTCCAAACGACTGAAAGAAAGTCTAACATTTTCTTGCCAGCAAGTGAATATATATGCTGCTTTCAGTTCAGTTCATCAGACAGCAGCTAAGAGAGTTATTAATGGTGACTGTTATTTTAAATGACTCTCAGAAAACATAAGTCTTAAGGTTTGTCTTTCATCATACGCACAAACATCTTCAGTTTTCAATCTGATGCTGCCAACCGCTGCACATGTCAATGGAAACTTGCGGCAACTCCTAGTCTCATTTGTCCTGCATGAACCTCTGCTGCCTTTATACTTATTTAGTCAAATGGTCCATATGAACTGCTTTCTGTTTCACACAACCTTCTGTTTGGGCTTACATGAGAAGTTTGAGCTTGGTGTGAGACAAAAATTATACCATCTTGCTATAGAAGACCTTTTCATTCCGAGGAAAGAAGTACTTTTTTCTGCAGTTTTTGGGTGCAGAATGGTAGATTAAAAAGACACAGGAGATATTTTAAAACCAGAGGTTGGCTTTAAACAGAAAGAAAGAAACAAACAGGAAATAGTGCAACTGCCCATACGTTTATTTATTTATTTATTTTCAGTAGCCTTAGTTCTGGAAGTATTTTTCCCATTCTTTTTTCCCTATAGGGATTTTTTTTAAAGTCTTTGTTCAACAGTTATAAGCCATGAACCAAATCAATCAGACACAAGGTAAATCATGATATTTCAAACCTTTATTCGAAGCAAAAAAAGAAAATGTAAAAATCAGACAAAACAATAAAGGTACAAGAGTATGTACTTAATGGGTTTAATGAGGGAAAGAACAACAATCCAGTAAAGAACTGTGAATGACATATTCAAATTAAAATGTTTCACCGGCACTTTATTAGGTACCTCTTTTTCCTTCAGAACTGCCTTAATTCTTGGCATAGATTCAACAAGGTGCTGGAAACATTCCTCTGAGATTTCGGTCAATATTGACATGACAGCATCACACAGTTGCTTGCAGATTTGTTGGCTGCACATACATGATGCAAACCTACAGTTCCACCACATTTCAAAGGTGCACTACTGGATTGAGATCTGGTGACTGTGAAGGCCACTTGAGTATAGTGAACTCACGTCACATTCATGAAACCATTTTGGGATGATTTGAGTTTAGTGACGTGGCATGTTATGTGTGTTACTGTGGTCATGAACATGGTCAGCAACTACTCTCAGGTAAGCTGTGGTGTTTAAACGATGCTCAGTAGGTACTAAGGGTCCCACATTGTGTGAAGAAAACATCTTCCACACCATTACACCACCAGAACCAACATGAACCGTTGATACAAGGCAGGATGGATTCATGCTTTCATAATGTTTACGCCAGATTCTGACCCTGCTATCCAAATGTCAGAGCAAAAATCGAGACTCAGACAAGGCAAATCTTTTGGTGAGCCCGTGTGAATTGTAGCCTTAGTTTGCTCATATGCTCTTCTGCACCTTGGTTGTAGCGAGTGGTTATTTGAGTTACTGTTGCCTTTCTATCAGTTCAAACCAGTCTGGCCATTCCCCTCTGACCTCTGGCATCAACAAGGCATTTTCCCCCATAGATCTGTCACTCACTGGATATTTTCTCTTTTTCAGACCTTTCTCTGTAAAGCCCAGAGATGGCTGTATGTGAAAATCCCAGTAGATCAGCAGTTTCTGAAATTCTCAGACCAGCTTGTCTGGCATAAACAACCATGCCTCGTTCAAAGTCACTTAAATCACCTTTCTTCCCCATTCTGATGCTCAGTTTGAACTTCAGCAGATTGTTTTGACCATGTCTACATGCTTAAATGCAATGAGTTGCTGTCATGTGATTAGCTGATTAGATATTTGCATTAACAAGCAATTGAACACATGGTTTTGGTAGTTGATTTGCTTGTTATGATGCTCTGATTGATGTAGATCTGCAGGATAGTAGGTAATGGAGTTTTTCACAAATCCAATGTTAAACCCCATTATTTTACAATTAAGTTATCTTTAAAAATTAGTTCCCCTATAGAGGAAATGAATGGGATTTTTTACTTACTGAATACTTAATTTTATACTTATAATACTTATTTTTCCTTAATCTGACTGTTGCAATCTTAGGTTTTACATCACAGTCATAAACATACTTGCAAGTCAATTGCAAGTGGTTTTTGGGGGTAGTTGATTGGACAAAAATCTCTAGTGCAGGATGAGTCATCAATAGTTTTGGTCCATTTTCAGACATTACATGTAGGCTTTAAAGCTAATAGGCATGGAATAAAACCCGCAAAAGCATGAAGACCCATTTATAGCATCTTTTAGATAGCAGTTTGTTTGTCTCGACCACGTTAAGTAACTTTTAATTGTTTCCTTAAGCTTTTAACACATTTAACTTTACAAGCAAAGTTGTGCAGTGGACATGTAAATATTTATAAATACATAAGAAAAGACCTTGCCATTCAACTGAACTCCATCAGGTTCAACAACCAGAATTATTCTGACATGCTTCTTTGTCTGTTCTCACTTAGCTGAAAAAGAGCAGTTGCGCATATAAACTTTCTGTATTTCTGTTTTTAATTTTCCTTAAATAAAGTGGGTATTTCCCTCTGTTTTTTACATTGTCGATTATGCTGAAAGAAAGCAGTGGTAACACTAATATTTCTATGTTCTACATTATTGCTTTTTTGAGTAATTTCCATCCAGAGGCACCAAACTCCGATAAACAGGCAAAGTTATTTATCAAGGTGTTGAAATTGTGTCATTATATGTTAGTGGCACTTTATAATATAAACATATGTTAGTGTGGCAGTCACTCTGCATTACTCTATTTTGTTATGATGTCAGTGTGGCTGGCTGGCTGGTAATCACACTCAAGTTGTGTTTCTGGACCACAGGCGTCCAGGTGGAACACAACCTGGATGGAGAGTAATGGTTTGGACATTAGCCATAAATATTGGCTTTCTATGGCACAGCAGACTGCAATTGTGGCAGGTCTGAAATATACAGGCTGCATTGACAAAGTGGACTTCTAACTAATATACAAGTTTTAACAGATGACTTGAGGTGTCTGAAACTGCAGGTGTTTAATATTCACTAGCAGCTCCTGGTTTAGTTGTTATCATATTTACCCATCAGTTCTTCTACTAAATTGGATCTAAACAGCATCTATCAACCTGAATGAATGAAAGTAATGTGGAAGTGTGTTGCTCAATAAAATTATTCTATAATCCATAAGGGAATTGTTTTAGCAGTTACGTTGAGGGTGAGAGAGCAGTAAACACTGAAAATTATTCCATCTGGTTTTCATTACAGACAGATGGCCTCAATAGTTTCTCTAGTACATGCATTGTGCCAGTCCAGGTTTTCCAAAAAATAATCCAAATCACATTGTGGGCTGAATATATAACTATATTTTCAATTAAAACATGTGAGATATATTGTGACTGATTACTGAAGTTTATTGTAAAATGTTTTTAAACAATGTGAGGTAGAAAACACAAATATATACAATCATATGCATACATTAGGCCATTATAACAGACATTTTAAGGGGAAGACAGTGTAAATTGCCAATTGTAACTTTTTTTGACATGTCTGATTCAAAGAGTTTTGAAGTTCTGCCATTTAAGCAGAAAAAAGCTGTACTTGTATGACTAAATACAGCTGCTGTTCTCTGAACATTCTTATACAAGTAGTAACATTTAAAAAAAGTTTCAGAAATAAAACATTCCATGAACATTGCATAGATAATGCTTTTGTGCTAATGTTTTGAGAACATTATTAAACTCTGATCGAACATTATATTAAGAACAAATGTATTTCTAATAATGTTAACTTTGAGAGAACCTTGCCAGAACCTTGTCAGAACAACCAAAGTTCTGAGAATGTTCTGTGTTAGCTGGGGATGCACAACAACAAAATATAAACATTCCTTCTCTGTTTCAAAAGATGATTAGCTTATTTATTTAGCTATCCTAAATATGCAGAATTATATGGTTCATTTTCTCCATATCAGAACAGACCTACGACTCATTTTTGGTTGCAACCAAACCAGTTGAGAACCACATTAAAGGGATAGTTCACCCAAAAATTCTGTCTGAAAATTCTGACATCATTTACTCACCCTAAAGTTACTTTGAAGAATGTGGGTGACCAAATAATTGACGGTAGTCATTGACTTCCATAGTATTTTTTCTCTATATTATAGAAGTCAATGGCTACTGTCAATTGTTTGCTTACCCACATTATTCAAAATATCTTCTGCGTTCAGAAGAAATTCAAACTGGTATGGAAAACCGTCTCAGGTTACGTATGTAACCCTAGTTCCTCGAGGGAACGAGACGCTGCGTCGGAAACGCTAGGGGAACGGCCTTCAGCGTGACGGGCTCTGAACCTCGTGTGTAATCAGACCAATAGATGGGCGAGACGTCACGGCGGGTGACGTAATGACCAGGAAGCTATAAAAGCACGTGCGGTGAGACCAGCGTCAGCTTCTAGGAATGAAGCAAGCGCTGGCAGGGACGCCGGAAGTATGGCACCGAGACCTCCATATCTTCTTCACCACCCTGGGGTGAAGCACCCATTCCCCGGGCTTCGGCCCCTGCCTCGAAAGGATGTCTGCTCCCAAATTGAGATGCCCAGGAATGTAAACTGCTCTCAGCGAGAAAAGTTTGCCCTGGGACCACACAACCTGCCTGCCCTCGCCTTAGTGTCTGGTTTTGTCTTTTGCTTTAGATTTCGTGACAGACAACACTAAATAAGACTCACAAACAGATATCAGACTGACACACACACAGAGCGCTTGCTGAATGAAAAAAGCTGACGCTGGTCTCACCGCACGTGCTTTTATAGCTTCCTGGTCATTACGTCACCCGCCGTGACGTCTCGCCCATCTATTGGTCTGATTACACACGAGGTTCAGAGCCCGTCACGGTGAAGGCCGTTACCCTAGCGTTTCCGACGCAGCTCGAGTTCCTGAAGAGGAACTGAGTAAATTTTTGGGTGAATTATCCCTTTAAAGAAATACAAAAAGCACCACAAATGTATAAAGGATAGATTTATTTTAGGCAATTATAGTTGATTGACTGTTTTGCTTCCTTGCTGGTTTATATTCGGTATATATGTAGCTAGTTTTGGGGAACCTACGAAATCATTAACTGATAATACAGCTGTTTTCATGAGACAGTACACAATACCCACGAATGTAGCATCTCATTACAATTAAAGAGCAGGTCAGATGGTATTTTAAAGTGTCCTAATATTGTGTTGGAGTCCCCTAAAACAGGTTTAAATGCATCTAAGGTCAGAAAACATTGTAATTTTCTCAGAATATACATTTAATATTAGAGTCATTTCCCAATGATTTCTAAACGATTCGTTCCAAGCAAGTTCGGAGCAAACCCCTCCCTTCCATAAGCCTACTCTGCTCCGATTGGTCAGCTGGCCAAGCCTGTTGTGATTGGCACAGAGAGGAGTCCTTGAGCAAGTTAGCGAGTGCTCCCATTGACAAAGCACCTTTGCATAAAACAATAATATAGTGCTCCAATCAGTTCTTATAATGATGACATAAAACACAAAAACACTTATGCAAGCGAATCGAACCCACAGCTATAGTTTAGCTGCTAAACTGTGAACACTTATACTGTGAAAACAATAATGGTGGATACGTTAGCTGAGTGCTAACGTGGTAAACTGATGAAACAATACAGTTTGTAAACCAAAATATGTCTACTGTAATGTTTGAAGAACGACAGACAAAAGGACGCTCTGTCTTAACTTTTAATCAGAACGCAGAACAGCTATCACAGGCGCACCAGCCTAACTAACTCCCGCATTAACCCTATAACTGCTGGTGCAGCAAAATAAACAGCAATTTCACAATGATTATAAAGTCTGTGCGCTACACTTCATTCTTTATTATTAAACGAAGTGATTAGAACAACGTCAGTCTACATTAATCGACACATACTTAGGAAATAGTGGGTTCACAGCGAATTATCAGAACTACTTCAGTAAGACAGTAATATCGTGCTTTGCCTGGAAACCTAAAGCTGCACTAGGTATACATCACATATTAGCACAAAAACCTGATATTTTGAGCACTCAGTTGAAAATGAACACATAACGTATCAATCGTACTTACAGGTTGTGCTTCGGAGAGCTTGTTAGTCCAAATAAAGAAGATTAGACGCCAACGAAGATAACCTAACTTACTCGCTCGTCTCTCCCGCATTAACCCTATAACTGCCGGTGCAGCAAAATGAACAGCAATTTCACAATGATTATAAAGTCTGTGCGCTACACTTCATTCTTTATTATTAAACGAAGTGATTAGAACAACGTCAGTCTACATTAATCGACACATACTTAGGAAATAGTGGGTTCACAGCGAATTATCAGAACTACTTCAGTAAGACAGTAATATCGTGCTTTGCCTGGAAACCTAAAGCTGCACTAGGTATACATCACATATTAGCACAAAAACCTGATATTTTGAGCACTCAGTTGAAAATGAACACATAACGTATCAATCGTACTTACAGGTTGTGCTTCGGAGAGCTTGTTAGTCCAAATAAAGAAGATTAGACGCCAACGAAGATAAAAGCAAAGATTAGAGAAGCAGTCCTTGGTAAAATGACATGCACACAACAAAAGGTTCGAATTGTATTTCTGTGGTATCCTTGAACACAGCATCTTCTCAACATGACACAAGAACTAGCGGAAGTGTTTGTGGGCAGGTCAGACTCTGGTCGTATTTCGCGGGCAGGTGGGGATTATGCAAATGTGTTACCCAGGGATGTAACAGGCAAAAGATTTGAAAATATGACCACTCATTAAGGCGATTCAGAATCGACTCTCTCTTTTGAGAGAAAATATCTTTATTTATCATGCACTTTTTTGATTAACAACTTTGCAGATTGTTTTCATTTAAGGATAGCTACGCTATAAACTGCAAAAGAGACATTTTTCAAAAACCCATATGACCTGCTCTTTAATACTATAAAGAAGCTATTCACAACAAGCTATTTACAGTGTTTAACGATGTGGACGTTTCATACAAGGTTTGGTTGGATGTTTTTAGATGTAATCTCCTGCCCTGCAGGATTATACCCACATTCTTAATTATCATCAACATAATCTGCAAAAAAAACTTTATCAAAACCTTATCAGCAGTCCTTTCTTGCCCTAAAGCAAAAAATACATAAAAATAAATACATAGTGAAAAAAATGAAAATTAATCTATAGATGAGTGAGAGAACTTCCTCAACATGTAATGAAACAAAAATATATCATAGAAAAGCTGTAACAGTTTCTAAAATGTTCTTTACGACAATAACGGAAGATTAAAGCTCCTTAAGTGCTTTTTCTTTGCAATACTGACACCATATTCCCTGAATGATCCTCTAATTATTTTAGGCAATACAATGGCTAACCAGCTTGATGCATTGGAAAGGGTTTCCATCTATACAGCAAATACCTAGTTCAACATTTGTGTGAAAGAAAATACAGTATAGGCTGGTTAGAGCAGAAAAGGCCTCACAACGGCCACTATTACAGCCTAATCAACACAACGAGTTGGTGAGTGACTGTGATTTCAGCACATGCTTAAATAACTGCGAATACTCTGAATGCCTTGCCTCCCGCTGGGTTCTGCAGGCTGCGAGAGAACACAGAAGTTAAATAAGCAATGTTTCCCAACCCTTAAACATAATTGTGTTCATAATGTGAAAATTATGGTGAAAAGCTTATTTAGTGTAAGAAGCTGTTTGTGATATTGTGACGAATCCTTTGTGATAGCCATGTTAATTTTGTCATTAAAAGCCATTGTCAATTTGCATAATTGTAGAAAATGTTCATTCATCTGTAACTGTGTCTACCATTAGTAAACATACCTTTGAAGTAACTTACAAAGTTTACTCTACCATGCTTGGAGTGGAACCACTGGTACAGCTCTACCCTAATGAGCTTTATTAATAAAAGCCTGTGATTTTAAAAGCTTAAGGAGAGACAGGCTGCCCCATACTCTGCCTTACACCGGGTCCACGCGGGCAAGTTTAGGGATAAAACCTACCTTTCTGAGACTATGCCATTCTGGTACGAGGAAATGTACAGCTTCCTGTTGTCTGTGGGCATCACGTCAACGTAACCACCTGATTCGTTGCTTAAAATGCCAGCATGAATTGCAGATCTGCATATGCTAGATTTCTGAAAAACAAATTTAAATGTAAAATTAAGTCTTTGCTGGGGCAGCAATCTTCTTGCTTTGAGTTTGATTTTGAAACATAAAAAAAAAGCTTACATCTGAGTAAATTTGGGTACCAATGACTCGAGAAAGGTGGGGATTTTCTTGCAGGCAGTTCCGAGGACAGTAAATCCTTGTGGGAAGAAAACACAGGTCAGAAAGATTTATTTTTTTTGACAATGTAATAATAGTAGTTTCAAATGCTATTGGCCAGTTTTGTTTCAAAACAGGTGAGATAAAAGAACATTTCACCTGAAGGTTTGGTTCATTACAGAAAAAGAGTTTTACCTTGGACAGTGTCTTGCTGGCTTTTGATAAGGGCACAGCACAGAAACTGTAGTCTCACATGTGATAACTTTTACTGAAACAAAGGAAAGATGATGAAATTAATAGTACAGGTACTGTATATAACAACTGCAGGATGATACAAGACTCCTCTGTTTCAAATCGGGGTCCTGGTCACTGTTGTCAGGGTTTATTTTGCAATACTAACCATATATTATTGTGCTTCTGCCTCAGCTGCTTAGCAAATATATACAATACCTTTATTTTTTTTCCCGCAAGGGAAATTGATCAGAGATTACAATACAAATATTTATGAAGTTATAAAATAATTCTACTTCAAATAAATGTGGTTCTTTTAAACTTTTTATTCATCAAAGAATCCTGTTTTCAACATCGTCAATAATAAGAAATGTTTGTTGAGCATCAAATACACTTTAAAATATATTCAAACAGAACATTTAATATTTTAAATTGTAATAATATCTCACAATATTTCTATGTGTTTTTTTTTATTAAATAAAAATGTGATTAAATATATGTAGCCTAGGTGAGCTTAAGAGATTTCTTTCAAAATTATTAAAAAAATCTTACCAACCCCAAATATATAGATGGACATGAAATACTGATTTAAGTTTAAATTATTTTAATATGTGAGAATAGAATGCACAATGATGCAAGGAGTCGTGAAAATAGCATTGCCATGTAGGTAATTCATTGGCAAATTTATATACGGTTTAGCCATCACATAAAATATTTCACTGCTGAATGACACAACTGACCAATCAAAATCACATATTGCAGAGAACCATGTAATATATTCTAAATTGTCATTTACCTGTCACTTTTGATACTGTGAAGGCATTGGCACTCTGGTATTTCCTGTAACATTTTCATTATGTTAGATGGAGTTGTCTCTAATGCGCATGAAAGTCAAGTCTTGAACAGATTGCTTACCCAAGGGACTGAAGTCCATTTTTGTATGATTTGATAAAGAAGTCCTTTCTGCCCTGTCTTGTGACATCCATCCAGCCTCCATCATTGTCAATGACACCATAATGAATGCCTGCCCGGCAAATGCTGGATTGCTGAGGGCGAAGACATTTTCAGTGTGAAAAGTTTAGACGGCATGTGACATGATAAACTAAAGAAAAAAAAAATCTTTATGCCAGGCTTACCATGTCATAATACACCGTTCCAATCACTTTTGCCATGTTGTCTAAACATCCAGCAGGACACTCGTACCTTTACAAAATTTAAAAAATAATAATTAGGAAAAATAATTGCAGAAACTGGTGTGCAAATTTTAATTATTATTATCACAAAAATGATATTATTATTTTTTTTAATCTCACCTATTGCATGTGGTGCCTTTACACTGGTCTCTTAGCTTTATGTCACATGTCACAATCTGGGCTGTGTAACAAAGCAGAAAAAAACACAGGTGGTTAATTTATGTTTAGATGTGCTGTATAGTTTAGCAGCGCTGCAGAAATGCACAGCTCTGTTCCTGCAGTTCTGTAAAAGCAAGATGTGCAATTCCAGCAGGAGCTCATGGTGGCCAACAGCAGGAGATCTCAGCTTTCAGTCCAAACCCGCTTTCAGCAAAGGAAGCAATTTAAAACCCACAAGTATTCATCGTCCCCAAAGCAAACATACTCAGCAGGGAGATCACCATTATGAGAACAAAAAACCTCCCTGCTGCACAAAGTGACTTGCAACATTAAATATACGTAAAAAAAGAAGAAAAAGAAAAACTAATTGACAGATCCATGACTGATGAACACCAAAACAATTAGAGTTAAACAGAAATACGTTTGTGTGCTAGCAAATTTTGGGTGCAGTCACATTCAGAAAATTAATTTTTAGATAAAAATAAGTGTTTTTTCAAGCAGTATAATCAGAGAACCACAGCTTACACATTTGCTCTTTGCTCACAACTGCATTTGGGCACCTGGTTGGACTTGGGGCCTGTAAACGGGGCCCAGGGCTATGAGGAGCCTCTAGTTCTATAGAATTTCTTTTGTCTGTTTCCTCACGTGGGCTTTGTCTATTACTTCCATTACCTGAAAGTGGAACAGAGAAATTAGCAGTTTTACAATTTGCCTGGATCAAGCTATGGTACCTTGGGAAAACTGATGCTATTCAATCTATAAATGACTCATTAAACACAATATATATATATATATATATAT
>NW_015505392.1:709058-717940 GCF_001515645.1 Sinocyclocheilus grahami | reverse complement strand
ATATATATATATATATATATATATATATATATATTATGAAAGTCCGTTGCTCACTGCCTCTGTATACACATACAAAATCATGCGATTAATCGCGATTAAAAAAATTTAATCATTGCCCAGCACTAATATACATTACTATTCAAAAGTTTGGGATCGGTAAGACTGTTTTCATGTTTAAGTCTCTTATGCTCACTTAGGCTGCATTTATGTGATCAACCATACAATGAAAACAATAATATTTTCTTCATATTACTACAATCTAAAACCGCTTTTTATTTTAATATACTGAATAACAGTATTAATTTCTTTAAAAAAAATCATATTGACCCCAAACCTTTGAACAGTAGTGTATGGGACAATGTTGGAAGCTACTGCCTTAAAATCACATAACAAACCTTTATAACAGAGGTTTTCTCTGCACAATCCTCCATAGCTGGGTGGACAGGCAGAGCAAGGGGTGCCGTGCTTATATGGGGCATATCCCCACCAGTTACCTCTGCACAGGACGAAACACACACAAGGACAGACAACATTGACAAGCTATCATAATATAAATGACAGAGAATGAGTGCATTATTTAATAATAAATGAAGAACAATAAATAAGTAACTCACTTTGGTGAGTAGTTGCACACAAGATAAACGGCTTTTGCCCAGATCTGGCCCCACACATTCATGTTGTAGCACACATTGATCGCACAGCCAATTCGACTACTAGTTGCCCAAACAAGCTGGAACCAGCAAGGAAGCAAAACAGTCAATCAACTATAATTGCCTAAAATAAATCTATCCTTTAATTACCTTAGGCATTACCTTTAACAGAAGGAATTTACACTATATACAAATCTTTTTGCATGGGTTATCTCTCATGGCCATACAATGACCCCAAGCTCAAAAAGAACACACAACAACAAAAGAAAACACAAGTATCACTGTCCATTTTGAAACAAAACTATATTGTGCGCAAGTATTTAATGAGTTTTCTTAAAAAATAATCTTAGTGGTGTTTCTGTTCTTTTTTTGTAGCTTAACTGAATAAGATCATGGTCACAATTATTTGTATGGAAAAGAGTTGTGTGAATTGTCCTTTTGTGTTAATTACAGATTTTTAATTTTGGGTGAATTTTCACTTTAAATTAGGCTTTAAATGTTTGGTGGTTTGGTAATCTTTAACTGTTCAGTAGTAGAAATATTTTGTGGCCATTTGGGATCACTGCTCAGGTAAATTTGTGAGGTCCCACAAGGCTCTGTCTTGAGACCTCTTTAGTTTTAATATGCTACTTCATGATTTACAGTCATTACATCTGCCTTCTAACATTTAAGAATCATTGTCAAAAAGGCACACAGATATTGCCACTCATGTTCCCTGGTAGCAGACTGAAGCGCTTCAATGCTTTCTTGTCTGGTGTTCTCCAAAAGCCCTGGTTAGACTCCAAACTATTTAAAAAGGCTGCAGCTGAAGTGCTGACAACCAGAACGAGAGCACATATTGCATTGGTATTAAAATTCCTTCACTGACATCCCATAAATTTCAGAATTGTTTTCAGATCTGTCAAATCCGTTAATGGGTTTGCACATAAATACACATGTGATGTGCTTATGAGGCATGTTATTACTGTATATCTACCTGAGTGTAGTGGGTACAGACTGGACCACTGCACTTAAAAGGGCAGTGAGGGTTACATTCCTGGGGGTATGGGAACGAGTAGTCTTTGACCTCATCATACCAGGCTTGTGGATGAGAAGTAGGTGGACGATATCTGGGTTGAACATTAAAAAAACATAATTAGTAATAGCCTAAATTTAATGCATTGTCTAATGCAGTATAAAGTCAAAGGTTAGTTGACATGTACAATATTGTTCAAAATTTTGGGGTAATTTTATTTTTCAAGTTTTTAAAAGAAGTGTCTTATGCTCACAAAGGTTGCATTTATTTGATTAAAATACAGTAAACAGTAATATTGTGAAATATTTTTTACAATCAAGTTTTCTATTTTAATATATTTTAAAATGTAATTTATTCCTGTAATGGCAAGGCTAAATTTACTCCAGCAGCCATTACTCCAGTCTTCAGTGTCACATCCTTTAGAAATCACACTAATATGCTAATTTGGTGCTCACAAGAAACATTTCTTATTATTATCATTGTTGAAAACACTACTTAATATTTTTGTGGAAATAATGATACTTTTTCAGGATTCTTTGATGAACAGAAAGTTCAAAAGAACAGCATTTATTTGAAATAGAATAGAAATAGGTCTTTGTTTTATGTGTTATTTAAAGTATATTTGAAATAGAAGACATCACAATAATAGTCTAGCATGGTAGACTCACAGACATAACTCAAAACAAAACAAATATGAACATACTTAGATATCTAGATGTACTTAAATTGCTAAAAGGTGCCTCAAACCATTGCTAGAAAGTCCCTCAAGTGCCAGTATCTTTTAAAATCTGATGACACTAACTTCAAACGTTCTTCAAAACCACTCACTGTATCAGCATGGTACTTTGTAAACATGACTTCATTTCCAGGTGGACTGATTAAAAACATAAAAAAAAATACTGTGTGTCCTTACTGACCGAAGTTGTGTAAAGCCAGCCAACTGGCCAGATCTAAATAGTAATTTCCAGTTTTATATGCAATATGCATCAAGCGGTCAGTGAACAGCATGAGGGTGGTCTTTGGGTGTGCCATCTGACACTGAGACCAATGTAAATATATAATTTAAATACATGTTAGTCATACACTACCATTCTGGGGTCAGTAAGATTTTTTGAAGAAATTAATATTTTACTGAATGCATTAAATGTATCAACAGTAACAGAAAAGACATACATTGTTAAAAAAGTAGAATCCTGAAAAAAGCATCACAGTTTCCATAAAAAAATTAAACAGCACAACTGTTTTTACACTGATAATAATAGACAGAAACTTACTAGTAAGCTCACATTGCTATAAAACACCAAAGCACATTCAGACCTTCCCCAGTGCACTCCCAGGTTCTGACCAATCTGAGGCAGCAGGCCAGTTGGGCCATGTTCCCACAGGCAGGTCTCTGCCCATTCCTGAGCACCCCGCTCCAGTTCAGTGTCCCACACCTAAAAGAAATGCACAAACATGGCTGAGATTCAGATCAAACAGGTGGCAAGCAGAGCACTACAGAAACAAAGCTGTTTAATCCCTAATCTTTTGTATTTGTAGTTATGATTATGACCTGGTTATAAGATGGCACAGGAAAAGGATTTAGTCCTGTGAAAGTCAATGGCTGTTGTAGTCAATAATAGTTTCACGGTTTTGCAGGTTAAGTTCACTTTAGTCTGCTTTCAATACAATGAGTGCTTGCAGATTGGAAAAAAGACCCAGGTTTCTTTCTGGTCCACCTCTTGGTTTATTTTTCTTGTGCCCTGATTAAAAAGGCACGTTGATTTTTTTGCATACAATAATGTTCTCCATATGTCTTTGTTTCTGTCTTCTGTAGTTCCTGCTCTTTGTTGCTAGTTTTGGTTGCAAGCTACATCATTCAAGGCCACTCACAAATATAAGTGTTTTTCTGTTCATCTGACCCATATTTTGCTGTTTAAAACATCTCATTATTCTGGAAAAGTAAAACAGCACTTTCACCTTGAAAGCATACAAAACTCAAGGTTGGAGAGAAATCTGAGCCAGAATTGTGGCAGGGGTGATGGGGGAGTTATCTGCCCTGTCACTGCCCATTCATGTTACACTTTTTCCCTAGGAAATCCCTAAGCACAGTCCAGCAGTAAACCTGGCCCAATAAGTTCCCTAAAATAGCTGAAACAATTGCCTGAGACATTAATCCTTGAAGTGAGCACCTGCCAATGTCCGCTTGGTTTGCTAAGCCACCCATCAAAGTGGGCCTTTATACTGTAGCGATAATGGAATTCTCTGCATTCAATACAAGTTAAGCTCAATGACAGCATTTTGATTCATTTTAGAGTGGCCTTTTATTGTGGCCATCCTAAGGCACACCTGCGCAATAATCATGCTGTCTAATCAGCATCTTGATATGCCACACCTGTGAGGTGGATGGATTGTCTCAGCAAAGGAGAAGTGCTCACTAACACAGATTTAGACAGATTTGTGAAAAATATTTGAGAGAAATAGGCCTTTTGTGTACATAGAAAAAGTCTTAGATCTTTGAGTTCAGCTCATGAAAAATGGGGGCAAAAACAAAAGTGTTGCGTTTATAATTTTGTTCAGTGTATATATATATATATATATATATTTATACTTTTTTTTATATTTTTTGTTATATATATATATATATATATATATATATATATATATATATATATATATATATGATTATGATTATATAATATTAAAAATGAGACTGACTTCATATTATTAAAAAAAATGAATATACATTAAGTAAAAATTTAAAAATGGATACCGAAACTAAGAAATAATTGCAAAAAGAATTTTCAGAAGCCATTACTAATTAAAAGCTCAAGTAAAAAGATTTTCTTTTTTATTTATTTTTAAGAAACATTAGTTAGTACGCAATGTTTTCACACTAAAATCATGTTATTTACATCCCTATTATGGTCTATCCTGCAAAATCTGTAATCTGAAAAAGGGTAAACTGATTCTGTTTGCACAGCATTCTCGGTTGAGGGGGGCCCCCCAAGAATCTGACCGCACTTAGACAGGACCAGTAAAGGAAAACACTTCCCGTCAGTTCAGACATTCAAACTCTTTCTAACACCATTGTTTACTTCATTTGACACCTCATCAGCTGCACGTTTTTGTCATCTGGTCACATTCCAAGAAAGTGAAAAATTTCCAACGTCCCTCAGGAGCTCCTTTTTTCTGTTAAGAAGGAAAGTATTAAATAAGATATGTAGAGACAATGTAGCCACTGTACAGCATATGTGTGCCAGTTGAATTGTCTGTTGATTGCTTGATTTCCCCGCTGCAGTCTGGAATTCTGCTGTTTTGCCTAGAATTCCGAATCCGGTTTTATAAGAGGCTGTGGAGGGCTGGAGCAGCGCATCTTCACATTCCATGTCTCCACATCCATCACACCATTCCTATTACTCTCACTCTGCTGAGCTGCCCAAACTCCACTCCCGACACCCAGTTAACAATCCCTGCGAGGCATCTCTCAAACCACTGCCCATCTTTTTGAAAAGCTGAAATATAAATGGGTCATAGTGTTCAAGAGGGCCATGCACCACTTTTTTTTCTGATCTAAGAGTGTACACTGTATCAGTCTTATGGTAACGGTTTGTTTAGTGTGCAAAAGGAACAGGCTTTGAATTCTATCCTAATTTTAGTTGTAAAATTCACTTTTATATTGTTTTTGTTCATAATTATGTATCCGCAGAGTGTGTACACAACCACCCTACTGTGGTAAAAATGAATCAACTCTGTTTGCTATTTTCCCCATAAATGAGAAACTGTGTTTCAAAATGAGCTGTTCAGGAATGTACTCCAAAGTAGCCTGGTTTCCATTACAGATTTGCGCAAAACTTTTGCAATATTTTATAAATGTTGATTAAACAAATATTGCGAAATGACAGTGTTTCTATTAACCGATGTTATGCGAATAAATCATAATTTTTTTCCTCCCGGGATAAGTCAAAGAATGATCATGTGACTTTTTTGTAAGTCAGGTGACCTGAAAATGCGAAAATCAATTGCAGTTTTGTGAAATATTACTTTTTCAAATGGCCTAAAAAACTACCAAATATTCCTTTTTCAAATGGCCTGAAAAAAAACAACAACTTTTTTGCGCATATATGGGAGTTTTTGCAAAATTGACTTGTTTCCATTGGGCGTATACAATTTGAAGGGTAATGCAAATGCAGCTAGTGACGACACATGGAACATGCCCTGCCTACGACTGGTAATGATCTTTGCCGTATTAGCATAGCTCCTCCCCTGTGTGAGCTGTACACAGTTTGCCATGATTATCTTCTCGCTAGACCATTTAAAATCAGCATTCAAGTAAGAAATTTATTCTTATAAAGCTACTAAATTTATTCAGTCAAGTTTCTGTTTGTTTTATTTGATTCAAATTAACAGCATAGACAGCAGTACGTTAAGCTGCTGTCACGCAGATCTAATATAAGCATGCGATTTCCTTCCCAGCTGTTTGCGTTCACAGACATTACCGACTGTGTTTAGTTGAAATTTGTGTATTTTTGACATAACCTCGTGTGTATTTGACAGTTGAAGCTCAATAAGACACGGAAGAGAACTTGGTTTTAGTACTCACACGATGTGCTGTCTGGCCACATTCACACAGCAGCAGAATACGGTTGTCAGTCCTGTATTTGAGTCCTTAATACGGTTAGGTTCACACACAGTACAGTTATTTACAGGTGTGACAACCGCATCCTGTAACCGAACTCACACCCGTACATTTTCAGGACTCACAACCGCATTCTCGGAAAACCCGCGCTGAAACTGATATGGCTTTAAAACGCAGGTAAATAATAAGCTTTCACAATGTTGAAAAACTGCAATGTCACATGAGCGTGATAGACATGATAATCAAAACCAAACAGATGTTTTGTTTTGGCAGAGTATCCGAGGTAAGAGCTGTAAAAACACAGCCCTCTTCTGGAAAAGGGGGCAGTAAGCAGCAGCTCCTTTGCATTTAAAGAGACATGCACGAAAACAGCATGTTTTTCCTTCTGTTCAAAATTGGCATTTTCAGCATGGAATAATAAATGATCTGTGAGGTTTGTAAAGGGAACGGCTACATCATAAAAAGGGACATAATAGGTCTCCTTTTAAAATAACTGTTTCTATTTTAATATAAAATGCGATTTATTCCTGTGATGGCAAAGCTTAATTTTAAGCAGCCAAATGTCACATGATCTTGTCTCAGAAGTCAGACATCTCTCAGAAATCATTATTGGCTAGATGCTTGAAAACATTTCTTACTATTATAAATGTTAAAAAAATGTTGCTGCTTAAAGTGGCCCTATTATAGGTAATGAAAGGTTCGTATATTGGTTTTGGGAGTCCCCAACAACAGGTTGACATGCATGCAAGGTCAAAAAACACTTTCATTGTCTTATAATATGTATAAATTTTTACCTTATTTGCTCAACGACTCCCAAACGATTCGCTCAACGATTCATTTTTCCAAACCCCTCCTTTGCGTGACGCTAATCTGCGGTGATTGGTCCGATTGGTAGATTTAATTTACATTTCATCCTGCCTGTAATGCCTAATAAAGCAGCGTTTGTGAGCGCAGTGCTGCTTTGTGTACAGCGTTATCGGAGAAACCTCTATTTTTACCGCTCCAAAAGCGGCACCTAGTGGCAAAGAATGAACTTGCATTTTCATTCAGACCAAGGCAAAAAGACCAACAAGTGGGCGGGCAATATGCTAATGTTTCATGTTGAGGTCAACATGAAACGGCTTGGGATTTGTTTTAAAAATGACTGGTTTCAATGATTCAGAGTCGTCTCTTTCTTTTGAGAGACAATAACTTTATACACTGTGCACTTTCAGATTTAAAACTTAGCAGGATGTTTTCATTCACTTAGAGCTGTATTACACACGGCATGAAAGGACATTTTCAGAAATCCATAATTGTGGAAATCAGTGGAAGTCTGTGGAAGTTACATTTTAAAATATATTAAAAAAAGAAAACAGTTTTTTAATTGCAATCATATTTTTGAATATTATTGTTTCTACTGTATATTTGATCAAATTAATCCATTTGAAAGACTTCTTTCAAAAAAATCTTAATGATTCCAAACGTTTGATTGATATTGTAAAACAGAGCAAATTTATACACACCTTAAAGGGATAGTTTCTCCAAAAATGAAAATTCTGTTATGCTGTTCCAAACCTGTGTGACTTTCGTTTGAAGAAAGATTTTGAAGAATGTGCCAACAACATGAGGGTGTAAAGTAAGACAAAATGTTCATTTTTGAGTGAACTATCCCTTTAATACCTCTTGGGAGCCGAGGGCTTTGTAATGTTTGGTGGTAAGACAGCCTGACTAAGCAGGAGGAAGTGCTGCTTCTGAAACAATATTTAACTGTATTTGTTTTACAACAGTTCAGATACTGACATTCTGCTAGTTTATATCCATAGTTTATAGTTTATATCCGCTGAAGTGGTTCTTTGTCCGCTTCACAGACTGACTGGAAGAATAATGGGAATAATAATTTATTCCATCTCGACAATGATCCTTCAGACAGAACAATTCATATGTGCTTTACACACAGAAATGTACAGTTTGTGATCCTCTGTTAAACAGCCCACTGAAATCTGACAGTGCTCGAGCAAAGGTATCAGGGCGTAATCATGTCACAAGCATCAAACTTTAGGCAAAGCAAAAAGTTCAGTGAAGCTGTACAACTGTTTATGCAACTTTCAAAGATGCATATTATTCTGTAGTCTTATTTCTATCCTGCAACAACACCAATTATCTGTAATAATCTCATCCCTTTTTATTCTTTTGTTCCCCCTCATAAACCTCTAGAACCCCACCATTCACTTGGCAAACAAAGACCAGGTACTTAAAAACAAGTACACACTTGTACACATAATTTTTTCCCAATGGTTTTCAGAAACCATTTATACTGTTCTCCAGTCCCTACATTTTACAGGTTATCTTTCCTAACCCTAAAAAGCCTACTATATCATATTTCACACATTAATTTCTAATGCATCTAAATTATCAACATATTCAAAATTTTGCTGAAAAACCTGTTATAGATAATCGTCTGCATGCCTTCTGTTCTCAGATTGATAGCTCATTTTTTTTTTTTTTTTTTTACCAATTTTAGTATCAATTTTAAAAAATGTCTACCTTCAGTTCATGGTTCAATCTTTTTGCTGTGAAAACTTTAATAATTATATATATATATATATATATATATATA
>NW_015505392.1:674555-709001 GCF_001515645.1 Sinocyclocheilus grahami | reverse complement strand
TATATATATAAACATAAGAATATCTATGTATAATAGTTTAAGATAAATATTTACTGGACTGAAGCAAATTAGGTTTACTTGATTATCCATGGAGCATTTTTTTGAAAAATCATGTTAAAATGAGTATCAAATATGATACATCAGACTTTTGAGGAAGGTTTATTTGTACATCTCTCAATCGTTGTATTGCATTATATGTTCTGCTAACCACAATTAAAACTATGGCGTTTTGTTCACAAAACAAATTAAATATCATCTTACTAAGACATATTATTGGAAGATTATAGAGTAACAACTGATATTTTTATGTATAATCTTCTACACTGTTATAAAAATCTAATTTATGTACATTACAAGCTATCAGAATATCACCTTACTTTTTGGCCAAATATACAGTGTAACAACATCTGCATCAAATTACATGTTTTTAGAGAATTGTACTTAGAGAATTATACATTTACTGTTTTCCTGTTACAATATTATTCAGGTTATTACTGAATTTATAAATATTAATAATTAATATTATTCTTATTCATATTACTGAAGTTATACTGTGCATTTTATTCCTAAATGCATGTAATTTCAACTGCTTATTAAAATCTACTGCTTTCTCATCACATATAATAAAAAGGCAATTCATGTTGCTCCTCATTATAAGATTATAAATTACTTTTGTGATATGTTGATTTTTGCAAATTGACCAGGTCATGAAGAGCAAAGTTGTATTGTGTTCACATACCACTAAACCACGGGACAAGCTGAGTGGATAGTTCTTCCTAATATGTGTTATTCAACATATTTGATCATTTGTAGCAGTGTAGAGATGTTTTACCATGTATTCCATATTTGAAGCCGGTGGATAGACCTGACCCCGGAGTTTGTTGTGGAGGTCCAGGATTGCTTGCATGTCATTAGCAGTGATGGCCCTCTTGCTTCTCTGTCTCTCCACCATCCAGTCTCCATCATCATCCAGGTACTTCTCCAAGAGAATGCCGAGATCTGTGGCATTAAACAGCACCATGGCAAACACACTCTGGGTCACCAGCAGGACAGAGAGACCCCTCAGTAATGCAGAGGTTAAGTGACACATGGTGGATGAGTTCTGATGATGACGTCTGAGTGTCTTCAGGTAACTGAAGAGAAGAGGAAGCCAATAAAGCTGATAAATAAAACAGGTACAACAAAAAGAAGGGTTGCCTTGGAAGAAAAAGATGGAAAATTCGACCAAGATTTTGTTTACATATTTAATATTATGAGTATATTACTAGGAACATAATTTTGCAGATGAAGGGAGGGTACAAATAATACACTTTTGCATTTAAAACTATAATGGGTGTGAGAAGAGCCGTGGGAACAGAGCGAGGCCGGTGGAGTAAGTGATAATGAGCGACACCTGCGCCACTCACCGGTCTCGAGTCTCACGGAGGAGCTCCGGAAGGATACAAAGGAGGAGGGACGACAGGGAAAGACGAGAGAGGACCAGGCCTGGATTTTATTTTGTGTTTTGGTTTTGTTTGTGCGCGGCAGTCGTCCGCGAGGGGCTGTCGCGCTATTTTGTGTTTATTTTATTATTAAAGTTTCTTTGAGTGTTCGCCAGTTCCTGCCTCCTTCTTCCCGACTTATGAACTTTGTTACAATGGGAAGTAGACTCACAAAGAACCGAATCGATTCAGCACTTATTTTACGTCATGATGTACCCACGTCGTCACGTTGTCCCTGGTATTCTGCCTTTCTTTTTGTTATTAGACCTAATTTACCTGTACCCTAAATACCGGTATTATAATACAATTATGTATGTATTGTATTAAGTACAGTGGGGAAAAAAAGTATTTAGTCAGCCACCAATTGTGCAAGTTCTCCCACTTAAAAAGATGAGAGAGGCCTGTAATTTTCATCATAGGTATACCTCAACTATGAGAGACAAAATGAGAAAAAAAAAATCCAGAAAATCACATTGTAGGATTTTTAAAGAATTTAACAATGTGATTTTCTGGATTTTTTTTCTCATTTTGTCTCTCATAGTTGAGGTACACCTATGATGAAAATTACAGGCCTCTCTCATCTTTTTAAGTGGGAGAACTTGCACAATTGGTGGCTGACTAAATACTTTTTTGCCCCACTGTATATTAATTTTATTTAGTCATATAAGTATTCAAGTGCAGTTGTTGCAGCCTAATTTAAAAGCTAATTTTGTTATTAGACCTAATTTACCTGTACCCTAAATACCTGTATTATAATACATGTATGTTTTGCTTTAAGTATATTAATTTTATTTAGTCATATAAGTATTCAAGTGCAGTTGTTGCAGCCTAATTTAAAAGCTAATTTTGTTATTAGACCTAATTTACCTGTACCCTAAATACCTGTATTATAATACATGTATGTTTTGCTTTAAGTATATTAATTTTATTTAGTCATATAAGTATTCAAGTGCAGTTGTTGCAGCCTAATTTAAAAGCTAATTTTGTTATTAGACCTAATTTACCTGTACCCTAAATACCTGTATTATAATACATGTATGTTTTGCTTTAAGTATATTAATTTTATTTAGTCATATAATATTCAAGTGCAGTTGTTGCAGCCTAATTTAAAAGCTAATCCAACTATATGCTTTTATTCAGCTAATAAAAACATAACGTTTAACCCAAACCTAAATATAATTAGTTCACTTTAAACAACAGGAAAAAAACATCTCGTCTATTTACTAAAACTGACTCTGTTTCGTAGCCTATGTACTGATAAAACTGCAATACAATCAATTAAATACATATCTTTACTGTGTTTTTTTTATTTCTGATATTCAGCTTTTAGTAACTTAATTACTTCTCAGCCTATTAGTTAAATCGGTTCACTACAAAGATTCTCTTACAATGAGCTCTCAGCTCAATACGATTTCGACAAATTCGAAAGACACGGTTCTCGGTTCATTGAGTCAGCTGAGTTGACCGAATCGATTCATTTAAAAGATCCGATTCAAAAGAACTATTCGTTCACGAATACGAGACTACTATTACAATGAGCCAAAATGAGAGCAATGGAATGAAACTCAACGCAGAGATCTTGACAAGCTTAAAAACTATGTTAAATTACAACTCAACGTCAAATAGCCTACTGTAGCCTACGAGTAGACCAACCATTAAAATATAGCGCAGAATTAATGCAGCGCTACCTAAGATGACACACACAATAGGCTATCCTAAAGAACAAATACTGAAATAGGTCATCTGCTGAGGTCCCATACACTTTGACATTTGTTAAGTATTCAGAGATGTTCTTCAGCTTAGAACTGATGTAACATGTGGCTATTTCACATACCTTTCTGTCAGATTGCACCAGCCTGGTGATCAGAATGGATAGCTGTGTGAAGAGACCAGGACTCTCCACAACTGTAATAGAAATGCCAAGGTACTCCGTGTACCAGCAGGAGGCCGCCACAAAACACTACAGTAATTCATAAGACACAGTCGGTATAGACTAGAGTCACAGCTGCTGCATGTTTAAAGGGACGGTTCACAGAAAAATGAAACACTTCTGCCATCATTTACTCACCCTCAAGTTGTTCCAAATCTGTGTGAGTTTCTTTCATCTGCTGAGCACAAAAGAAGATATTTTGAAGAATGTTGGTTACCAAACAGTTGAAAGTAGCCATTGACTTCAAAGTATAGTTCACTCTTTTTATATCTGGCTCCCTCTGTTGGGCAGCCAAATCCTCGCTTTCTTCCCAAGTGTACATGTGCTTTAAGGCTGATGAGACAGATAAGTATTTAAGTTAGTGTCTTGAGTATATTTACTTTCCAATAAACTGGTTGAACCCAGAAGCACAAGACCAAAAACAGCTCAACGTCTCCCTCTACTGTTATAGGTGGAATTATTTCAACACATAGTGGGTTCATACTGTTGTTACTTCCATCAGGCACTAGTGTATCACCATAATAATAATGCACCCCCCCACACACTGTTATTTTTGATACCTTTATAATGTATTCACATTTTTCAAAATATACAATGCATAATTAATTATCATTATTACACTAATTTACAGTCCCAAGTATACAAAAGAAGTGCAGTTCAGGGTTTCAGCTTTGTAGTAGTAGTAGTATTTTAAATTCTGAGATGAAGTACAGTAAGACACAGTCAGTATAGAGTCACAGCTGCTGCATGTTTAAAGTTTTAGCATTCTGAAAAAGAAAAGTTTTTATTATTTAAATTTATGACATAACATAAAGAAGCTTTCATATGCACTAGTTCACTAAAAAATATGCACATTTGTGACCATGTGAACTACTTTGTACAAAAATTTAAAAAATCAATCAATAAATAAAAATGTCTTGCTTCGATTTGGACTTGATCTATTCTTGGATTTTTGAAGACAGTAAATGTTTCTCAAATGAGCTTTTTTATTGCATTGTGTGGTGAATTCACCAGTAGATGGCAATCTAATCTAATCTTTGTCCTAATGCAGCTCCACTCTGCTAATTGTCTTGAAAATGCCTTTCAACGTCAAGCCAGGTACGACATTTTAAGTCACCAGGTTTGAATGTGCAGTAGAAATACACAGAGTCAATGATAAAATATTCATACACACACATTCATATATATATATATATAAACCGGCATAAGGAAAGTGACGAATAGCCTCTTTGTTTACATCATTGCAGAATTTTGCCTGGGAGATTCTGCAAGTGCTTGTTCAAAAAAGCAGGAGTAAATAAGACAATGCAATGCACATTTCCCGAAAAGGTCTGTTGTCATGCATACATTCTGCAGAGATTATAATCTCAGAGATTATAATATAGATGTATGATAAACATATGTAAAAATCTGTGTCTGTGTTCATTTCAACCAGCACTAGTAATTTGATTTCACAGCAGGAAAACACTGAAATCTTCCTACATAGTTGGGACGGGAACATGGAATAAGGTGCATCTCATTTATATTTATATGGAGCACATCCTACTGTGTTCCTTCTGTAAACAACCACAGCAACATCATCACTGTCAACAGTGTTGCTTTGGGAATCAAATACACTTGTTTCAGGTTCTTGATAATACTCTTAAGATTAGCTTCCTATCTGGACAAACAAACTTATTGTAGGCTAATGTCAGAGAAGTGATATGCTGAGAACTGGTTGTCAGACATTTACTAAATAAACCTTTTGAAATTCCCTTTGACATACATCTTTGAAAATATCATTTTTAATATTATTATATAAATTCATTATTTTGCTTGATCATTTTATTGATCAAAATTGACAATCAAGACATTTGTAATTTTAAATTTTTATCTGAAAAAAAAAATGCTGTTCTTTGAACCTATCATCAGCTCATAAAAATGGCTCCACAATTGTTTTTAACACTGATAATAGTATGTTTCTTTAGCACCAAATCAGCATATTAAAAATAAATTCTGAAGGATCATGTGACACTGACGACTGAAGTAATGGGCTTCTGATAATTCAGTTTTGCCAACACAGAAATTAAACACATTTGAAAAATAACTTAAATTGAAGTAATATTTCACAATGTAAGTATAAACAAAACAGTTTACATTAAAGTGACTCATTTCAAAGGCATTTAACAAATGTACAGACCCCCAAACTTTCTAAAAAAAAGAAGAAACAGAAAAACATTTTAAAAAAAAAAATTATTTAATAATCAGTAGTAACTTAAAGGCATGGCACAGTTGGTCATGCGATCAACATTAATGTACAAACCTTTATAAAGAGACTGTGATGTTCTGACCCAAAGACCCATAAAGACTGGGAGGAGTGTGTCCCTAAATGCAAGTGGATGTCCACTACTCAACTGTCTCCGTTATATAGTTGTCCCAGAGCTGAAAGACAAAATACACTGCTATCCATACTTCTAATTGAAAACTGTAGAGTAACTTTATCTTTCCCCAGACATTAACAAAGACTTGATTGTTCATTGACTTCACTGACCTAATTTTCTATAAAAATTTCAGAAAATCTACCTTAGTCATATAAAAAATATATAAATGCCAAAATAATCCATCATGGTTCTGTTGAAACATTCTGATAGTACAAAGTATTTCTGTTCAAACAAATATATTTCAACAGTTTGAAACTTAAAATGTTTCAAAGTCTTCCTGACTGCATCATACTTTAAAACAGTGCCTTATCATATATTTTACATGACAGCCCCACAACATTACTGCTCTAGAGGAGATCTGGATGGAGGAATGGGCCAAAATACCAGCAACTGTGTGTGAAAACCTTGTGAAGACTTACAGAAAACGTTTGACCTCTGTCATTGCCAACAAAGGGTATATAACAAAGTATTGAGATGAAATTTTGTTATTGACCAAATA
Source organism: Sinocyclocheilus grahami (assembly GCF_001515645.1). Lineage (NCBI taxonomy): Eukaryota > Metazoa > Chordata > Actinopteri > Cypriniformes > Cyprinidae > Sinocyclocheilus > Sinocyclocheilus grahami. The sequence goes on along the minus strand of NW_015505392.1, from coordinate 702,671 downwards.
CTTATTTTCCACCATAATTTGCAAATAAATTCTTTAAAAATCCTACAATGTGATTTTCTGGATTTTTTTTTTCTCATTTTGTCTCTCATAGTTGAGGTATACCTATGATGAAAATTACAGGCCTCTCTCGTCTTTTTAAGTGGGAGAACTTGCACAATTGGTGGCTGACTAAACACTTTTTTTCCCCACTGTATATGTTTGTGTGGGAAACACTTGACTCTATTACAGAAATATAATAGAGTATTCTTATTATAAATCTGCGTATTCTGAGAAATATATGTTTTGGGAAGGTTTGCAGCATTGGTGAGACATTTTGGAGGCAGCATAAGTGAAATTGCTGGCAGAGATGAAGAGGCAGTGGGACTGAAGGCTGTCAGTGCACTTGCTCCACAGCATATACACAAGAGCAGAATGTTGATAGCCAAGCGGTTTTCTTTCATGACTGACATCCCAGCATATCGCATGAAATCAGGGCTATCTCTTTTACAGAAATTCTGTATAAAATAATTAAAATCCTATAATATATAAAAGCCTATAATATATAATAAAAACGACAACAGATAAAAGTTATTTAAACTCATAAGTGAATAGCCCAAACAACCATACAGTTACTATATAATACAGTTACTATACAGTATAATATGTACACTATATAATATATACTTTTTATGTTTTATATATGTTGTCATGTTTTAAGACATATTTTGTTGTCTGTGGGAATAATTTCAGGCAAAATTGTGTCTGAGCAAACCTGGAATGATTATTCAAGCCAGAACAATCAGATACTGGATACTAGATTCAATCGGCAAAATACAAGATCATCTACCCTTGATCACAAACAGACTGAAAGAAAGGCACAACAATGAATAATACAGAGAATAAATAACAGTGCCAACAGTAAGGATTCGTGCCTCTTCGTTTTTGAGCATCTCATAGATTCCTTTAGGACTCAGAAAATTATGACTTTTTTTAGACTGAACTTTCTGTGATTTCAAAAGTTTAAAATATACGTACATTTAAAAAACGAGACACTGCGTCCTCTAGGTTTCTTGCCATGCTGCGGACGCAAGCTTCAGACGAAGAAGTGAATGATGTGTAGCTCCCGGCGCCGATTTATACTGTAGTCGCACCGGTAGTGACGTCATGGCTGTCGCCGGCCAACGAGTTGGTGTTTTTTCAATGTATGCTTCAGACACGGGTCACGACGAGGCGTTCCCCATAGCGACCCCTAGAGGACGCAGTGTCTCGTTCCCTACTCAGGGAACCATGGTTACATAAGTAACCTGAGACGTTTTCTTTCATGACTGACATCCCAGCATATCGCATGAAATCAGGGCTATCTCTTTTACAGAAATTCTGTATAAAATAATTAAAATCCTATAATATATAAAAGCCTATAATATATAATAAAAACGACAACAGATAAAAGTCATTTAAACTCATAAGTGAATAGGCCAAACAACCATACAGTTACTATATAATACAGTTACTATACAGTATAATATGTACATTATATAATATATACTTTTTATGTTTTATATATGTTGTCATGTTTTAAGACATATTTTGTTGTCTGTGGGAATAATTTCAGGCAAAATTGTGTCTGAGCAAACCTGGAATGATTATTCAAGCCAGAACAATCAGATACTGGATACTAGATTCAATCGGCAAAACACAAGATCATCTACCCTTGATCACAAATAGACTGAAAGAAAGGCACAACAATGAATAATACAGAGAATAAATAACAGTGCCAACAGTAAGGATTCGTGCCTCTTCATTTTTGAGCATCTCATAGATTCCTTTAGGACTCAGAAAATTATGACTTTTTTTAGACTGAACTTTCTGTGATTTCAAAAGTTTAAAATATACGTACATTTAAAAATTCTTACAATAACACTTTTACACAATAAATTTAAAGTTAACTTCAGCTGGAACATACAGATTAGTTTTAGGTTGTGTTGAGCAATATGTCTACTGATCTATCAGTCCTATTGTTAATTTTTTTTTAAAGTTTATATTGTAATGTATGAAGTTAGAAGATTCCTTGAATAATGTACAAAAATGACAGATAATTTCTTTTATATAAACATGATTGTTTTATATAAAAAGTAACATCGACAACATAATTATTTTGAAAACAAATCAGACTTGAACCAAATCGAGAAATCTGTATCATCACCCACGCAAGTAATAAGTCTTGCCATTTAATTGTTCGCCTCAGTTTTTAGTCACTACCATTTTGCATGAAAAAAGATATGTTGTGTGTGGTCTAAAGAAACATATCAGTGCACCAGAGTAAAGTCAATGGAAAGTCCCCACTACAATAGAAAAACAATGTTGGGAAAGTGTACAGTACAGTATGTGTTTCAGTAAGCCATAATTCTAAAGGTTCTTGAGGAAAGCAGCAGAAATTTTATTAGAAAACGTTTATGCTACATGAAAACCAGGAGCCAAGAGCATAAAAAACACACATAATTAATAAACACTGCCTTTACATTCATCACTCTGACAAAGAGACACTCTCAACCAATCAGCTTTCACTCATTATGACATCATGGAATTTGGAATTCCTGGTCACACAGAGTCAGTTAAGAAATAAACTACAAGGACTTCAAGTAAGTGGAAAGTGTGAACAAACATTTCTACAATATCAAATCAAGTCTTCTGCAGATGTGTCATCATCTATAGAAAGCAGAGACCATGACAGATGACAGAAGAGTCGCCAACAAGTAAGATTTTAAAGGAAAGCAAAAATTATATATACTTTAGTTAACCTGTGAGAAAAGTAAAAAGCATAGTTATATGTATAGTTGCCAGATAAGTTATGTTATTTTCAAAGTGAACCATATTTACATTAACACACACATCAACGTGTAAAGCAACATCTCTGCAATATCAACTCAATCCTTCTGCAAGCATGTCATTGTCTTCAGAAAGAGGAGACCATGACAGATGACAAGTCACCCAAAACTACGATTTTAAATGAAAGCAAAAAACAAAACAAAAAACAGTTAAATAAGATTATTTTAAGTATACTTGTCAGAAAAGTTATTTTCTTACAAATTTAAATGAATTCTTAAATTAGTAAGCATATTTACATTAATGCCAGGGAAGCAGGGAGGCTCTGTCTCATTGTTTTAGTTAAACTATGAGATAAGAAAAGTTTTAAGAAAGTTTTTAAGTACAGTTGCCAAATATGTTACTGTCAAAGTGAATCCTTAAATTTGTAAATCACATTTGCATTTATGCACACACACCAGCGTATGAAACAACGTCTCTACAATATCAAATCAAGACTTTTGCAGGTATGTGATTATCTTCAGAAAGAAGAAACCACGATAGATGACAGAAAAGTCACCAACAAGTAAGATTTTAAATAACTAAAGATTCAAGTGTGCCGCACTCTGGCTGGAAGCGCAAGCCATGGACCAAGATCACAACTCTGCACATTGCACACCTTGGCCACCTGGAAAATTTGGGCAAGGCTGTCAGTTCAGCCCAGGGGAAACACTTGGAGTTAGGACTAGGGTGTGTCCTGTAAGTAGTGGTGTGTGGGACACAGGGCACACCCAAGGTTGCCAAAAATACGACAAAAATTATTTTTTGGAAAAGAAAATCCAAACCAATTTTCTAACAAAAGTGAATTTTAAATGAATTAAGCAAATTGTACAAAACTATTTCAAACAACAAAGCAAAAACAAATCCTTAAATATAATTAAGATAATAATAACAGATAAAAACACATTTTCCAGTGACAAAGCAAAACTACTGGTTGGAAAAAATTTCTGCAAATTGGCCTTTTGTACCAATCAATTTGCTAACAAATATGAATTTGAAGTAAATTAAGCAATTTGTATAAAAGCCTTATCAAACAACAAAGCAAAAAAAATAATAAAAAATGTAGCAAATTGGCCTTTTGTCGGATTGGTTCCTAGCTCCTGTGCAGAACTCTAGGTGGGATAGGCCAGCTAATTGCCCATAGCGCAGTCTCTCATTGTCTGCATCCAGGACACCTGTAAGTACCTGTGCAATTAGGGAGAGGCCACCCTTACAGGCTAGGGAAGATCTGTCTCAGCCCTCTGGGTGGGATGGCAAGCCATAGACCAAGAGCACAACTCGGACTAGGGTGTGTCCTGTAAGGTCGTGGTAGGTGGGACACAGGGCGCACCCTAGGTTGCCAAAAAAAAACACAAAAGAAATATTTTGCAAAAGAAAATCCCAACCAATTTGTTAACAAATATGAGTTTGAAATCAACAAAGCAAACTGTACAAAAACCATATCAAATGTAGCGAATCAGCTCATAAGGGAAATATGAATGATTAATCATAACTAGTTATAATTAATTATAAATATTTAGATCCACTGTAGATCTTTACTTGACCTCTCAGGGTCAACTGTCTGTCAATTCTAAGAACGTTAATTTCCTGGTTAAGGGAAAGAACTTTCTTACTGTACAATTCTACAAAGAGCTTGTAGCACAAATCTGCATGATTAAGTGACTCCAGTTATGAGCAAACAATGAACAACGTCAAGTGTGATACAAGTAAGACTTTATTAACTACATAAACACTTAAACTAGTCTAACGAAATTCCAAGCGGGAGGTGGCAATTGCTGGAGGGTTTTACGACCCTTTGTCTCTAAGCATGGTATTTCGCATATGTAATTTGCTTGGATGTTGATGAAAGATTACTAAAGGTTCTTAGAACACTAATATGTTGCATAGGTATAAACATACAATATACACTCTCAATTAGATCATCCGAATACGAATTCATAGAGACCAAACATGGTATATGTAAGGTTACATGAATGAGTGGTTCTTTCATAAGCATGCATAAAATAGTCTACAATACAACAGATAATATACAAGACAGCAATAATATACACAATGACCTGAAGGATATGTGTGTTCATTCAAAGAAAGGTTTTCCTATTAATTAATTAGAGAAGAGTACATTTTTCACTGTGCACTGTGGATTTCCTATGGCAATTGTAGTGAGAGGGGTGACTCTCAACATGCCATTAGGTCGTAAAATCTATCTGGTCTAGCAGAGGTGTCAGGGTTGCCATGGTAACCAGGGTCCCGGGCCTCGTTCACAGACATTTTGGCACCCAGTATGTTTATTGGGTGAGGGGTCTGTGAATGTTTGTTAATCTAATGAATAATTGATTTGTTAACTCAAATGACAAATGGTGTGTCTGATTGGTCCAGACGCTACACAAACAACAAGTCCAAAAAAACAAAAACTGTGGCAAATTGGCCATATTTTTTGGATTGGTTCCTAGCTCTGGTGCAGAACTCTGGGCGGGACAGACCAGCTATGTGCCTATAGTGCAGACTTTCATAGTCTGCATCCAGAAAACCTGTAAGTACCTGTGCAATTAGGGAGAGGGCACTCTTATAGGCCAGGGAAGAAGGGAAGCTCTGGCGCAGTCTGGGATGGCGAGCCATGAACCAAGAGTGCAACTCTTCGCATTGCACACCTTGGCCACCTGGAAAATTTGGGTGAGGCTGTCAGTTCACCCCTGGGAAAACACTTGGAGTTAGGACTAGGGTGTGTCCTGTAAGGTCGTGGTGGGTGGGACACAGAGCGCACTCTAGGTTGCCACAAAACCAACAAAAATTACTTTTTGGAAAAGAAAATCCCAAACAATTTGCTTACAAATATGAATTTGAAATCAACAAAGCAAACTGTACAAAAACTATATCAAACAACAAAGCAAAAAAAGTCAATTAAGCAATTTGTACAAAAACTATATCAATCAACAAAGCAAAAAAAAAAAAAAAAAAAAAAAAAAAACGGTGGCAAATTGGCCTTTTGTCGGATTGGCTCCTAGTTCCGTTGCAGAACTCTGGGCGCGACAGGCTAGCTAAGTGCCCATTGTGCAGTCTCTCATTGTCTGCATCCAGGAAACCTGTAAGTACCTGTGCAATTAAGGAGAGGTCGCTCTTACAGGCCAGGGAAGAAGGGAAGCTCTGCCGCAGCCCTCTGGGTGGGATGGCGAGCCATGGACCAAGAGCACAACTCAGTGCATTGCACACCTTGGCCACCTGGAAAATTTGGGCGAGGCTGTCAGTTCATCCCAGGAGAAACACTTGGAGTTAGGACTAGGGTGTGTCCTGTAAGGTCGTGGTGGGTGGGACACAGGGCGCACCCTAGGTTGCCATAATAACGACAAAAAAAAATTTGGGTGAGAAAAAAATATGTGGTAAATTGGCCTTTTTGTCGTATTGGTTCCTAGCTCCGGTGCAGAACTCTGGGTGCGACAGGCCAGCTATGTGCACATTGTGCAGTCTCTCATTGTCTGCGTGCAGGAAACCTGTAAGTACCTGTGCAATTAGGGAGAGGCCTAGACATGAAATAGTTACTTATATGAATGTGTGGTTTATCGTAAGCACGGATAAAAATAGTCTATAATACAACAGATCAGATTAAATACAACACAGCAATAATATACACACTGGCCTGAAGAAAATGGGTGTTCATTCAAAGAAGGTTTTCCTATGAATTAATTAGTAGAACAGTCCATTTCTCCTGTGCATTTGTACCCCTTGTTTCTGGAGAAAGCAGAATGAGAGCCGGCTCGCATTCCACAAGGTTGTAAATGTATCGGGTTACCATGAAACCAGGGTCTTGTTCGGCGTCCTGGGGTGTTACAAAGTATTTGTGAAATCTAGCTAACAAAATATATATTGTGTGTTGGAGTGTTCCAGACGCTACATATTTGACAATTTAAAAAAATTTACAATTTCAAAGAAAATGCATAAATATTTGGCAAATATAAATTGAATCACCCAAAGGCTGAAAAAAAAGATTCATTAATTTTTATTTCTATCTCCCAGCCGTAGTGTTCTCTGTGGGTGTGTGTTTGTCACATGTATTTGAGCTGCTGAGAGGTGGCATGTTATTTTAACCTGGGCTGGCCGGGCCCCAGCGCACCTCTCTCCAGGAGCTCCCCCACTGCTGCCCAGATGAGCGGCCGCCTCAGACAAGGCCTGTCTTGTTAACTCACTCAGTGGCGTGCTTTAGTTTCTAAAATATGGATGGCAGATGGTGTAGTGATGGGGGAAGTTTCATAGCTGAGCCAGTCGTCGACAGAAACGGAGTCTGTACATCTGTCTGTTTGTCAGACCGTTTCTCTCGCTCGTTCTTGCGTTAGGGTTTATGGATTTGAGGGACGGTTTGCCTTTTTCTAAGTATATTTGAATTAGTGGGAAGCAAAGTTACTCTGGACAGTTTATAGAACATTTGCTCAAAAAGATACACAGAAGTCAACAAACAAAATAGTGTTGAACAATATTGATCATTGAAATTTTCCCAAAACTTCTGGATTCATTGTAATTAGGGCTGTCAATTTAATTTCAACTAGTGCAATTAATTTAACTTTATTTTTATTTTTTTTATATTTTATTTATATTGTATATTTTATGTTAATATTTATTTATAAATTATATGTAAAACACTTTGGACCAAAAAATATTCAGACACTTTGACCTGACCATGTTTTGCTTAAGTGTTATCTGACATAATCAAGATGAATTTGTTCTGGCACAGTTTAACTCTGAGTTCTTGTCATATTTTATTACCATTTTATAAACTATAGCGAATAAACTGTGTTAATGTGAGAAATGTTGAGATTAAATTATTAAATTTTGGTTTGACTGTATCTATTTGATAAATTAAATTAACCAACTAACATTATACATACTCTTTTTACCCAATATGTTTTATATAAACAAAAAAAAATCTCTTTTAATTTATAGCCCCCCAATGTTGTACCTTATGAAAAATACTTGATATAAAAATATAAAATAAAATAAAAAGTTATTTACAAAAATTAAAGAACTTTGATATATATATATCATAGATTTAATTCATGGCCTTGTTAACTTGGCAAAAGTGTGTGTAGTTTGGTGACCAGTCAAAATTATTTTCTGTAATAATTATGCCATAAATGCTGTCAAATTGCTGGTTAACTTGTATTGACTCCTTGAATCTCTTTTGAGCTGTTCTTGGGTTTTGCAGACCTGTGTTGGCCTGCCTTTTGTGATTTTGTAATTTCTCTGAATTACTCCATCATTTTATCCCTTCCTTACAGGACTTGACTACATCAAACAAAAGTTCAGCGAATCAGTGGAGGAGATTAAGGAGGAAACACCTAAAGAGGAGAAGAAGAAGGAGAAGCCTTCTGGCAGCCCTTTCTATCGGCGCGGCACGACTCCAAGCCACTCTCCTGCCCAAAAGCCCGACCCCATCACCTCCTCTCTCCCCTCATCAGAGCCAGCCACCCAACCCCAGCGCCAGCACCAGCCGGAAGATAAGTAAAGACAACAGCAGCATAGCCCGAAAGATAAGCAAGGACAGTAGTAGTGTTGCTCGCAAGATAAGCAAAGAAGAGAGAGCCTTGATTGTGGCAGAGATCACCAAAGTATCCACCCCTCTTCCTGTACCGGCCATCAAGCTACAGAACGTGCCCCCACCAAAGCCCCCCAAGGCCCCTGAACCCCAGCCCAAACCTGCCAGCACAGGTAATGGGCAGCTACATGCTGCTTATCACAGTTACTATGTGAAGCCGGTGGTGAAGTTGCCTCCACCAGAGGAACCAGAAGATGAAGAGCCTGAGATGACACAGTCTAGCCTGGCCAGGATGCCTCCACCACCCAAACTGGTCAGGACGTCCACTCCCAAACCAGAGCCCAAGATCAGGAAACAAGAGTCTATCAAACCAAAAAGCTTAGCTGAAACCAAGAAAGCCAGTATAGATATGGCCGATGAAACTGCAGCAGAAGAATCTGTAAGTGAGTGCTTGCTCCCTAGAGCTCTGTTCGGCACTTTGGAGCATGGTCAGTACTCCTAGCTTAGTACTCCAGCTTTGAGTCATTAAGCAGTGTACTCCACTCCCTAGAGCTCCGCTTAGACAGTACTATTAGCATGTAGGTTTTATCGTGAGCCTCACTAACGGTGTCTAGCGTTGAGTGTGGTCAGGTCTCCTCTCGTTTAGAGAGTCGTTATGCTGAGACCTCCACTTTTTAGAGCTCCTCAACTAGGGTTGAGTGTTGTTAGGCTCCTCTCATTTAAGAGAGTCATCCTGCTGAAGCCTCCTCTCATAAGAGTTCCCCTACCAGGATCGAGTGTCGTTAGGCTTCCTCTTGTTTAAGAGAGTCATCCTGCTGAAGCCTCCGCTATCCAGAGCACCGCATAGGCAGAAATATGGGTTCGTAGGTTAAGAGAGTCACCCTGCTGAGGCCGCCGCTCTTTAGATCTCCGTCTTTGGCAGTAATATGAGTTTGTAGGCATTTTCTTTTTTTGAGCCTCACTAACTGCCTCAGGCGTTGAATGTAGATAGGTCTCCTCTCGTTTTAGAGAGTCGTTATGCTGAGACCTCCACTCTTAAGAGCCCCTCAACTATTGTTGAGTGTTGTTAGGCTTCCTCTCGGGTAAGAGAGTCATTCTGCTGAAGCCTCCACTTTGCATAGCTCCACTCAGGCAGTATTAATGTGTAGGCTCTTGAGCCTCACTAACTGCCCCTGGTGTTGAGTGTAGCCAGGTCTCCTCTCATTCTAGAGAGTCCTTATGCTGAGACCTCCACTCTTAGAGTTCCGTACTTTGGTAGGTGAGCTAGTCTATGACGCTGGTGAGCTTTGAGCCTGCCAGTAGAGGTTTATGGCTCGGGTCCTGGCAAAAGCGATTTGGCTGGGGCAGGGATGGTGTTCCTTGAGTCCTTGACTTAAGGAATCCAGTTTTTGGGCACTCATCCCTCAGCATGGCGGCGTGGGTAGACCGTTCCCCTAGCGCCCTCTAGAGGATGCAGCATGGAGTTCACTTTCGAAAGGGAACATCTCAGGTTACGCATGTAACTATGGTTCCCTGAGAACAGGGAATGAGACGCTGCGTCTCATTGCCATGCTTCGGGCATTCCTGCCTGCGTCTCTTTCAGACAAAGAAGTGGATGACGTTTTCCGCAGGTGCTCTTTTATACCCGCTCTCGCTTTATTGTTTACGTCATAGGCTGCTGCCTGCCAATGTCAAGTTCATTGTCGTTTTTACATTCATGCTTCAGAAATCGGTCACACTGAAGGCGTTCCCCTAGCGCCCTCTAGAGGATGCAGCGTCTCGTTCCCTGTTCTCAGGGAACCATGGTTACATGTGTAACCTGAGACAATTTTCCTGCTCATCTGAATACATGCAATTATTGACAGAACCAATCAATCACAGAGAGCGTTCACACTGCTGACAGTGCAAACAGGGCTGTGTTTCCCAAAAGTATTATAAGAAACCATTGATGCTATTGGGAACGGCAGCCCAGAACAATGCTTAGCAGAGGACAGAAAAACCATATATGTTTGAGTTATTTTATTTCACAATAAACCAACAAAATCGTAGCCTACATAGTGTGTGCAATTGCATTTATTTAAATTGAACATTAAAAGTTCATATTGATCATGTTCTATTCTGTAATGTTAATATAAATCATACACTGTCAGAATAAAAAGGTAGCATTTTATTCTTGCAACAGCCTTTCACTGGCAGTTCCTTATGAAAATTAACCATGGGTTCCTCTTATTAATTTAATAATTATAATTTAATACATTTAATAATTTAAAAGTTCAGTTATGAAGTATCGTATCGGTATCGATATCAATATCGACGATACTGGTCTTTAAAAGTATCGGTATCATATCGAGCTATCACATGCTATCGCCCATCCTTAGCTTTCAAAAATAATAAAAAAAACACTTCTTCCATGCACACACTAATGGTGGTTGGCAAAATAAGGTTTCCGCCACCTATTGCACTGTAGTGGAATCTTTCTCTCTCATATCCTGCATAAATAAAATCCCGTTTAAAGGGATAGATCACCCAAAAATGAAAATTACCCCATGATTTACTTACCCTCAAGCCATCCTTTGTGTATATGACTTCCTTCTTTCAGACGAATACAGCTGGAGTAATATTTAAAAAATGTCCTGACTCTTCTGAGCATTATAATGGTGAGTGAATGGTGGTCAAGATTTTGAAGCAAAATAAAGTGCATCCATCCATCATAAAAAAAAGTGCTCCACACGGCTCTGGGGGTTAATAAAGGCCTTCTGAAGTGAATCGATGTGTTTGTGTAAAAAAAATATCCATATTTAAAACTTTATAAATTGTAATCTCTAGCTTCCGCTAACTGCCCTAACTGTTCACTTGAGAGTGGCATTCCAGAGGATGAAGTTGTACGTAGACGTAGCATAAGCTCCAGTGAGAATATGATAGTCTCGCGAGAACCAAGTTTTGTTTCCAGCAAAGGAAAACCAGTCTCACACCTATGGTTTGAGGGTGAGTAAATCATGGGGGATTTTCATTTTTGGGTGAACTATCCATTCAACTGAATAGAAAATTATTAAAAGCCATTTTAATACATGAGATGGGGAAACAGCCTGTGTGTATTTTACCCTTTGTAATAGAAAATGGTAAATAATAAACAAAAAATTATTTTCCTTAAATTTCCTTTAAGCCATTAATCCTGGCATGAAATGATGGTTCTTGAAATCTATGAAGTTCTCCTAATGTAAACGCTTCTCCAAGACAAGAACTACAGATCAAGGCAAAAAGAGAACATGGTACACCAAATACTATAGATATTGTTTCTAAGCTTTATACTCAAACTAAACATGCAAAGGCAATATTTTCCGGCAATATTTAACTGTTCAATTCAACCATGTTAGTCAGGGTATATACTAGCTATATTAAATATTATAGTATACAAATGAAGTTAAGGCTGTTAGGGATATTAGTATAGTCTAAAGTTGCCACTGGGGTGGTACCTTTTCTAAAGGTACCCTTTTGTACCTAAAGGGTGATTATTGATATCTTAAAGGTACATATAAGTACTTAAAAGGAGCAAAAATGTACCTTTTGAAAATATACCGCCCAGTGACAGCTTTGTACCTTTTTTTCTGAGAGTGTAGGCCTAATCTTTATAATTCTTTCCTGGGTTTTTGTGTACTGGAACTTTACAGACATATTTGTACAATCATATTTTAATGAGCGAAAAAATACCATACACTACCAGTCAAACAATTGGAATAATTTAGATTATTATATTATTATATTATTATTATAAGTCTCTTATGCTTATTCACATACTGTACAGTCATGGCCAAATGTTTTGGCAGTGACATACATTTTGTGTTTTGCAAAGTTTGCTGCTTAAGCTGTTTTGGTGTTCATTCACATTGTTTCTAGATTGATACCATACACTACCAGTCAAACAATTGGAATAATTTAGATTATTATATTATTATATTATTATTATAAGTCTCTTATGCTTATTCACATACTGTACAGTCATGGCCAAATGTTTTGGCAGTGACATACATTTTGTGTTTTGCAAAGTTTGCTGCTTAAGCTGTTTTGGTGTTCATTCACATTGTTTCTAGATTGTTGTGTAGAGTGACCAGATGCATTTTAAATAATTGCTAAAAGCTTAATTGGCAAAAAAATTAACTTTTCACCAAAAAAAAAATAAAACTAATTTCACTGTTTTTGATCCTGACACAAAAGGACCAGCTAACATTAATTGACTAATCATATCAGCAGCACATGTGTGAATGAGTACTAGTCAGGTAAAATCACTATCATACTAATTAGATTGTAAGAGCAGACTGATTGCTATAAAAGCAGGGAAGAAGCGCTTCCAATCATTGTGTTCTTGTTAGCAATGGTTACCAAACACGTGCAGCCATCATCACTTTGCATCAAAATGGCCTCAGATTCAAGGCAATTGAATATTGCTACAAAGAATATTGCACCTGAAACAACCATTTACCGGATCAAGAACTTCAAGGAGAGAGGTTCGACTGCAGTGAAAAAAACGTCCTGCAAGAGCGACTTCTTCCAGCGATCCATGAGCAATTTGGTGATGATCTGTGCATTTTCCAGCATGATGGAGCACCATGTCACAAAGCAAGAGTGATAAAGAAGTGGCTCTAAGATCATTACCTTGAAATTTTGGATCTGTGGCCAGGCAACTCCCCGAATCTCAATCCCATAGAAAGCCTGTGGTCAGTCTTCAAAAGGTGAGTGGACAAGCAGAAGCCCACAAATTGTGATCAACTCCGAGAACTAATAAGGCAAGAATGGATTGCCATCAGTCAGGATTTGGCCCCGAAGCTAATATCCAGCATGCCAGAGCGAATTGTAGAGGTTATGAATAACAAGAGTCAACACTGTAAATATTGACTCATTATATTTTTTGCCAATAAAAGCTTTTAAAACTTATGATATGCTTATCATTGTTTTTCAGTATACCATAGAAACATAAATAATCTACAAATACTGACGCAGCAAACTTTGCAAAACACAAAATTTATGTCACTGCCAAAACTTTTGGCCATGACTGTATATGCTTAAACTCTAGTACAGGGGTGCCCAAACTCGGTCCTGAAGAGTTTAGCTCCAACCCCAATTAAACACACCTGAACCATCAAGCTCTTACTAGGCATACTAGAAACTTGAAGGCAGGTGTGTTGAGGCAAGTTGGAGCTAAACTATGCAGGACACTGGACCTCCAGGACCGAGTTTGGACACCCCTGCTCTAGTATTATTACTGTAATATGGTTAAAATGTGAGCACTTTTATGTTGCTTCAGCCCTGGCATCTATTGTAGTGGACATGAAAAAAAAAATTTTGGCACAAATCTTGTTTTTAGACTCACAGTATTTCTACATTGGATTCAGTGCATTCTTGCTGAATAAAACTATTTTTAAAATTGTACTTACCCCATGCTTTTAAATGATAGTGTATCACACTGTTCACAACATGATTAAGCAGCAAAAACTGTTTTCAGCATTGATACATTTTTCAGCACCAAATCAGCATATTAGAATTTCTGAAGGATCATGTGACACTGAAGCCTGGGGTAATGGCTGCTGGAAATTCAGATTTGTCATCACAGGAATAAATAACATTTTAAAATTTGTAAAAAATGGAACACAATTATTTTAAACTATAATAAAATTTCACAATAATATTACCATTTGTATGGTACTTGTTATCAAATAAATGCAGCCCCATTACCCCAGTCTTTAGTGTCACATGATCCTTCAGAAACCATTATAATATGCCGAGTTGGTACCTAAGAAACATTTCTTATCAAAGTTTATCAAAAAAAAAAAAAGTTGTACTGCTTAATATTTTTGTGGCTACATTTTTTCAGGATTATTTTATGAATAGAAAGTTCAAATGGACCGCATTTATTTAAAATTGAAATCTGTGTGACACCATAAATGAATTTAATGTCACTTTTGATCAATTTAATGCACCCTTGCTGAATAAAAGCATTAATTTCTTAAAATATTACTGACCCCAACCTTTTGAACAGTGCTGTAGTTTTGCAATGACGCACAAAATGACAAGTTTAAATAAAATTTATATATATATAAAAAAAACTGTATAAAAAGGCTATGTACAGCATATTTCAAATGATAAATAACGTGTTTTTGAAATACAGTTGCCATTAAATGTACTGTATATGAATTGTTAACAATAGGTGCAAATACATTTGCATTATTCTCATTAAATCTAGCACCATAACTTTAGCACATTTGATTTGAAAAAAAAAACATCAGAGGTCTGCAAACACATATTAACACAGTAAGAGATGCAGTCTAAGACAAAATTAAAAAATAATATTTTACAGAACAGAGCTTAACAGAAAATACCATTTCAATAAATGAAGTCATGTTGACCATGCTGAATCTATGGGGAAAAGGGAAAAATAGCTCTTTATATGCCCTCCTGCATGTCCAGATTACTGCAGAGTACTGCCTGGTAGATTCCGTAAGTGCTTGTGTGATGCAGTTTAAAAAGTGAAATCTACACAATGCAATATTGTGCCACTGTTATGCATGCACTGTAGAGACTATACTGCTGAAATCATAATAAATGTATGTACAAATGATAAAAATCGTCATCAATGACAGCTTTTTAAATAAAAACACATTTCAAAAGCATTTTAAGGTGCACTTACACATCAGACATGTTTCCATGTTAATCCGCCTCAATATTTCATGAGGGTACAGCATGATTAGCCATCTCACTAAGTGCTCTTTCTGGGGTTGCAAAATGCAGAGCTTTTTCCTAAGCACCATTCCACGATTTCTAAGCCCCAAACACATGTCTGTAGACTTTACGCATGTGTAAACCTTCCAAAAAGGAAGACCCAAAGCAAAGCATTACCAAGAATGCCAGTAAGTGTATTCAAACCAGTGAAGTACTGTAGTGTCCCAGCCCAGTTCAAGAAGAGCTAGCTTAACATTTAAACTGAAGCACCAAAAGTCAACCTCCAGGGTTAATAGATATGTCATCACAGAAAACAGGCTGCTTGAAGTAAAATAAATTGATTGCATTGATTTAAATGTATAGCCCACCCAAAAATGAAAATTCTGATGTACTCATCCTCATGTCTTTCCAAACTTGTATGATTTTTTTTTTTATTCTGCAGAAGACAAAACAAGATATTTTGAAAAATGTTGGTAACCAAACAGTTTTACTTCCATTGTATTTTTAGTCCATGCAATAGAAGTCAACGGAAACCGAAATGGTTTGGTTACCAACATTTTTCAAAATATCTCATTTTGTGTTCTGCAGAATAAAAAAAGTAATACAAAGTTTAGAACGACACGAGGATGAGTAAATGATGACAGACTTTCTTGAAAAGATGATATTTAGAATGTTTTAGCAGTTTCTGTGTGTACAATTAAAGTCAATGTGTTCCAAAACTTTCAAACTCCAAAAAGGACCTAAAGGAGGTGAAATCATTCCATACAACTTTCCCGACTTTCCTAATGTACACAAAAACAGCTGAAGAGTTTTACAAAATATATTTTTTTGTCTTCCACAGATGAAAGAAAGCCATACAAGTTCGGAACAACATGAGCGTAAAATCACAGAATTTTCATTTTTGGGTGAACTAACCCACTAGTTTGGGTGAACTTAAGTATGGCACTACAGACAATTTGCAATGTTAGTCTTGCCAACAAAGCCTGATGGGAGTTTTGGCAATTGTGCCTTGTGTTCTCGGAGTACAGTTACAGTTGTATACTGTAAGCACCAATCATGTCTCGATAGATCACAGTAGATTCCCTCTCAGGAAATAAACCATTGGGTTTATACACAAAACAATATAATTATCAACACATGGTATAAACATTGAAAAATAAGTTATGTACATGTCTTTAAAAAAAATTGCTGCCTTGCAACCCATGGTCCTATATGACCCATATATATGTATATAAAAAATAAAAAAAACAGGGTGATGCAGGAATGTTGTGCAAATTCCCATGAGGGACAGTGTCTCTGTGATGGGGCATGTGCATTCTGTCTGTCTGCGTTTATTTGAACCAGTGCAGGTAATTGGAGTTCACAGCAGGAAAGCACATGTTGTTACTGCATGATCCTCCATAGCTCGGCGGGCACATGGAGCAAGGAACACCTACTTTATATGGGGCCTCACCAATCCAGTTCCCCCTGTAAACAACAATAGCAACAACAATGTCAATGACACACCAATAGACAAAATGAACCATACATTTTCATATTCGAAAGTGTGCTGTATGAGTTGTTTGCTAGTTTGTAATGACATAAAAAATGCTATTACTAGACTTTACATTTCTATTTCCAACTGTGTTTTTATGTTGAGAAGACATGCTTTAAATCAATCTGGATCTACTTTAACTAGCAAGTCAGGTCTTAACTATAGTTTATAAATAACCTGCTCTGCAGTAGCCTAAGAATTTTCTCAAGTGTGCCGCTTCATAAGACTGAGAAAAGAAGGTCACAAGTCAGTCACCAGCCACACAAGATTATGGTGTTTTGATTCTGGAATTAGATGCAGAATTCCGCTAATATTCCACTTGCAGCAGAAATGCAAGGGGTCGTCTAGGTCTTTGAACCATAAGGCCCTATGGATGTCCACGTCAAAAATGTTTTTAATAGAGAAGTGTCAGGTTGCTTGCTTAGCCTAATTATGTTACTGAAGAGTGAGTGGAGTTTAGCAGTTTAGCTTAGCTAAAGCACAATAAAACATATACTTACTTTGGAGAATAGTTGCACACCAAGTATGTTGCCCTCTTCCATACTGAGCCCCAAACATTCATATTATGGCATGTGTTGATGGCACAGCCTACTTTATTTGAGGTTGCCCACACCATCTGGTAAAAACATAAGCAACAAGTGAGCAACGGTCAAATGTGAATGATATTTACTACCGTTCAGAAGTTTGTTATGCTCACCAAGGTTGCATTTATTTGAATCAAAAATACAATAAAAACAGCAATATTATTATAATTTCTATTTTAATATATTTTAAAAAGTAATTTATTCCTGAGATACAAAGCTGAATTTTCAGCAGCCATTACTCCAAGACGTCAGTGTCACATGATCCTTCAGAAATTATTCTAACAATCTGATTTGGTGCTCAAGAAACACTTATCACACACACTTTCTTATTATCAATGTTGAAAACAGTTGGGCCGATTAATATTTTTGTAAAAATGGGGATATCTTTTTTCCAGGATTCTTTGATGAAAAGAAAATTCAAAAGAACAGCATTAGCAGTCAAGCAGAATTTTTTTTCTAATGTCCAAACAGTTCCTGATTGTATCATAGGCTACTTGTTTCAAAAATTATTATACGTGACTTACCATATATTCCATGTTTGAGGCTGGGGGAAAAACTTTCCCTCTGACTTTATTATGGTAATCAAGTAAAGCAAGCATATCGTTCTGGGAAATATAACGTTTCCGTCTGGTTTTGGGAAGATTTGCAGCCTCTGTGAGATATTTTGGAGGCGCAGAGCCAATATCAGTGAAATTGGTTGCTGGCAGAGATGAAGAGGCATTGGGACTAAAGGCTGCCAGTGCACTTGCTCCACAGGATATACACAAGAGCAGAATGTTGATAGCCAAGCGGTTTTCATTCATGATTGATGGCTGGGATATGGTGAGAGGTTTCTTTTCCTTTTGCAGAATCTGCATGCAAAACATAAATGATTCCTATTTTTTGGAGAATGCAATAAATCGTATTATGTCATTTGACCCTTACTGTACCACAGAGCCAACACTGTAAATGTCATTTTTTATCATTAGAACATCTTTGCTTTAAGTTTTTAAGAATAATTTATACAATTTCTACTCAACTGTATGAATAATCAGAGTTTTCAGAACTAATCATCATAAGACATCAGTAATTAAATTCATATTGGTTGTAAAAGTGCAAAGAGCTTAAGAACTTTGACACCACATTCATTTTACTTTAATCACTTTTTAAAATAAGGCAGCAAATAAATATTTTCAATATTAGTGTCAAATTACTCATTTCTATTACTTCTTTTATTCCTGAATGATTCAGGGGTTTTCAATGAATCGGTTGAATTAATAATTGAAGAATCACTCTTGTAATGCTGCTCGACCAATCAGATTTGAGGACTGTCAGGTAATAAAACAAAAGTCAATTTGCAACACGCCCTGGATTTCCTTTGTCTTGTTATACCTATCATCCCTATGCAGTGCATATACATATAGTGCATATACTTGTTATTCTTCCATTAATCAATCACCCATCATGTCATGCAAAATCATGCATATCTATTAAAAGATTTGTTTTTGTAGACTATAAACTGGTTTAAAGGTCTGTAAGTTAGACTGCACCATAAAGTAGTTACAATACAACAGTAGTCTTACACTGGCTTAAATGGTCAAGTAATTAGGACATTCAAGAATAGCTGGGGGAAGTCCAACAGTTTTTATAGTTTAGGTCTATTGCTCTCCACTTTATTTTCTTTGTCTTATTTATAATAATTCATTCGATTGTATAGATTGCACTTGTTTAGCATCGGAGTCAAGCCAATCCAGTATGCCATAGCAGTTGGTGAGCCAAGAGCAAAACTCCCTCAGCAGTTTAATCATTTTCTTTGGCAGTCGGAGGACAAATTAAAGAAACATGACGCAGAAGCAGCCCCATCCTCCACACAAACGCCAGTGGTTTCCAAACTTTCTTGGAAGTGAGCTCCTTTCATCAGGAGCTAGAATTGTGAGAAATGAAGCTGACATAGAACGTTGTGAGAACTGCTGGATTTTATGGGACAATCTGTGGGAAAATCATAGTGTTAGATCTTCTCCATATGTCTAGATTGGTGTCACGGAATGGTGCGGGAGAGAAGCACGAAGACAAAGAAGATCACGATATCAACCAGACGAGTCCTCTGCACAATGTGACTTTGCTGCAGCCTGGAATTGAACTGCTGGTTTCGTCTGGTCAGAGGAGAACTGGCCCCCCGACTGAGCCTGGTTTCTCCCAAGGTTTTTTCTCCATTCT
The DNA here is from genome assembly GCF_001515645.1 of Sinocyclocheilus grahami. NCBI lineage: Eukaryota > Metazoa > Chordata > Actinopteri > Cypriniformes > Cyprinidae > Sinocyclocheilus > Sinocyclocheilus grahami. Next base: position 683,305 of record NW_015505392.1, on the reverse strand, counting down.
GTCACCGATGGACTTTTGGTTCCTTGCCGCTGTCGCCTCTGGCTTGCTTAGTTGGGGACACTTCATTTCCAGCGATATCGTTGACATGATTGCAAAGATACTATTTAAACTGAACTGAGCTGGATGATGACATCACTGAATTGAATGATGAACTGTCTTTAACTGAAAAATTAGTGTTTACTATTGTCATTTGGCATTATTGACACACTATTTTCCTAATTAATGCTGTTCAGTTGCTTTGACACAATCTGTATTGTTAAAAGCGCTATATAAATAAAGGTGACTTGACTTGACGATATACAGTCTTTAATAACCCACACAAGGGTAATCCATCATAGGAGGGTAGCAAACACACGTATCCATAGACAAGACCAGACAACCAAACACTGAACAGAATGCAACTTATATGGGGAACGTAAATGAGGACAATTACTAGACACCTGAACATAATGACACAATCAACAGGAGACAGAATCTAGGTCACACAGAAAAAATGGGGAATGAAGAACAGAAAACATCCATGGTATATATAATTGTATTACTTATTTTATTTTTAAGTAATATATATTTATAATATTCTTTATATATTATTCATATTGATATTTATATATTCATAATGTAGTTACAATTATAATGTACAATGTAGTTATAATTATATATCATTGATTATATTATTTATATTGTAATTTATCTATCAATATATATATATATATAAAATTGTATTCTGTATTTTGTTTTAATGATACATACATACATATAAAAAAAATTATTCATATTTAATTATATATATATATATATATACATATTTTTTTTTTATTTAAATTTTTTTTTTTTCCTCAGGTATACATGAGACACTGCCGAGTATATAAATGCAGCTTTTTAAGGAATATGTCAGTTGTGCCATTAAGCCACAAGTCAAATAACATCTACAGTCAAAACAAATTTACCCTCATCCTATATCCAGACATCAACCTCCATCAGCGGGACAATCCAAATTCGTTGTGAACATACTAATAAACAGCCTTTCCTATGATCTCACTGCACCTGCCCTAGTTTTACTGATGCACAATGGACAGATATTCATTTTTGCGCACCACACACGCTTTGGCCATCTCATTTAACAGAAAAGATGTCTGTCGTCTCCTTACTTGACCAAGGATTCATTCTTTGTGTTTTAAGACAAAGGAATATCCATCAGCCATCAAGAAATGTGGTCTCCTCATGTTATTTCAAGTCTTTCAGTTCTCTCAAATCCAAATTTTAATCTATAACATCAACAGTCACCACTGCCACAGGTAATTAGACCACGTTTAATGATCATGCAGTCAAACAAACAATAACTTCACATTTGTGGGGATAAGAGTACAGGACTGTTACAGCGAAGCCCACTTTTTTTCAGACAGAACATTTATTTACTTATTGCCTCGTTCCAAGTTTCCCCTCGCGCTCCCTCTCCGTGGCCTCGTGGAAGCCCTGCTTATGCCAACAGGGTTAGACACAAAAGAGGCTACACATGATGGAGTTCATCAGTGTGCTTTCGGCCCATGCGTTCTGACACAGACTCACAGCTGTGAACTCCACCCGAAGGCTTTAGTTTCTTCTCTGGCAGAGAACAGCATGTCTAGGAAAATCACTTAGCAGTCATCGGTGTGTGAATGAAACTAAAACACTGCTGCCTCCAGACTAGCAAAACCAGAGTCTGCCCTCAGGGGTCGGATTTGAGAGCTACGCTGCAGCTGTGATTTGATTCGAACAGTCACTGATAATTTGTTTTTGTTTGTAGTCATTGAAAGTCCCAGACTTTCAGGGATCTTTTCCAGTGTGGAAATCATTAGTATGTTTTGTGCTCAAAAACTTGCACATCCAGTTCTTATCGAGATGAATTTAGACGTCTAACTTAGAATTTAGACGTAAGCATAAGGAGGAGTATCAATACATAGCGGACTATCCACGTCATATCTGCGTATTATGATATGTCCATATGTTTTACATTCTTTTTTGGCCACGTTCAACCGTTGTCTTGATGTTACTGCATGGAATTAATAGCATTATTTTTTAAAAGCAAATCTTGCTTGATATTTGAAAATTTCCATTCAAGTTAGTGTTTGTGTCTGGTTGTGGTGCCCTGGACTACAAAACCAGAGTCTGCCCTCAGGGGTCGGATTTGAGAGCTACGCTGCAGCTGTGATTTGATTCGAACAGTCACTGATAATTTGTTTTTGTTTGTAGTCATTGAAAGTCCCAGACTTTCAGGGATCTTTTCCAGTGTGGAAATCATTAGTATGTTTTGTGCTCAAAAACTTGCACATCCAGTTCTTATCGAGATGAATTTAGACGTCTAACTTAGAATTTAGACGTAAGCATAAGGAGGAGTATCAATACATAGCGGACTATCCACGTCATATCTGCGTATTATGATATGTCCATATGTTTTACATTCTTTTTTGGCCACGTTCAACCGTTGTCTTGATGTTACTGCATGGAATTAATAGCATTATTTTTTAAAAGCAAATCTTGTTTGATATTTGAAAATTTCCATTCAAGTTAGTGTTTGTGTCTGGTTGTGGTGCCCTGGACTGGCCACTTGAGGGCGCTCTCCTGTTTTTGTGTTATATGTTGTGAACTCCATTTCCCATAGTCCCTTGTCTGTCATTCTGTCTGATCATTAGCACCTGTTTATTATTTCCGATCATTATCACCTGTTAGTCATTTACTCATTATCCCAGCTATATATACACCTTGCGCCCTCTGTCTGTCATTGCTGCTATTTTGTATTTGTCATCTCATGTCTGAGTTGTCTATAGTTTACCGTGTTATCTGTGCCTTGCGTTTTGGATTACCTTTTGCCACGTTTTTGTTCTGTTTTGATTATTTTGTTACTTTCAATAAACTGCAACTGGATCTTACCTTGTCTCTCCTGGCATTCCGTGACAAGTGTACACTGCCAAAGCCATATTGTAGCTGTGTGGCCAGCATTCTGACATGTAGTGCAACAAGGCTTCCTCTTCTTCCTGCCTCTCCTTCACTGTCCTTTAAATAAAGGCAAAAAAGTTGTTCATTTTTATCATGATAGTAATATTACATTTAAAGTTGTTCTATAAATTTACTTATTATATATGGAAAATTCTTAATTTCACAAATTGAAAAGGAAATCAGAAAAACTTTGCACATTTTAAAATAGAAATAGGTCTCAAGCTTCATACATTAATAGATATTAAAAAAGCACTGACTCAAACCCCTGCCCTCTTTCAAAATTAATCAAAAGTGACCCTCTCAACACTTATCAACAATAATATTGTGGTAAAAAAAATGCATGTGATTTATAATTAGTATAACAGCATGTACAGTAACAAATTGCTCAAAAGTCATCAAATTGATGTTTAGTTTTACTGTACATATTAGTCAGTCTGAGACGTTGCTGCCAAAAAGCGTTGCTATGGGTTTCGGTCGTCTTGCTTCGGACTTGACTGACAGACTAGCATTCTGACACACCACCTTGTTTATGTCTAAGGCTGAGCCGTTGATTTGTGGTAATTATTCTGCTCATTGAAAAAATAAAATACAAGAAGTTTATATTGGCACTTTTATTGATTGCCAATGACTCGATGGCAAAAAACAAAACAAACAATGCTTTTTAAACCTTTTTATCAGTCATCAAAGTTAGCACGCCCATTTAATTAAGAATCCACATATTACATATTTTTAAATATTACATAATTTATCAGTGCCCATTTGTCAGGTATATATATATATATATATATGTATATTTGCCATGTATACATACACAATCGTGACATGGCACAACAAGCTCAAATTTGATAGGATAAGTGAAGTGGAATGGTAATTTCCTGGTCTTATTCATAAATCAATTGAAAACTACCTAGCCACAGTCTGTTTTCATTTTTTAACAAACGTGAAATGGCTCAAATAAAAAGACGACAGGTATCGCTCTTTACCGAATGGAAAGACGTATTTGCATTTGTGGAGCTACCTGGATCTGTGGAGTGTCTCATTTTACAAATCGAACTGCCTTGCATAAAAAAAGGATGTTAACAGACTACAGAGCACTATGCAAAACCACGCAGCATGAGATGTCGCATATATTATTATTATAGATCAGGTATTATAGATCACTTTGATTGAAGCCAACTACTATTTGTTCAGTGTCTGTCTAAATTCCTGTTATCAGATGAGGAGAAAGGGTTGCCTAAAATTGCAAAAGGGTTGGTCTGGTTTCCCACCATGTTGTCTATATAAATGCTTTCATAGGGTCCTTTCTGGGTTTTCAAACATCTTATTGTCAGGTTTGACAAGTGCACATACAAAAGTAAGCTCTTAAACCAAGATCAAGTGTAAACAGTGTTGCACAAAGCCAGGTCCAACTGCAACCTTGGTGTAGTTAGAGGAATCCCCATAATAACTTTAATCATGACACTAAATTAACCTGCATGTTAGACGTCTTACAGATATAAGAAACAACACCTGCACGTTAGGAGGGTGAATCTTGTCTTGCACACAGTAAATAAAGCTGAGATGTGGGAACATGATCATGCATCTCCATGCTACTGTAACTATTTTTAACATACTACATTCCTGCACAGCCAAAATATTCTCACTCATATATATAAGACATTTATGGACATCTTTGATGCTTGGACCTTATAAGCTTGGGTGCAGTTGGCTTTGTGGTTGTCCTCAGACATTTCACAAGAGGTTCTGATGTAATGTAGCAGGTATGAGTAAACATGAAATGCTCCCCAGGTCTAAACTTAGCCAGTAGGTTTTTTTTCTGAGAATGAAGTTGTACATGAATACAACATCATGCACAAATACAAATGTGCAATGACAGTATTTTCCTAGAGAACGTTTGATTATGGTGTCAATTTTACTGCTTCAGCTTAAACTTATTTCCATTAATTGCCAAGACAAAAGTTCTAATTTCCATTTAAAATTTTGCATCATCTAATATTTATATTTTATTATATTTCAACTTTATTTCAATTAATTAATGGTTTTAGTTAATGATAATAACCTATAGTTAATCTAAAAATGAATATTATGTCATTCCAACCTGTATGATTTTTTTGCCGTGGAACACAAAAAGATATTTTGAAGTATGTTTTAGTTGATTTTGCCTTTTTGTGCATTCCACATAAGTCATACAGATTCTGAATGGAATCACTTTTTGTTTTTAGGTGAACTATCCCTTTAACGGAACCGCCATTGCACTCTTGATGGTGTATGAAAATGGTATATGTTGGAGAATTGACAGAATACTCTGACATTTTACCTGTTTATAGGGGCTTTGGAGCACATCTCTGCTCTGGCCTTGGTGGGAATACACGTGTGCAGCGTGGTCTTGCAGATCACCCTTGGTTGTGAAAATGAGCAAGCCGATTGGCTGTGGCTAAAGAGGGCCTGAGGCTGTCTTGACAGCAAATGAAAGATGACTTGCAACTTTGGCAGCTGGCGGTTTCAGCCTTATTGACTGGCCAAGGCTTTCTATCTGTCATGGCTAATTCAATAGCACGTATCCAAATCACAATGCATATGCGCAATTCTAACATAATGTTATATGTCAGATGTTCACCTCAATTATGTGTGGCTTGCTTTCTTTGTTATTTGTATGTGTCTCTTTTCATGTGGCTAAAAATATCAGAACTGACTGCAGAAAACATTGTACGTCCAAAACGATTGAGGGGATGGAGAAAGGAATTGAAAGGAAGTGTTTTATACACTTCTGTCTTTGTCAAGGTTATAACAATTTCTAATTCAAGTTGCCAAGCGTTGTTTAACTCGGAGAAGATTCAAAGGGGAAAGCAATTTTTCAAAGTGAAAATTTCTGCAAAAGAGATGACAATTTTCCTGTATGGGATCTGCATCTGCTGAAATGCTCAAGAAAATGAATACATTTTCTTTTTATTACACTCTCATCTTCTTATATACTAGACTGTCACACACTTTTATGTGTACCCTTCTGTATACATTGCATTGCAGTGCCATTTAATATCTTGGCCATTTACACTAGTGCAAAAAAAAAATAAAAAATAAAAAAGCTACATTTACACATTTGCAGATATCTAAAGGAGCAAACAATGCCAACCCCGGTTCACTAGAAAAACTTTTTGTGCATTCCACATAAGTCATACAGATTCTGAATGGAATCACTTTTTGTTTTTAGGTGAACTATCCCTTTAACGGAACCGCCATTGCACTCTTGATGGTGTATGAAAATGGTATATGTTGGAGAATTGACAGAATACTCTGACATTTTACCTGTTTATAGGGGCTTTGGAGCACATCTCTGCTCTGGCCTTGGTGGGAATACACGTGTGCAGCGTGGTCTTGCAGATCACCCTTGGTTGTGAAAATGAGCAAGCCGATTGGCTGTGGCTAAAGAGGGCCTGAGGCTGTCTTGACAGCAAATGAAAGATGACTTGCAACTTTGGCAGCTGGCGGTTTCAGCCTTATTGACTGGCCAAGGCTTTCTATCTGTCATGGCTAATTCAATAGCACGTATCCAAATCACAATGCATATGCGCAATTCTAACATAATGTTATATGTCAGATGTTCACCTCAATTATGTGTGGCTTGCTTTCTTTGTTATTTGTATGTGTCTCTTTTCATGTGGCTAAAAATATCAGAACTGACTGCAGAAAACATTGTACGTCCAAAACGATTGAGGGGATGGAGAAAGGAATTGAAAGGAAGTGTTTTATACACTTCTGTCTTTGTCAAGGTTATAACAATTTCTAATTCAAGTTGCCAAGCGTTGTTTAACTCGGAGAAGATTCAAAGGGGAAAGCAATTTTTCAAAGTGAAAATTTCTGCAAAAGAGATGACAATTTTCCTGTATGGGATCTGCATCTGCTGAAATGCTCAAGAAAATGAATACATTTTCTTTTTATTACACTCTCATCTTCTTATATACTAGACTGTCACACACTTTTATGTGTACCCTTCTGTATACATTGCATTGCAGTGCCATTTAATATCTTGGCCATTTACACTAGTGCAAAAAAAAAAAAAGCTACATTTACACATTTGCAGATATCTAAAGGAACAAACAATGCCAACCCCGGTTCACTAGAAAAACCTACCTTCTGCAATATTTCGGCAAAATAATATACATTGCTTCTTGCACTTTTCACAGCACTTTCAAAGTGAAATGCCCCGTGAGTGGTGCTAAAAGCGCTTTCAGTTTTATTCGAAACAGATGAATGTGAATCATGCAACTTTTTATTATGTTGCTTGTACATGGCAGTTCGGAAACGTCCAGTGATTGAAAGTTAAAGTCCCCAACATACTTATTGCAAAGTTATTTTTTTGTTTCTTGGTCTTTTTTGTTTGCAGCGGTATCCCAATACCGCCCATGTTGCTGATAGTGGCATTAGGATGAATACATAAATATGTGATTTCTTCTCAATAACAAAATAAACATACAACAAAAATGACAGCGGTGGGAAAACAGCAGTTAAGAAAGCATCTGATCATAGCCATGTGTACATGTTTGCACCAGCTCTGCAATTCAGCACTCCAGTCAAGTCAAGCCACATTTATTTAGATAGCTTTTCATAGAATAGATTGCAAGCAGCAAGCTACTTTACAGTATTAAACATGAAACAACAGTGTTGTTAGTGTCACTTTCAAACAGAATTACAACTTAAATTTCTACTATAAATCAGCTGTTCAGTATAAAACACACTGTAGGTATGCTGTATAGAACTCCCAAAACAAACTCCATATGAACGTAATTTTGGTCTGATTTTGTTCAGATGATGACACGCCAGTTCGTTGTTCAATTTTGCTTGAAGTATATCAGTGCCTTACTGTCACGAATCCAGTCCATGAACTTCCGTCTGCTCGTCACCAGAGGTCACTCTTCCACTACTATGGACTCCACCACACACCACACCACTGTTGCACTTCACCCGGACTACAGTTCCCATCATCCATTGCACTGATTACACACACACACACACACACAGTTGATTATCCCACAGCTGTAATCAATCACACATTCCCTATATAACATTCACTCTGATCACTTCCCACTGCCGAGTATAGTGTAGCGTATATCACTCACCTAGCGATATCTACTCTACGGAGTCCGTTAGTTTTCATAGCCTTACCTTAGTCTTGCCTTGTCTGTTTTCTCGTATCCTGATATTTGCCTGTGTACCTCGGATTCCCCCTCTCGTCTTGCCCTATTCAGATACTGTTTGCCCCTGCCTGGACCTTTGCATTGTACTTGGATTTACCCCTCTAGTCTCGCCCTGTTAATTCTGTTCGCCGATCGTAGACCCATGCTAGCCCTAGGAATATTCTTGTGTCTTGCCATCTATATACCCGTTGCCATTATCTGACCCTTGCCTGTCTCTAACCATGTCTATGAATAAAGCCTTGCATTTGGATCCGCATGTCTCATGTCTCGTCAGCCCCGTAACAGAATACTCAGCCAACCAAGGATCCAGCAGCTTCTCGGATGGACATTGGACGGGTATGGATACATCAAGAATATTGTTAGCCCTTAGACAGGGCACACGATCGCTGGAGGGCTATATTCAAGAATATTCAGCCATCGCTCATTATTCAGATCTGCCGGACTGTGTTTTGATAGACTTTTTCTGTGAGGGCATTAATCAACCACTAAAGTCCAAACTCATTCACGAGGGTCCACGTTCATCTTTAAGTCAGTTTATGGATTATGCTTTGTTGACGGTTGGTTCAGCGTTCACTGTGGGTATCG
>NW_015505392.1:673032-674477 GCF_001515645.1 Sinocyclocheilus grahami | reverse complement strand
AGTCAAGTCAAGTCACAGTTGATTACCCGGAGTCAAGTCAACTCACAGCAGATCTTCATGAGGCAAGTCAGGTCACAGTTGATCGTCATGAGGCAAGTCAAGTCACGGCTGTTCGTCATGAGTCAAGTCAAGTCACGGCTGTTCGTCATGAGTCAAGTCAAGTCACGGCTGTTCGTCATGAGTCAAGTCAAGTCACGGCTGTTCGTCATGAGTCAAGTCAAGTCACGGCTGTTCGTCATGAGTCAAGTCAAGTCACGGCTGTTCGTCATGAGTCAAGTCAAGTCACGGCTGTTCGTCATGAGGCAAGTCAAGTCACGGCTGATCGGCACGAGTCAAGTCACGGCTGATCGGCACGAGTCAAGTCACGGCTGATCGGCACGAGTCAAGTCAAGTCACGTCACAGCCAATCTTCAAAAGTCAAGTCACGGCCAATCTTAAAAAGTCAAGTCACAGTGGATCCTCATGAGTTAAGTCAAGTCACAGTTGATCTTCATGAATCAGGTCACATCACAGCTGATCATCCAGAGTCATGTCACATCATATCTGTTCACTCAGAATCCTGTCACTTCCTGTCTGTGGCACCCAGACCCTCAGGAACTGTTCATCAGTCTTCCAGATTGGCATCCAGCGTGGAGGACCCACCATTGGTGGCTGCACGCGTAGCCGGTATCCCCAAACCCACTCACTCTAGCCCTCCTGTTCCTGAACCTATTCCCCCGTCTGTAGCGCTTCCCATAATGTGGATTGCGTTATGGAGTGAATGGGCTGCATACACCACCACTGAGACTGTTGAAACAGCGGTGCCTACTATGATGTTTCCAGAGGTGGCGGCTGATGCTGCAGAACCTCCAGAGGCGGCGGCGCTCGCTTCAACTCCTTGTACGGTGCTGGCGCCCAGCAAGGCACTCGCAGCCTGTCATGTCGTAGTCGAAGGAACCGTTAATGAACTCCCCCTATTTCCTGATGGTGCTACCGTAGAACCTCCAGAGGTGTCAGTGGTATCCACTTATGAACTCTCTACCCGTCCTGTCATGGCTATGGAGGCCATCTGTGAACCCTCTGTCCATCCTGTCACGGCTATGTGGTCCTCTGCTCCGCCGTGGTGGTCTACTGTCTGGCTCTGGTGGTCCTCTTCTCTGCCATGGTGGTCTACTGTCTGGCTCTGGTGGTCTTCTGCTCCGCCGTGGGGATCTTCGGTCCCGTCTGCTCTGCTGTGGTGGTCCTCGGCTCCATCTGTACTGCCGGCTCCACCCTGGCTCCCTGCTCCGCCGGCTCTGCCTCAGTCCCTGGTCTCTCCACTTCCACGTGGACCTGGCCCTCCGTCCCGCCCCCTGTTCCGCCTCCGCTCCACCGCCCACCTGGATCATATAGTGTTTGGAGCGTCTGGAAGCCGCTCCTTGGGGGGGGGGGGCTCCGTCACGAAACCGGCCCAGGGACTTCCCTGG
>NW_015505392.1:668901-672390 GCF_001515645.1 Sinocyclocheilus grahami | reverse complement strand
CATCATCCATTGCACTGATTACACACACACAGTTGATTGCACACAGCTGTAATCAATCACACATTCCCTATATAACACTCACTCTGATCCCTTCCCACTGCTGAGTATTGTATAGCGTATATCACTCACCTAGCGATAGCTACTCTACGAAGCCCGTTAGTTTTCATAGCCTTACCTTAGTCTTGCCTTGTCTGTTTTCTCATATCCTGATCTTTGCCTGCGTACCTCGGATTCCCCCTCTCGTCTTGCCCTATTCAGATACTGTTTGCCCCTGCCTGGACCTTAGCATTGTACTTGGATTTACCCAGCTAGTCTCGTCCTGTTAATTCTGTTCGCCGATCATAGACCCACGCTAGCCCTAGGAATATTCTTGTGTCTTGCCATCTATATACCCGTTGCCATTATCTGACCCTTGCCTGTCTCTAACCATGTCTATGAATAAAGCCTTGCATTTGGATCCGCACGTCTCATGTCTTGTCAGCCCCGTAACACTTATGGTGAATATCAACTACAGCCGCAAAAGTCCGCTCAGTGCTGCTGCAAAAGCTAGAACTCTGATTTGAGGTGTGCCTGTAGCAATTGTGTTTAATACATGTTTTTTTTTTCCACAGACTAGTCTTCATTCCAGCTGTAAACGGCAGTGAACTGTGTATTGGTACAGTACATTTTACGTTTTGCAAAAATGTAGGTAGAGGCATGTTTTGTCCAATGAGTCTATGCTGAGCAATGCATTCAAGTTACATGCTTAAGTATGTGAATTGTCTGGGACTCAAACCCATGCCATTAGCGTTGCTAGTACCAAGTGTTACTGGTTGAACAACAGGAACACGTGCAGGAGGATAAACTTGTGCATATATGCACATGTTTGCCATGTGCTGTTATCAGTACAGCTGGAAATCACTAGATGTGTTAAGTGGTAGAGCAGACAGATGCAGATTCTTCTTTCAGTTGGTCTTAAAATCCAAACTATAATAAATCCTTTTCCTATAATCAAAATGTTTTTGGAGATTTATTCCCCCACTGTATTTTCCATCATGCAACTTCTGCAAAAACTGTCAAGTGAACAAACTGTACAGGAATATTAGCAGACTGTTTTAAAGTCTCTGGCATGGCTTGTACCTGATCAATTTGGATCTGGAGACCGGTGTCTGTCTAAGAATGTACCTTCATAAAAGTTTAGAGTTTTGACATTTGGTGCAGACAATTCAGCACCAGTTCAATTTTTCAGTAGCTTTCAAAAACGTTCTTCTCAGTAATTACTAAAAAAAAATTATAAATAAATTAAATTAAATTTTGAATGTCCTGAATGATTATTTTGATTATATTAACAATAATTCCCTTTCTGTTTGTTTTAATTGACCATATGTACTGTTGATTCCACATAGACGGCAATCACAGGCAGGTTTGTTCAATAGTTTGCCAGGTCTTCTTAGGTAAATGGAAACCCTACTTAAAGAGGTTGTTCCACATTATTAAGCAAGTCACAGTTCTAATGAAATATGGTGAGGAAGAAAGATCTTCCTGAAGATGAAAAGTATGAAACAATCCAATGTCTTGCAAAAGGCATCAAAACAAACAATATTTTACAAAAAGCAAATAGAAATTATTGAACTGTCAAAAGATTTGTGAGTGACTTAGAGCACAGAAGATTTCTGATGAGAAATGAGACTGCAACATCAGCAAGGAGGCGGTGGGTGATGATTTAGGTTGGAATATTGGGAAGTGAGATGTAAGGTCATTTTAGGGTGTCAATTTAGGGAGTTCATAACTGATCATTTTCTGCTGTGGTATAAAATGAAGAATAGCGCTCTCGGAAATAAAATTATTTTCATGCAGGACAACACACTATCCCATGCTGCATAAATACCATGGTGCTAAACAGTTTGAAAATGTGTCTCTACAGCCACTGTGCAGATTTCTCTTTGTGAGGTTTGGTTAGCAGTGACTTAAACGCAGCTTTACACAAAACTGCCAGTCTGCATGGAGAGGATCTTGAGACTCCAGTAGCTTCAAACACCTGTTTGCTGCTCAGTGTCTCTCCGCATCACTATAGGCCATTTTGGATAATATCCGCTGAACGCAAGCAGCTTACACTATTCTGTGTCAGCCGTGACACAAGGATACGTTTTCTACGTGTATTTATGCTTTGATTTGAACGAAAACAGCACATCCGTGCAGCCCGGCTGACACAGAATAGCGTACGCTGCTTGCGTTCAGTGGATATTCTCCAAAATGGCGCTACGGTGATGCGGAGAGACACAGAGGAGACGAATTGTTGAATAAAGTCGTTATTTTTGTTTTCTTCGCGTACAAAAAGTTTTCTTGTCGCTTCTTAACGTTACGGTTGAACCACTGATGGCAGATGGACTATTCTGACAATGTCTTTCATACTTTTCTGGACCTTGACAATGTAATTTACTTGGCAGTCAATCGGACAGTCACAAGCCTCCCTGTTTTCATCCAAAATATCTTAAATTGTGTTCCGAAGACGAACGAAGCTTTTAGGGGTTTGGAACGACATGGGGGTAAGTGATTAATGATACAATTTTCATTTTGGGGTGGAGTATCCCTTTAATTGCAAGTTATCAAATCCGATTTGTGTGTCCACACATAACCACTTATCTGCATGGGTTGCTTTGGAAATTACGTAGGCATACCCACTTATGTGAAAAGGCTTATAAGGCAAAGAAGCCTGAAAGACTTGATTAACTGGATCAGGTGTGCTTAATTAAAGGGGTCATATGTTGCTTTTTTAAAGATCAATCATTTTGTGTATTTGGTGTAACAGAATGTTGACATGCTTTAAAATGAAAATGATCTTTGCACAATGGCGCCGACGCTGATGGCTGCCTCCGTGGTGTGCTCTGCAGTTGTTTTTATGTTTTTGTTAGTTTGTCCTGTCTTTAGTTATATCCCTGCAATCAGTTTCACCAGAGACGAATTGCTGGACATTCGGAAGTACACACCACCGGATATTTCACCGGTTTTCGACTATTCGGATGTTTTCCTGGACATTGTTGTCGGGGGAGCTGTGGCGCTGATCAAGCGCTTCAGGATGCGCAGACGGGGGAAGCGAGCCGGCGCGCTCGTCAAGCTCAGACAGCGCGGATTCAGAACGCCGTTGCCTAGCATCCATCTGGCGAACCTCCGCTCTTTACCCAACAAAACAGACGAACTTCTTCTGCTCTCCCGGACAAATAAGGATTTTTCAAACTCTGCTGCTCTGTGTTTCACGGAAACCTGGCTGAAAGACGCCATTCCGGACAGCGCGTTGAGTCTCCCGGGCATTCAGCTGTTCAGAGCAGATCGCGAAGCAGAATCAACAGGGAAATCACGTGGTGGCGGGGCATGCTTTTACATCAATGGGAGGTGGTGTACAGATGTAACTGTGTTAAAGAAGATGTGCTGTTCAGATCTAGAAGTGCTCTTCATTAACTGCAAGCCGTTCTATTCGCCGCGGGAGTTTTGCTCGTTCATTCTCGTCAGTGT
>NW_015505392.1:658433-667095 GCF_001515645.1 Sinocyclocheilus grahami | reverse complement strand
AGAGTGAGCAAGTGAGCAAAAGGGCTGGCAGAATCACTCTGGACCCCTCACATCAAGCACACTCCCTCTTTGAACTGTTGCCGACGCTACAACGCTACAGAGCTCTGAGCACCAGAACGACCAGACACAGGAACAGTTTCTTCCCTCAGGCCATCCATCTCATGAACACTTGACAATAACTGTGGAACACACACTATTTATTCACTCATACACTTATTTATCTAACACACACACTCAGTCTACATTTCAATTTGCACATAATATACCTGTACATACAACTGTCTATTGTTATATACCTGTACATACAATTGTCGATTTGTATATTTTTATTCCTTAGTTACTTGTTCTATTTTTCTATTTTTTATTATCTGTGTTTTTGTTCTGTCACTGTCATTCTGTTACACTGTGGAGCTTCTGTCATGAAAACAAATTCCTCGTATGTGTAAACATACCTGGCAATAAAAACTCATTCTGATTCATTCATTCTGATTCTGAATACGGGCCCTGATCTTGTAAGATGAGCTCTTTTACACAGAGTGTGCATGATCGCAAAATCCAAAGTGAATTCAGAGGGCAGATGAAGACTGTGATTGTGTTTGCTGACACGGTTGGGGCAGAAGGTCACACTCAGGTGCGTGTAACGCCCCTTACCATAATCGCGAGCTTTTATACCAATTTTAATACAAATACCAATTTTTCCAAAATTGTACCATTACAATACCAATTTTTCCAAAATAAAAACTTTCTATTAATACAACTACACAAAAATACTGATAAAATGACATTAAAATCTTCAAGGCATATTTCACCCAAAAAATGAAAATTACCCCATGATTTATTCACCCTCAAGCCATCCTAGGTGTATATAACTTTCTTCTGTCATCCGAATCCAATCAGAGTTATATAAAAAAAATGTCCTGGCTCTTCCAAGCTTTATAATGGCAGTGAATGGGTGATATTCAATAGTCCAATAGAAGTTCAATAAACTGATCCAATCCATTATAAAAAAAGTGTCACAGTACAGAAGGAGACCAGGGACGGAGAGGTAAAGTAAACTGTGAGCTTTATTGAACAGGTGCTGGGAGAGGGAGAGAGATATGGAGAGCCAACAGGTTAGAGCAACAGTCTGAGGAACGGAAGGGATCGGGCTCACGTGATGACGGGTTCCTTTGTGGATCAGGCTGAAGAGGATGGCACGGAGACAGGAAGGTATCAGGATGGATCTGTCACAGTACAGAAGGAGACCAGAGACGGAGAGGTAAAGTAAACTGTGAGCTTTACTGAAGAGGTGCTGGGAGAGGGAAAGAGATATGGAGAGCCAATGGGTTAGAGCAACAGTCTGAGGAATGGAAGGGATCGGAATCACGTGATGATGGGTTCCTTTGTGAATCGGGCTGAAGAGGATGGCACAGAGACAGGCCGGTATCAGAATGGCATCCGGGTTCAGTGAGTCAGCTGAGGAGTGTAATGAATTGTAGATCAGACGGTGGGTGACTGAAAGGAGCGTGCTTTTGAAGGTGGCTTGATTGGTGGCAGCAGGTGCAGGTGATCAGAATCCAGGTGAGTGAGATCTGGTGAGATTGGTGATTGTGAATGTGAACTCGTGTGAGCCGAGGAGGATTCTGGGATATGGAGTCCAGAGTTGGTGACATGACAGATACTCCCTGACAAAAAGTGCTCCACACGGCTCCAGAGAGGGGGTTAATAAAAGCCTCCTGAAGCGAAGCGAATCAATGCGTTTTTGTAAGAAAAATATCTTCACAAAATAAACGTTCAATTATAAACCATATTCTCTAGCTTCCGCTAACTGGTATGAGCGTTTATGCGCGAAGCACAAAATGAGGATTTGTAAAGAAAACTGTCAGGATTTCGATATAAACCAAAAGGAGACTTTGCTAAACAAAGGAAACTTTGCTTCCTTTGCTTCTGTAAACAAAACTTGGTTCTCGTGAGATCAGCATATTCTCACTGGAGCTTACGCTACATCTACGTCATCCGGCTGGAACGCCACTCTCTCGTGTATGCATGTACCAGTTAGTGCAAGCTAGAGATTACGGTTTATAAGTTTGGATATTTTTCTTACAAAATGCTTTGATTCGCTTCAGAAGGCCTTTATTTCATTTTGAACTATTCCTTTAAATCGAGGTAAAATATTGATAACGCAGATTAATTTACTGTTCATAATAACATGACTCAATTGATCTAAAGCAGGTGGAGATGGACATGTTTTATATCGTTTTCAACAAAAGGGATGACATCTCCTTGCATTATCAAAAAGAGTCCCTGTTCTGTTTGCTATAACTAATAGTTTCAATGAAAAATATGCTAAATGTTCTCAATGCAACTTCCAAGGTAACAAGACAGAAACAAAGAAACTGTACACTACAGGGCTTAATGATAAATTGTACTCAATCCCTCAAAAGGAGGTTGATCTAAGCGCTTAAAACTTGTAAAGAAAGATTTCCAGTGTTATACTGTGTCCCTTTAATTGACCATTTTGGCTTTTTCTATTCAGAGGCTTTTTAAGGCATGTTGGCAGTGTTGATTGTGATTGAAAATCCATCATCATTTCTGTGCTTTTGTTTGGCTTATTCAACAAAGAATCCATTACTACTAAACGATTTCCGTGTCTTTAAATCTGTCACCCATCACTCTAAGTGAAACTGTGCCGCATGACCTCATTGTCTCCAAAAACAAAGAATATCACACTCCCAGTTTTCACACTCGGCCCTCTGGCCTGCTGCATGAACGTGCTCAGCACGTCTTGATTTTAAAAAAAAAGCTTTCTGCGAGGGCGTATCAGCGTTTATCAAATAGCAGACAGGGTGGTTCGCTTTGAGGTCTTTCTCTAATTTCAAACAAATCATACAGTAAGCCGTGATACTGTCTTATTTAATGAGACAATGAAAACTTGGCTAGAAACCTAGCTAGCTCACCCGGAGATGACCATGAGAATGTTGTTTTAGTCTAGTTTGGGATTTATTCCCATTACTGTATACCAAG
The DNA here is from genome assembly GCF_001515645.1 of Sinocyclocheilus grahami. Classification (NCBI taxonomy): domain Eukaryota; kingdom Metazoa; phylum Chordata; class Actinopteri; order Cypriniformes; family Cyprinidae; genus Sinocyclocheilus; species Sinocyclocheilus grahami. The sequence continues at coordinate 664,092 of NW_015505392.1, read as the reverse complement.
TGTTGACCTCACATGATGATGAAAAGAAACTCGCACTAGTAAACTTATTCTTTAGGAGGAAACAAGATTGTGCATCAGTTTGTGCCTTCTATGCTTTAGTAAATCACATATCTCCTTATCTTAAAGCTGAATTTAAAAAGTCATGCATGATTTTAAAACACTGCCTTATCACAATTGTTATGTACTAGAATTACTCTTTGATGTTTCTGGATTCGTTTATTATTTCATTTTCTACTGTGCTGTTTCATCGACACTGTTGAGCAGACCAAACAAACGTAGCCACTCCAGGTGCAAAATATATCACCGGACACCCTAAAGTATAATTGGTTAGACGTTGTGCTCTAGGGATCCAACTTTTTAGGGTTTGGACTCAAGCAGACACACAAATCTACATCACCTCAGTCTTTGTTTTGACTGCGGCTCTACCGTTGGTCAGTTTTACCCTCCATTTTTCCTTTGGCTTTCATTCCCATAGCAAGCCATTTTTGTGTAACATAGACATAAGCTTGTTTCCTGGAAATAAAGTGGCAAGAAAATGTAAATTACTTTTAGCTCTGTTTATGAATTTACGCAAGGTTCGTCTAGCGGTTACAGCCCCAGATAAGTTTTCACTTCCAACACCCCGAAGAGTAAAACCATCTGTCCACCAATCTGCATGGTGTTTGGGTCTCGCCAAAGCACTTAACCAGAAGATTAATTTTTCCTTACATTCGACTGAAAATCAATAGTGCGTCACTGTACTGAAAATCCTGCAAGCAAGCTTTCGGTGGCTTGCTGGGCTCATCTTTTCACCTCTTCACTTCACGTGATTTTCCACAAACAGTAGCCATGTGGTCGCTGGTGCAAACCTCACATTGAATTTCTTCAGCAGTTTCCATATATCATCATTCATCTGACAATCATAATTATGTCATATTATAGACAATAATTTCAGATAATGCCAGATGAGCTTTGATACCGTTTTATGTCTGATGATCGTGTTAGATTACATGTGGTAGCATCTGTTGTTTCGGTTTCTTCTTCACTTGTGTTTTTTGGAAATTCTGTACAGAAGATGTGTACTAGCGCCCTCTACAGTATAACAATGAAAACACAGATTCTAGGAACACAAGTATAGCTCAAACATATTTAGACTTTTTCTAAGTATAAGTCAAGTATACTTAAATGTCATTTTAAGTATATTTCTGAGAAGTACATAAAGCCCATTTCTGAGAAGTACATAAAAAGTAGACTAAAAGTATACTTTCCTATTTTTAGTTTAAAAGAAGTATACTAATAGCACACTTGAATAAACTTCTTTTTCGTAAGGGTAGCCTTAGGGCCCCCAGCGGGCTGCCAGCGCAGTGCCACTGAGAATTTGCCCTTAGCGCTGGCCTTGCTCAGGCAGCCCTCACTTAGCCCCCAGAAAGCCCTCACTATTAATCTACAACAATACATCTGTTTCACTTTAAATACTTTCCAGCTACTACACCTTAAGTCTTTGGGAAAAAACAGTTATTATACATCTGAAATGGATGCAGTCACCACATAACTAATGTCTGTATTGTCAAAAATGTACAGTAGTCAAAGGGATTTCAAATCAATTCAAAACACCCTAGCACCCTTAGTGGTAAGGAGGAAAACGGCCCACAAAATTCTTATTAACAGGCTCATGTCTGGCCCACACTGGGCCATCATTGGATTAATGTGGGCAGTCCCATAGTGTAGGCTGCTCACAGAGTGCCTGCGGTGAGCACAAAGCTGTGGGCCTCGCCTGGGCAAGCCCGCACTGGGGCTGTTTAGGTTTGGTGTGGGCTGGTCCTAGCCCACTGTGCCCGCAAAAAGCCAGCATGGGCCCCGCAGGGACATGTCTGCAGGGCTGGTTATATGAAATGTTGATTATAAATAAACACCAAGAAGTATTGAAAAATAAGTTTAGTGCAATCAAAATTCACTATTTTACCTAATATTTGTCTGCACTTTGTATTCTTATTGAAGTAGTGTGCTATTAGCTTAGCAACATGCTAACATCAAACTCTCATGACTTAAGTTGCAGCTTTAAAAGGAAGCTAGCTTTTGGAATAGAACTTCTGTAAGCATAATGCACACAGTTATTGTTTGTTTCAGTTTCATTATGTTAAAAAGCATTGCCTCACTCTTCAGAACAAGTGTAGAGGCACTTCGGAGGGCATTTCCTGTAAAGTTTTAATTTTAATAATTAATTAATAGTTTAATAATTAATAAAAATACAGTTTTGCAGTGTATTTAGATGGAATATATGAATATATAATGTCTATTGATAGAATAGACAATAGAATACCAACACCAGTCAGTCTTTAACCTTATGTAAGAAATTACACTGTGTAAATGAGGAGCATATGGAAATATGATCAAAAAGTCTTCCTTGTTGCTTTTTCTATGGCCTTCAAGTGCATCGGCAATGCACTAAAAGTTCCTGGCACTTGTTTAAATGTTGCTAAATAGCTAATGAAGTCATATTTCTAGTCTTGTAGGTGTTCTGAATACAGTGAAGAGAAACAGAGAAAAAATGTACTGTATGATCTGTTATAGTTGTTTTTTCCTACACAGTGGAGCCGGTGGTAACGACCCTGACCAGTTATCATAAAATAAATAGGTCTCTGAAGTTAGTTTTTGGTGGTCAGGACCATATCTGAAACTTTGAAATATGACTCTGCTCAAAAATATTTTAGTATTTGGTACTATATACCTATAACGACACTGCTATTTTACTACTAGTGTTACATAGTGGGTTTTAAATGTTGATGACACACTTTAGTTGTCACCTTTTACTTCTTGTGGAGTTTTTTCACCCTTCCAGAAAGATGGGACCCTGAGGTATCCCTTTGTGCTGTTAGAATGACAAAACTTTAGCTGACCTATGACCCTGAACATCACACAGTACCATAGTGAATCCAGATGGAAAGTCACGGTGAATGTCTTGTTTTGCCGTAAACCTGTATGTTATAATGAGGATGTTGTATATTTTTTGAGAAACAAAATTCACAATAATACATATGCATTAAGGACTCTGATTAGCAAGGGTACCTGAGAGAAACCTACCTAACAGCGCTTTAAATGCACTGGAGAAACCATTTCCCTCAATGACATTAACACAAGCAGAACAGTCTGGGGAGAGAGCTCTGTGAACTCGTTCCCATCGTCAAATAAACCTCAGTAACTGTAGTAACTTGGACTTGGAGCCAGGAAAAGCAGACTCCAAAGCTCCAAACATGGTAAAAAATAGTAGTAAAGCAAAACATTTCATCAGTTAACAAAGATAAGAGAATGCTGTCATAGTTTGAGAAACCTCTGCTGTGACACTTTCTGGCCTATGATTGTATGTATGAGCATTCACATTGTGATGACCGAGTATAATGATGAACAAAACCGTTTCTTAAAACCTTTAGTCATTAAATAAACAAACTCAAAAAAGGATGTACGTCGCAAATACTTCTCCATGAAAGAAAACAGAATTCATGAACAGCAAGTATCTGCAATTATTGCATCAGCATCTACTTAATTGATGCAGTGAGAGAGCTAAAAGGATCTGGTTAATTTAGTATACAGAGCCTTAATTCACTTACACATACAGTATTCTTAAAGGTGACATATCATGAAAATCTGACTTTTCCAGGTTTTAAGTGCTATAATCAGGTCCCTGGTAGGGATGGGCGATACCATTTATTTTGTTTTTGATACGATACCGATATTTTTCAAGGCAGTAACGTCGATACCGATACCGATACTTCTGAACTAAACTTTTAAATTATGAAATGTATTAAATTACTAAGAGTAAAATGGGTAATGATAACCACTTAACTTTATGTTTAAAACACATTTTAATATTCAATACGCCTTAATAGTAATTTATTAGGTTGTATTTTTGTTTACACATGGTTCAAATGTGTTTTTTGTTTACACAAATGTAGATTCAAATCTACAAATACTACAATTGAACTATGGTCATTTTAGTAAAACCATGGTTCATTATCATAAGGGACTGCCAGTGACAGGCTGTTGCATCCATAAAATGCAACTTTTTTGTTCTTACAGTGTATGATTTCTATTAATATTACAGAATAGAACATGATCTATATTATCTTTCAACGTTCAATTTAAATTTTAAATTCAAACTTTTGGGAAACGCAGCCCTGTTTGAATGCACTTTTAGAAGTGAGTGAACGCTCTCTTTGATGGATTGGTTCTGTCTTGCAACATTTGCGTGTGTTCAGATGAGCAGGAAAATAGTTCTATCCTACACAATAACTTGTGAACAAAGGTTATTCGTCCAATTCAATGCATTTGTACACATTATTATTATTATAATTTTAAATAAACAAAATCACTGGTAAATAAAACACACCTTAGTATCAATATTTTTAGTTTGAGTATCGATACTTTCGATACTCGCGTCAGTATCGATATATCGATACTTAGGATCGATACGCCCATCCCTAGTCCCTGGTGCATCTACCAACCAAGGAAACGTGAAAAAGATTAACCAAATCACTTTGTTTAGGTAAGCCTTTTTCTGCAAGCGTCTGAGAAAACGTGCGCGTCTGATTTCGCTCCCTTGGTGACGTGGCAAAGGGATCTCATTATAATATTACCACCCCTTAATCTGTAAACTTCCACTCAAGGCACCGTAATTTTGATTTTGCAAGCGACAACGGTGTACCAGCTCTAATGCCATGGCAAAAGTTTGAGCAAAACATGCTAACTGTTCTGTCTTTGGCTGCACAGACGAGCACAGAACACTATTTAGAGTTCCAGCCTCAGAGGAGACAAGAGAGCAGTGGATTTATTGATGTATTTAGGCTACTGTATATTGCTGCTCCCACACAGATCTAAAATAAAAAAGCGATTTATTTCCCAGCTGTTTACCTTCACAGTCATAACCGACTGTTTTTGTAACTCGTGTGTTTTTCACGTAAACACACGTGTGAATGATAACTTAGTTTAGTACTCACATGCTGTGACAGCAGCTTTCTGTATGTGTGCGCTCAGAAAACCTTATATCTGAAGTTTAAACTCATATGGTTTAAAACGCATGATTTCAGCACGATAAACATGATAATCAGAACATTTTTTTAGCAGGTACGAGCTGTGATGGCGCAGCTCTATTCTGGAAAAGGGGGCGGAAAGCAGCAGCTCATTTGCATTTAAAGACACAGGCCCGAAAAACAGCTTGTTTCTGCTTCTACTCAAAATAGGCATTTTCAAAATTATATAATAAATGATCTGTGGAGTATTCTGAGCTGAAACTTCACAGACACATTCTGGAGACACCAGAGACTTATATTACATATTGTAAAAGGGGCATAATATGTCACCTTTAACCAGATTACTTAGAGATCAATAAATAAATGACATACATCCGAAGTGGAACACAGTCCTTGAAACACACCATTTGCAGATGTTTTTTCTTTTACCCATAATGAATTGATTCAATAACTGAAAGTGTGTTTGACTGGTCATGTGATCTCAACATGGCAGCCACCATGCATTTGTAAACATATTTGTCAAAAGAACAGGTCAGTTCTTTCAGTGTAAAACTGTTTTAAGTGGAAATAATTAATTAGTGCACCTGTAAGTTGTATAAAAAGACAGACGGTGCATGCTTGTCATCCTACTTCATGCCTACTTTACCATTGTTTTA
>NW_015505392.1:639516-658278 GCF_001515645.1 Sinocyclocheilus grahami | reverse complement strand
ATCTGTAAACTTCCACTCAAGGCACCGTAATTTTGATTTTGCAAGCGACAACGGTGTACCAGCTCTAATGCCATGGCAAAAGTTTGAGCAAAACATGCTAACTGTTCTGTCTTTGGCTGCACAGACGAGCACAGAACACTATTTAGAGTTCCAGCCTCAGAGGAGACAAGAGAGCAGTGGATTTATTGATGTATTTAGGCTACTGTATATTGCTGCTCCCACACAGATCTAAAATAAAAAAGCGATTTATTTCCCAGCTGTTTACCTTCACAGACATAACCGACTGTTTTTGTAACTTGTGTGTTTTTTAACGTAAACTTGTGTATATGAGAACGTAGTTTAGTACTCACATGCTGTGACAGCAGCTTTCTGTATGTGTGCGCTCAGAAAACCTTATATCTGAAGTTTAAACTCATATGGTTTAAAACGCATGATTTCAGCATGATAAACATGATAATCAGAACCAAAACAGATTTTTTTAGCAGGTACGAGCTGTGATGGCGCAGCTCTATTCTGGAAAAGGGGGCGGAAAGCAGCAGCTCATTCGCATTTAAAGACACAGGCCCGAAAAACAGCTTGTTTCTGCTTCTACTCAAAATAGGCATTTTCAAAATTATATAATAAATGATCTGTGGAGTATTCTGAGCTGAAACTTCACAGACACATTCTGGGGACACCAGAGACTTATATTACATATTGTAAAAGGGGCATAATATGTCACCTTTAACCAGATTACTTAGAGATCAATAAATAAATGACATACATCCGAAGTGGAACACAGTCCTTGAAACACACCATTTGCAGATGTTTTTTCTTTTACCCATAATGAATTGATTCAATAACTGAAAGTGTGTTTGACTGGTCATGTGATCTCAACATGGCAGCCACCATGCATTTGTAAACATATTTGTCAAAAGAACAGGTCAGTTCTTTCAGTGTAAAACTGTTTTAAGTGGAAATAATTAATTAGTGCACCTGTAAGTTGTATAAAAAGACAGACGGTGCATGCTTGTCATCCTACTTCATGCCTACTTTACCATTGTTTTATAGATATATTTTTCCAAGTTGTGATCCACACAAATAAATTTAGCATACATTTTAGTGGGATGTTTAGCTGAATGTGCAATATATCAGATATACCAATGATCACACTATAATGCATGTCTTGTTGAAAATGGCACATGACGTTGGCGTATAGGTTGGAAAACTCTAATCCGTTGCATAGTTTTTGAAGAATTTCCTTTTAAAAATAAATCATTTCAATTCACAATGGTGGTGTGACGGATTTTCTTCCTGCTCTTTTTTTGATAACTTGCCATTTTGAAAAGACTGCTGTTAGGTGTTTCTTTCATTTAGAATTTCTTTCTTGCATGGAGGAGGATGATACATTCACTTCTCACAGTGTAAAAAACCTCTTCACTTCTTATTGGGGGGGAAAAAACATACAGTCATACAGACCTGTTGACCACAAGTTGGCCTGCAAGTGGTGACCCTACTATATAGGCATGTTAGTGCCATATACCAGTGTTGTTATTGTTAATTAAAACTAATACTATTAAATATATTTTTAATTGAAATAAATCTGAAATGAAATATAGACTCCTGACTGATGATTTTTATCATCATGAGAAGCATAATGTTAGTCAAGTATACTCAAACTATTGGCTGGCAGTGTGCCATAAACCAGGATTTTAAAAACCTAAAGTAATGCAGCTCTGCTTTATCTCTGAGATAAATGCATAAGAACGTGCTTCAACAGCTCTAGTGGCATTTAACATAAGCTATGTTGCCTGACAAGTCTTTATTTTTACTGGCACGTGCTGATGGAGACTTGTGCTTGTTTGATGATCTGCTCAGGACTGCTATACTTCTAAGAGCAATGGATATCATATGTAAAACAGATTATCCAATAAAGCTTACTTACCTTTTCCCACAATTAACAACTGAAATTGAGTAGTATGGGAGGATTTATAAATACTCTGATCGTTTCATATTTCTTAATACTGGATATTTCCAAAATTTGGCGTGCGATTTTATTGTGCATAGAGCGCACATACATTATTCTACTTCCACTGACAGGAGCAGAGAAAGAATGTTAGGGCTCATCTGCAGTATAGAAAGGTCAGTCTTTAGCCATGATGAAATACCAATATGGTGTCCTCTTCAAGCCAATTTGAAAAGTAACATATTGTACATACTTCCAAAACAATTAGTTTCCCATCTTGCCAAATCAAACTATTACCCTGCCCGATCAAATTCAATTTAATGTCAGCATACTAGACCTTAACTCAGCGACCATACTTTTTTTTTTTTCAGTGTTGTTATTGCAAGGCTACACCATTATTGAGAGTCTAGTCATGTGATTTTTAAGAAGTGAGTGTCAATGAATTGACCCTTGTCATCAAGAGGCAGACAGGGAAACACTCATGTTACCCGTCCATATGTTAAGGAATACTGTGGGTGGTAGTGACGTAAAACGCTGAAAGAATGTTCTACTAACCTCCAAAAAAAACAACAACATTCCATTCATTCAAGACCACTTTCATCAGTTTGACATGAGTGACCAACAGGGACAAATGACAAAGATTATTTGAAAAATATTCATTATAAATGCATACATGTGAAAAATGCTTTTTGAGGTTAATTATTTACATTACTCGTCCCCCGCATGGACATCTTCTTGTGGCTATGGTAAAGTCATTGATAAAAAGGTTGTTTTCTCCAAGATGTACCTATGAGGCTTGTTCTCACCCCATGGGGAGCCCCTCCAGCTACAGATAATGAGAAAACCAGTTGTGGCCCCAAAGGGGTAGCTAAACCTGCATTAACATAACAACTGTAGACTTTAACAGTCTTAATGTGTGTCAGGTAAATTCTAAAATGGACAGAAACATAAAAATACCTTTAATTTAATAATAATAGAAATGTTTTAAATATACTGTAGCTTTTATATTTCAGTTTTACAGTTTGTAACTTACATGTAAATGAAATGCACACAAGTTTGGGGTTTTTAAGATTTTTCAAATGTTTTTGAAAGAAGTCTCTTATATTCACCAAGGTTGCATTTATTTGATCAAAAACAGAAAGCAGTAATATTGTGCAATTTGCCAAACATTTGCCAAAAAAAACAATGGTACTGATTGACATCAATCCCAAAATTCAACAGATCTGTTATTCTTGGGGAGCCGGTGGCACAGTGACGCAAGCTGCCACAAAGACTTAGGCTCTAAAATGGCTGAAGCATAAAATGTTGGTTTCATTCAAGCAGTTACACAAATACACATCCTCCCAGTTCAAACTATTGCTCTCTGAAGACGTTTACACGTTTCCAAAACCCAGTTAAAATGTTTGATTGTAATAAATTAGGTCAACACGCCCACTGGAGATGTTTGGGGAGTTTTTCTCACAAATGCTAGTAGGTCCTAATGATAAATGGACTGATGTTGTTTGATTTACGAGCTATCCTAAGTAAGAGCCAAACTAAATGGTAATCCAGGGCTTATTATTCAGTGTTACCCTCTCCTTAAAGCATACAAACATCTCTGTTATCTGGATAACTTCAGTGCACCAAAAGCTTAAATACAGTTAAACATTAATTGTGATAATTGTGAATGTTATAGTAATATTTCTTCTGTGGAACACAAAAGAAGATATTTTGAAAAACGCTTCTTCTGAAAATCTTATATAATCTACATAATAACTCTACATAAGATTTTTGTCATAAAGGGGGCAGCTGTTTCATTGTGTCCTCTTTTGATGATATTAACCTAAATAATATGTGTCACAGTTGGTTTTGTGTTTTGTTGGTGTTCATGTCTTTTACTTTGTATTCATGCTCTTATTCTAGTTTCCTGGTTTGTCATGTGATTCCTATTCCCTCATGTGTTCCTGCCATGTGCTACCCTTGTCCATAGGTGCGTTCGACTTCATGCGGCGCCGCGCAAACCGATCGGCGGCTGACTTGAAGCAGTGCATGCCGGTTAGACATTTTGTCCGACTTGAACCGGCGCTGACTCTACGTCACTGTCACGTGTGGCATCAAAGTACCGCGATATCATTTCGAGAGCAGCCGGCTGACTCAGCTGGCACAGCTTTTTCAGAGCGACTGTAGGCGCACTGATGACGACACAGCTGTTTCACGATTGGCCAAATTCACCACATGACAACAATGACGTGTGTTTCTAACATCTTCAAATCCAATACTGCTCATAAATCTGTGTTTTTAGAACAGTAAAAGCTTTTTTACTGTAGTCGCAATGTTATATTGAGTCACGTTTATCATGAAAGCATATATACCCCTACTTTATTAGTATTTAAATAGTATATATTTACATTTAACTTTATTCTTGAACAGATGGCGCTGTATTAAGCAGTATATAAAAAGTGTTTCTGTTGCTCATGAAAACGTTTCTGAAACGTCTGTGTATTTGACAAATATTGCATTTAATTCACTTCATCTGTGATAGAGTATGCAAACACCGCGCGAGCGTCACTAACGGGAGCAGAAAGTGTCCGGCTTGATGGCTCCGTTTTCACCTCCGCCCCCGACTGCAAGCGGATACTCTCGTTGACTGCCGTCTGTAGCAGTGCTTCAAGTCGAACGCACCTCATGTGTCTTGTTCTCAGTGGTTGTTTTGATCATGTGGTTCTCTGTTCTGTTTTCTCATTGGTTCCTTTGTTGTATGTGTCAAGTTCTCATTGGTTGGATTGTGTCATGTGACCCCATTGTTCATAGATAGATAGATAGATAGATAGATAGATAGATAGATAGATAGATAGATAGATAGATAGATAGATAGATAGATAGATATCCCTTATGTTTCATTGTCCATTGTTTAGCTTTGTTCTTGTTCAAGTTCTTGTTTAGTCAAGTCAAGTCCAAAATGTAATGGACAGAAGATGATAGTTTTGGTCTTGTCTTTGGATGCTACTTTGTTGATGAAGGCTTTCTCAATTAGTCATGATAAACATTATGATCAAATAATATTGCTAGCATTGCATGATGGGAGTTTGGGCTGAATTCCCCACTTCAGAGGTTGTCATTTCAGAAAATGTCAAATCCCTGCACAAGTGGAGAGAATGAAGAGGCTATTCACAGACTCAAAACTCATTTTTGGCTTTGGCTGTGAGGTCTTGAGCCAGATGCATGGCAATCGATGATGTCTTTTGTTTATTGGGGTTGGGAAGTGTAAACACTAAAACCTTAAAGCTGTAAATAAACAAGAGGGTATTGAGTTCATGTATTTTCCCACTGTGAATTAAATTAACATAGTAATATTTTCCATCCATGAGTCACAAGACCTTGGCATGAGAGTGGCAATTTGAGTGGAAGAGACATTTTCTAATTTTTTTTTCACTATGGGGAAAAAAGAGCTGATCGATTTTGTTAATTCTATACTGTAGTGATTTGCAGATGTTAGCTTCACACAGGGTACCACTAAATGTAGTGATTTCAAATCTAAGTAGCACCACCAGTGTAATGGCTTTGGGCTTAAATATTAATATTGATATTTAGTTTTGGTCACACTATTTTACGGGGCACCAGCCAGGAATTTCACCTTGACAGTTAAGAACAATCATTGAACATTGTTGAATAAATAATAAATAATACGTTGTAGTCTGACCAATCTGAAGGATTTTGGAGAATCGTTAACTCGTTGAGCCTCTTACTGAATTATCAACACACACTTGAAGACACAAGTGTAATAAAAGTGGTTTTATTAACAAAAGGATAGACAAGAGTAACTAACAGCTACTAAATGGGTACAATGAATGGATAAAGTGCAAAAGATTGATAGATGCAAGTGACTGAGTTGGATGTTACTATGGACATTATCTTATGTAAAGACAAACTGTAGTTTCTTGGAATTATAAAGGCAAACCTTATTAAGATTCAACAAATAAATCGAGAGATTATTTGTTATTAACTGACATCAGCTATATAAAATCTAATGCAAATTAGATCATCATAAACTGACAATACACTCTAATGCTAATGGTCTCTGGAAAGAGGTTTGGAAGAGTGATAGTTACGTTCCGCATCTGGGCCTGCGACGTCTTCCTCTTGTTGACCTTGGCCACTCTGCAGTGGGAGAAAGGAGTCGGATCCGTTTCACAGCCTTGAACACAAAGTACTGGTGAACGATGAACTCCTGAGCACCGAGAAGGTCCTTGGTCTGGAAACACGCAAACGGAGGAGCCTTGAAGTTGAAGGTTCTGTAGTCTGTACAGAAGATCCGAACAACCTGGAACACGCAGGAGAAGGATCGCTTGACGAGACGATTCTGAAGTTGTGGGAGACGATCCTAGCAGTTTGGAACTCGCAAGTGGAGGATCACTGAAGAGAAGGTTCTGAAGTTGTTGCAGAAGATGGAGGGCACTAAGCTTGTGGTCGTTGTTGCTGTGGCAGTTTCCAAACTCCCCAAATTCACTCCTTGCAGAATTTCCTTGTTTCTCAGTAGTACAACAACAGCAGCTTAGTACATCTTGGCTTACCACATTTCTCTTAGCACACTTCTTTGTGTTGAAGAGAACCTTTTAATCTTTCCTGAGAAGGAGGTATTTACAAGTTGGCGTCTTTCAGTTCCAGCGTTTTGATTGGCCGATGCTGTCAGAGGTGGCCATGGTACACGCTTAAAAATAAAGGTGTTTCGATAGGTTCTTCACAGCGATGCCATAGAAGAACCATTTTTGGTTCCACAAAGAACCATTCAGTCAAAGGTTCTTTAAAGAACCATCTCTTTCTTACCTTTTTATAATCTGAAGAATCTTTTTTCACCACAAAGAACCTTTTGTGAAACAGAAAGGTTCTTCAGATTTTAAAGGTTCTTTATGGAACCATTTAGACAAAAAGGTTCTTCTATGGCATCGTGAAGCACCTTTATTTTTAAGAGTGTATGGCCCCTCTGATATGAGGTCTGTTTGCATAGCTTAAAGTCCAAGTTTAGAACAATGTCTTTAAAGTTTTTCCGATACATAATTCACTTTCCAAACCAATTCCAGATTATTTTTTTATGCTGAAAATATGAAGACCAAATATCAATGGGTAATGCTGAACATTGACCCATGCATTCATATATACAGTATATATCTTAATAGGTAAGGTTGCATACATTGTTGTATCACAAGCAGCACTCATTAAGTATATACCATTCTGTAAATGGATTTGAAGAAGGTTTATTCACTTTTGTGTCCATTTTGTGTGAATGCATGTGAAGATGAGTTTTTCATTTGTGGCTCTGGCCACCTGGCAAAACTTGTTTCTCCTGTGAGGGGGATTTATGATCATTCACACTTTGATAAGAGTAACGGAGACAAAGCAGTTCCTGAGCGGGGGTTACTGTATATTAATGTTACCCCCCCCTCTCCACAAGAGGTAGTGTTATTTTGTCTGAAGACAAAAGGCATTCATTGTTGTCCACAAAACCTGATCAAATCAAAATGAAGCTTTCCAGTCATCAACTGCTGTCCACTACAATACCCAATGTTCTTTGCGAACTAATTTCATGGAAGATATGGTATCCTATTCTAAGAGTCCAGTAACTAGATGTCCTTTAAAAGTGCATCACCTGCACTTTCTGTAGCTTTTTGTTTGAAACACTGAATTTTCAGTCAGCAGTCAATCTTGACAGACAGTGTTATGCACTGGCTAGATAAACTGAGATTTATACAAAAAAACAGTGAATAGTTTGAGTTGTATAAGTAATGAGCCATATTATACAACATTTGACAGCATAGACAAATTGAGGAACTTCGTATTTTTGATGCTGCTCTGTTGCACACCATTACACACCACTCTGATTGATTTAATAGTTACATTTAGTCAGCATCAAAATGGTTGAGATGCACAATCATATCAAAGAAGGTGTGCTTTACTGAGTGCAATGTAAGATCTCGTTAAACATTTCATATTTGACTGCTGACGTCTGATGCTAATATCCAGTGAGTTGCTCGAGTGTTTTGTCAAAATTCACCATTTTGAATTTATAGACTATCATTTATGTAATCCATATAATCCGTAACCAAATTAAATTAAATACCATAACGTAATTGCGAATAATTTAAAATGTTTACTTTTCAATAAATGTGTCTATGATTCCGTTTGTAAAAATAGTTCATTTTTATCCCTTTTTATTAAACATTTATTTTGCTTAAAGCAAACAGTAAAATGTGAGTGAATAACATTTGTTGGCGAGCTATTTTGTATGTAACACCATAATATTTTTTAAATAAATAAACAAATAAATTAAAACTGCAAAACCATTCAGTTACACTCATTCAGGGTATCATTCAGATTTCTAGGTTTCTCACTTGTAAATATGATTTAGCTTGGTCCTTCATCAACTCAAAACTGTAAACACGATATTTCCAACTCCATGTGAAGGCCACATGCCCATCATCCAAGTGAGAATACCAAACGGAAAACATGGAGCGTGTACCGAAGCTTTGAACTTGAAGAATAAATAATTGTTACTCCATTCCAGTCAGATACGTTACTCCAGTCCAAGTGTTGTTTAACGACAAGCAAATCTTCATGGCTTCTTATGGAACTATTTTCAATGGTCAACTTTGAAATGTAAGGTAAAGATTTTAACTTCTTGTTTATAGAATTGTATTGAATATTAATTTGACTGTGATATTCTGCAACCAAATAAAACAATTTCTTAATTATAGCTAACAGCTTAGAGTGTTTTTAGTATGTTCTATTTCACAGTGAATCATTGACTTTTCAGAAACTGCCATACCTGTTTATAAAGAATAATCTATGATCTAGTTTTTGATTATGTAAAGTAGTACAGTTTATAATTTGCCATTACTAGCAGCAAATGCCTGAACTCTGTTAGGATGTGAAAACTGAAAATATCCCACTGTTAACACATCTCACAACAACTGATGCACATTCCATGCTCAACTCCTATAATGAGTTGTCGGATGTGATGACACACGCTGTGGAAAAGCTGGGGTTGGAATGGGAGTGGGAAGTTGCCCAAAATCAGGCAAAGTTGAAACTGGATGACCGTTTTCTGGCCAGCCGCACTACTGTTCAGCTCTATAGACCTCTGACTTTCTTCCAAGACCTCCATCAAGAGGTTTCCAAGTCTTGGAAGCAACCCTTTTTGGTGTGTATTGCGGCTGATTTCGCTACCAGTTCTAAGATAGTGGAGCATGGTTATGTGGCAATGCCGGTTGTGGAGGAGTCTCTCACGTCCCATCTTGCACAGTCTTCAGCTCCATTGTGGAAGTCACAGCCTTTGCTGCCTTCTAAACCTTGTAGGGTCACTTCCACGTGGGAAATCCTACATGGTCCGAGGACCAGCTTTGTAAGACCCTGTCCAGCAGCAGGGCGGCTGTTGCCCCTGACAAATTACCTGGCAGATACTACAGACTATCCAACATGGTTACACCATCCAATTCCAAAAAGGGCTGCCTCTTTTCAGCAGGATCCTTCCCACAACAGTGTTCTCTGGGGAGATTCCGACTTTGAGGCAGGAGGTATCAACACTTCTGGAGAAAGAGGCTTGAGAGGAAGTAACCCCCTCCCAGATGGAGTCAGGCTTCTACAGCCAATATTTTCTGGTCCCCAAAAAGGTTGGTGGATTGCGTCAGATTTTGGACTTGCATTATCTTGGTTATGCACAGAGGTACCCTGATACTGTGGATGAGGTCCCCATTCCTTTTCAAAGAAGTACAACCGGGCATGCTCTTTCACTGCAAGATGATTACGATGGATGCCTCCCTTACGGGCTTGGGGCCGGTTCATCAAGGCTGTCCAATCTTCAGGGTTTGGAAAGGTGCTCTCCTCAATTGGCACATAAATTGTTTGGAGATGCTGGCAGTGTTTCTAATGGTCAAAATGTTCTAGCCCCTCCTGAAAGGGTATCATGTGCTAGTCAGGACAGACAACATGTCCGTGGTGTCTATGCAGATGGGCGAGACAAATCCTCCTGTGTGCACAGACACCGTTTTTGTTAATCAGGGCGGTTCATATCCTAGGTTGCCTGAATCTGGGGGTGGACCTACTCTTAAGGAGAGGGCTGGAGCTCGGGGAGTGGAGGTCACGCCCTCAAGTGGTGAGCCTAATATGGGAAAATTTTGGCCGAGCGACAGTGGATCTGTTTGTGTCTAGCGAGACCGCTTGGTATTCCCTGTCTCCTCTGTCGCCTCTAGGACTGGATGCACTGATTCAGGAGTGGCCCAAGACCAGTCTGTATGCCTTCCCGCTGGTTCAGCTTCCCCCGGCGGTTTTGCTCAGGGTGTGGGTGGACAGGGTGCGATGCCTGCTGCTCGTGACCCCGTTTTGGCCCTCTCAGATATGGTTTTCGGACCTGGTCAGTCTGTTAGAGGGACCCCCGTGGGAGATTCCCCTCAGACCCAACCTGTTGTCCCAGGCCCAGGGCAAGATTTGGCATCCTCGCCTGAATTTGTGGGATCTGTGAGTGTGGCCTCTGAACGGGGCTTGTTGATGTGCTCTGGTCTCTCGGCTGAGATTAACAACACCATCTTGAGCTCCAGGGCCCCATCCCTTAAGTGGAAACTTTTTATTTCTTGGTGTAGTCTACTTGGTTTGGACCCAGTCCACTGCCCAGTGGGTTCAGTGCTGGAGTTCCTACAAAGTTGTTTCTTTGCAGGGACGGCACCGGCTACTCTTCAGGTTTATGTAGCAGCAATTGCAGCAGAACATGCACCTTCAGGAGGAGTTTCCATTGGAGAGCACCCTCTGGTTTCTCAATTTTTATAGGGCATGAGACAGCTCTGACCTTTCTGCCCTGTTCGAATCCCTTCACAGGACTTGTCAGTTGTCCTGGAAGGTTTTTCGGGTCACCAGTTTGAGCCTTTGGAGTCAGCATCAAATAGGTCTCTGACTCCCAAGACTGTCTTATTGGTGACCTTATCTTCTCTTAAGAGGATAGGGGATCTGCAGACACTCTCTGTCAGTCCTTCTTGTATGGACTTTCGAAACAGGGGACTGGCTGTCACAAAGCAGAGGAGGTCTCTGGGTGACTGATGCTATCTCTGTTGCCTATGAGACACACAGCTTTACTCGCCTCTAGGTGTGTGTGCTCATTCCACTAGACGAATGGCTTTGTCTCAAGCTCTGTTTAGAGGGTCTTCCTTGGAGGATATTTGTGTGGTGGCAGGGTGGTCTTCTCCGCACACATTTATCAGGTTTTATAGTTTGGAGGTGGGGAAGGCACCTGGCTCCCAGGTCTTGGCTGTTTGAGTTTGATGCTTTCCTCAGTCTCCCAGGTAAACAGTCCTTCAGGAGGAGTTTCCATTGGAGAGCACCCTCTGGTTTCTCAATTTTTATAGGGCATGAGACAGCTCTGACCTTTCTGCCCTGTTCGAATCCCTTCACAGGACTTGTCAGTTGTCCTGGAAGGTTTTTCGGGTCACCAGTTTGAGCCTTTGGAGTCAGCATCAAATAGGTCTCTGACTCCCAAGACTGTCTTATTGGTGACCTTATCTTCTCTTAAGAGGATAGGGGATCTGCAGACACTCTCTGTCAGTCCTTCTTGTATGGACTTTCGAAACAGGGGACTGGCTGTCACAAAGCAGAGGAGGTCTCTGGGTGACTGATGCAATCTCTGTTTGATGAGACCTATGAGACACACAGCTTTACTCGCCTCTAGGTGTGTGTGCTCATTCCACTAGACGAATGGCTTTGTCTCAAGCTCTGTTTAGAGGGTCTTCCTTGGAGGATATTTGTGTGGTGGCAGGGTGGTCTTCTCCGCACACATTTATCAGGTTTTATAGTTTGGAGGTGGGGAAGGCACCTGGCTCCCAGGTCTTGGCTGTTTGAGTTTGATGCTTTCCTCAGTCTCCCAGGTAAACAGTGGATGGATGTTTTCAATGGAGCAAGCATTATTATGGACTCATATTTTGGTCAGAAATGATGGTATAAGTTAAAATTGCCTTAAGCAGGGCCCAAGCACCACGGTGCAAGGACCCTCTTGGAATTGCTCGTTTATTATTATTAGGACCTGAGCACCGCGGTGCGAGGACCCTCTTGGAACTGCTGTTTATTATAATTAGGGCCCAAGCACTGCGGTGCGAGTACCCTCTTGGAATTGTTTTTTTAATTTAGCAGTTTTTCAGAAGTTTGTTCATTGTATAATGCCAATCACACAGATGTGACTATTAGGAGTCAAAGTTATAGTGCCACTAACTGGCAGCAGAAAGTGTGTCATTTTCAAAATGCTTCGAAATCAGCCACTGATTTTTACTTGATTTTCTTCAAACTTCATCAGAATAATGTCAAACACGGCAGATGTAAAACGGCAAAGGGATTCTTGATGTCTTAAATAAGGTTGCCATGGGAACGTGTCAAACTTGACTATTCTTTTCAGGTGTTTTTAAGGCACTTGTCATGCTTAGAATTTCATTAAATTTAACACACATCAGAATTAATGATAGTTAGACACTTGCAAAACCTCATAAACGGGTGTAGAGGAGGTGCTCTGTAGCATCACCTTTTGACAAAAGTGAGCAGTTAGTTTTAGCTAAAGACACCAAACTTGGTACATATATTGTTCTCATTAAGCTGGACAACTTTCTAATTTACAGTAATTAGCTACGACTAACAAGAAGTCGGTTTTTGGAAAAATCAGACTGTGAATTAGAGATTAGAGAATAAAAATTTCCTGATAATTTACTCTCCCCCATGTTATTCAAGATGTTGTGTAGAGGAGGTGCTCTGTAGCATCACCTTTTGACAAAAGTGAGCAGTTAGTTTTAGCTAAAGACACCAAACTTGGTACATATATTGTTCTCATTAAGCTGGACAACTTTCTAATTTACAGTAATTAGCTACGACTAACAAGAAGTCGGTTTTTGGTTTAAATGCAGATTTTTGGAAAAATCAGACTGTGAATTAGAGATTAGAGAATAAAAATTTCCGGATAATTTACTCTCCCCCATGTTATTCAAGATGTACATGTCTTTCTTTCTTTAGTCAAAAAGAAAGTAAGGTTTTTGAGGGAAACATTCCAGGATTTTTCTCCATATAGTGGACTTCAATGGGGACCAACCCATTGAAGGTCCAAATTGCAGTTTCAATGCAGCTTCAAAGGGCTTATAGCACCACCAGCTGGCAGCAGGACGTTTGGCACATATAAATGTCTTTGACATTTAAATGCATATTGCGCACTTTTAGCTGTTTTCCTAAGGCCACCGGTTTGGGGTGGCTCTGGATGCAAGTGCCTTTTCAATGCTGCAGCTTTAATAATGAATTTGTTTGTTACAAACAAGCAGCTTTTTACTTCACAAGATGTTAATTGATGGACTGGAGTCTCTCATTCTGATGGCACCCATTCACTGCAGAGGATCAATTGGTGAGCAAGTGGTGTAATGCTACATTTCTACAGATGATGAAGAAATAAACGCATCTCTAACTTGGATGGCCTCAGGATGAGTACATTTTCAGCAAATGTTCAATTTTGGGTGAACTATTCCTTTATTTGAAATCACATCACTGTTTATGTCAAACTCTTGATTAATCGTAGTTTATGTCTTAATGTACCATTAGTAATGCACACACTATTGCCATAATATTTATCCTGTTTAATTTTTTGACATATATAAATAAACAGTAAATAATAGAAGTAAACACTACTCATATACAGTAGAACCTCAAAAATGGGATTCTTCTGAAAAGTAAAGTAGTACCATAATTGTTTTGACGCTGTATTATTATGTGCACTATGTAGATTTTTATTCATAGCTAGTAACTAAAGTATTCACACAAAATATTCTTGTAATTGGCTTTGGTAAGAAAGCACTTGTCAAGAAAATACTGTAAATGTAAAAGTAAATGACACAGGCACTGTTGACGTGTGAAGGACAGTGAAAGTTGCTGAAACAGTCGAGTTTATATTGAGTAGACTTGGAGCTGATGAGTGCGGCTTGTTGGAGTTTAGCTTAAGAATTAAACACTGGAAATTAAACACTGGAAAATAGCTTGGCTTTGAGTTTACCAAAGCAACAGTTTCAGCCCTTGCTAAGAAAACAGAGATCCTCAGTGAATACGTTATGCCAATAAACCTTACTGCCATCTCATTTAATAGACGTGTATTACAATGAATTATTGTTAATGCTTGTTCCCCAAAGGGATATACCAAACTGTTAAAAGCTGAAGTGGTTGGACACACAGTTGGTCCCACCCCAAATGCATACCATTGGTTGAACCAATGACACTGTGTTGATCAGGATCCTCAATAAATGATTGATAGTGCCATATTTATGAACAACCTCGCAGTCAAAAGAAGAAAAACAATGAATCATGATTAATTGCACTCTTTTTGTGCACACATTTATCATGAAATTAAGCATACACCATTTATTCATCATTGGTTTGCTAGCAGAAATGGTAGGACAGTTCTTCTTTGCAGTATATGCACACAACTTTACATCAACCAGAGTCAAAGTGCCATCTGATTTTTTTTTTATAGAAATTTCCATCTACCAGGGTTACAATATTTGATGTACTGTAAATGATGCAATTTTGTATTTTTGTGTTATTTGTGAAAAATTATCTTGACACTTTAAGGATTTTGAATCATTAAGGGTGGCGCTATCTGTTTGTACGACCAGCGTTCAATAAACTCTTTGAAAACAGTCATTATTTCTGCAGTTCCGTTTGGTGCCAGTAGTGGCCTAGAAATTACCAGTGTTATTATTTGCTAAAACTAAAACTATTAAACTTGTTTTCATTAATTGAAATAAAGCTGAAATCAAAAGAAAATATAAATATTAGATGAAACTAGATAGATGAAACTTTTTAAACTTAAAAAAAATGTAATAAAAATTAGGAAGCAACAACTAATTGAAATAAAATTAGATGAAGGACTAAAATTACCAAAATAAAAGATAAAGCTAAATATACAAAGCACATAGCACATAACAGAATTACTAAAACTTATAATTATCAAAGACTGATGATAACTATAAAGAGAGCTATAACGATAACTGTATTAGCATCCACACCATAGCACAGTAATGTTCTTTTAAGTGCGTGCATAGTTTCGTCTGCTGCTTTTTTAAAGTCGGGTGGATTTTGATTGGCTTTATTGTATATCATCAATGTTTTTAGCATTAATCATTCCATTCATTCCAAAAATATTGTTCCTTTGTGTCATTATTGTTATAGTTTATAACAATAATAGTATATATAGATAATACTAAAATAACACTGTTGTGTGTTTTACAGTCATGTAACCTGCTTTTCAAAAGTCCTGCCCCAAATTGTTGACATTATGTGAACTCTCTGCCTTCCAGAGCTGTGATAACCCATGTCTGTGAAGTCCATAAGTGTGTTCCATTTATCATTTTATGATTTTGAAAGGTGCTCATGAACGCTGACTATCTGCCATTTTGCAAAGCTCACACGGATAGTGACTCTACAGAACATTACATTCCCAAAGTGTGAACTCGAAGGAGATCTGTGAGGACCTTGGCAGCATTTAGAAGTGGATCAAAAGGTCATTCTGTAGGTCATGGCACCGGATGTAACAGAAAATGATAAAGCATTTTGTATTTACATGAAATGAGTTTGACATTGACATTACATCGTCCTATCTACAGTATATGATTGTGACTTTAAAGTCAACGCTTGTGCATTATTTTCAAAAGCCTTAATTACTGCATGAATTTGGATGTTGAGTTCACATTTGCATGTTTAAGTATCTACTCAGGGCCTGAGATGGCCTGAGCAGCTATAGATAAAAGCTGTTGGACACTGATGGTCTTGGCATATTTGTGTAGCAAACACATCAGTATTCACAGGCTGGTGAGAGGAGACACAGAGACCCAACCGGAGCATGAGACCAGAAGCACTGGCTTGGCTCAAAGCAGCCTCACAATACACAGATTTGAGAGCATTTGAGAAAAGAATGTCCATCCTACCAGACAAAAGCTGGTCTCTCATATGAGACCATAACTTGCAAATCCTTTAAACCAGTAAATATCCCATATTTTTTAAGTAGTTAACCTTTTGAAATAGAATTAGTTTTGTAGGACTATGAATGTTTATATATGTGAATTTAAAATGTATGTTGTATTGCTATTTTCTTATTGTAAATGAAAAAACTGCATACACTTTTTAATTTTTTTTAAATTATTATAATTTTACATTATGATACTTTTTTAAAGTAGTAATATAGTATTACAGTATTTATTTTACTCATAATTAGTTATTTTTACACAATACAGTAGCCTATCATGGTATTATTTTTACACTTTTTTTAAACAAAATAATAATTCAGTATACAGTAAAATAATACAACTTACAAAACCCTTGCAGTTCCTTCACAAACCATTAGGGGTCAATTTCCTGCCACTGTTTAGTCACATGACTAAATTTATGGCTCATGTGATTGGTCTAAAAACACTTCAAGATTTCTAGTAGATTTCTAGTACTACATTATATGTGGTTATACTCTCATGTAAATGGGAATATATGTTTTATATGTTAATGGTTTCATTTTTTACATTTCTAGACATTTAAAATATATAGTATTTCATTGCTTGTGACAGTTTGGACCAAAGTTGTTCAATTCCCAGCTGTGGTTATGTTAAGAATTTTGACTTGTGTCAACAAGAAAGGACAAAAGCCTGAATATCTACCAACAATGATGTGTGGTCCCAAATATTGGCTTTATATAACATGTAATTTTCATTATGAAAAAGAGCTGGTATTTTAAAACAATGAGGCGGATCATACAGTACAATCCAAACTGAAGCAATGCTTTTTTTGCAGTGGAGGCAACAAGTTCATTTTTGCACATTCAGAAAATTAATTGAGGGTGTAAAATGAGTTGGTATGCTTTGCTTGGCTCAGTAAGTAGGCTTTACAGTGCAGTGACCCAGCAGCGATGACTTGGCTCTCCGGTGTGCTTGCATTCATGCAGTGCTTGTTTAAACATTTGAGGAGCACATGAACAGATGGATGGTTGTAGCAGGTTTCATCAGGAAGTTACGATGTTCAAACTTGCAGGGGGGCCATTCTAACACTCGTGTCAACAGCCCAGGATCCAAGCAGACCAATCAGTCAATATCATAAAACAGACCCTGAAAGACATTTCGGGAAGACAGGCTGTTCTCTGAGAATGGCTTTTGATGGGCCAACACATTTGAGAGAAATTGTCTCCTTGAGGATGAGGAGAATGTGTAATGACACCAAACATGTGTCAAAATATTTTCTTTTTTTGTGGGGGACCATAATAATTTGATAAATCAATAAATCATGGATAAAACATGTGGATAAACAGATCAAAAGAATCATCAATTTGATAATCAAAAACATTCCATTAATATAAAACATCAATAAAAAAACACTAAACAATTCGATATTTAATTTAGCAATAAAATGTATAATGAAATGGTTTTTTTTCCTATTATATATTGGCCTTTTATCAATTTCCCACTTTGATGGGAGGGGAGTGGTGCTAAACCATCAATCATTTCCCCAGATGTTACTGTTATTAAACAACATGACAATATACAATACATTTAAATACAATAACATACAATAACATACAATTAAAATATAATTAACTAATCACATTAAAAATTTTAAAATACACTTCAGTTAAAAACATGTAATTATATAATTACATATTAAAATATAAATTAAACATATAATTAAAAATGTCAGAACACAATACAGTTAAAAAAGAAGTATATAATCACATTAAAAATGTAAAAAAATACAATGAAACCATTTGAATTATATATTTAAAAAGTAAAATACAATACAATTAAACAATTGAATAATCACGTATTTAAAATGTCAAAATACAATACAATTAAACATAATTATATAATCACATATCAAAATGTAAAAATTAGGGATGTAATGATTAACCGCGAGCTGGTTGAAAATCGATTCAAATATGTGACGATTAAAATCGGTTGAGATGGCAAACAAATTGCGATACAATTGGAGTAGGAGTTTATATGAATGTATCTTGCCTCTGAACAATGCATATTAAAGGGGTCATATGATGCGATTTCAAGTATTCCTTTCTCTTTGGAGTGTTACAAGCTGATTGTGAATAGATAAGATCCCTGAAGTTGCAAAGACTAAAGTCTCAAACCCAAAGAGATATTCTTTATCAAAGTTAAGAGTCAGCCACGCCCCCCTAAAACGGCTCGTTCTAACATGCCCCCACATATCTACCTCACTATGTGGAAATATTAGCATAATGCTGCCCAAATGTTCACGCAAAGAAAGAAGGCGTGGTTTCAGTAACCGCAGTTAGTGCTGAAGCAGCATGTCAGGGAGACGCTGTGTGTTTCTAGGCGAAAGCAAAAGCACTTTATTTGGCCTTCCAGAAGTAGATGCATTAAGGATTCTTTAAGATCACTTACAACAGAACAGCAATGCATTTTATGGACCACCGTTTCGTGAACCTAGGAGAGGAGGTAATTCTGACTTTGCTATGACAATCTGGCACTTCTGAATCAGCTACTGTTTTGGTATTAGTTTAAGTATTTGCTATTGACTGTTCAAATGTGGAGTTTTGCGCATCATGTGTGTGTGTGCGTGTGTGTGTGTGTGTGTGTGTGTGTGTGTGTGTGTGTGCGAGCGAACGAGAGGGAGAGAGAGAGAGCAAGACACATCACAGTGGAGTCAGCTGTCCTAACCGAGGCTTGTGTACTGCAAACACATATTCATCACTGTGTCTGTCACGAGACTCTGTTCCCCTTTCGGGCTCTGTCTTTACATTTATTTTGAAAGATGAAGCTCGCGATTATGGTAAGGGG
>NW_015505392.1:611976-638399 GCF_001515645.1 Sinocyclocheilus grahami | reverse complement strand
GCCAATCACAATGCACTGGGTCAGCTGGCCAATCAGAGCAGACTGCGCTTGTCGGAAGGAGGGACTTTGTAGAAAACGAAGAGTTTGAGAGAGGCGGGGCATAGAGGACCTACAATAATGTACAGTATTTGAAAAGTAATGTGTTTTTTGAACATTAAAGCATGTCAACATATTCTGTTACACCAAATACACAAAATAACGATCTTTAAAAAAGCATCATATGACCCCTTTAGAGTAGCGTTCATAAGCCAGCAACTCTGCTTTGTTTACAGCGGTAAACCAGGAAACGCTGTATCGCTGCTGTTCATAAGCACCACCTGCTGTCAGAGAGTGAATCTGCGTCTCATTCAGAGCTTCTGCTGTTTCGTTCAGATATGTTTTATGTAGTATAGTTTCACAAATCTAAAGTCAAACCATTCTGTTTTTGCTTAAAATTTTAAAATGATACAGTCTAATTTAGAATAATGTAGCCTATGCGGCATCTTTGTTTGGATCATGATTAAAATCCAGTGGTTGCCTCTAATTTTAAATGGAAAGAGCACAGAAAAAGCCTTAGTTTGTTCATATTAAGAGATTTCTTTCATTTGTGTAACTTACTTGTTTGATTTGCGGCTTGTTTTAAAATTTAAATTTAGTTTTGTTATATTTAAATTCCACAAAGAAACGTGCAGCAATAGCCTAATAAAACGACACCTTTTTATTTACTGTATAATGTCTTCAGTCTCATTTTGTTCAAAAAAATCGAATCGTGAAATCAAAATCATGAATCGAATCAAATCGTGAGTTGAGTGAATCGTTACATCCCTAGTAAAAATACAATTCAATTAAACAATTATATAATCACATATTAAAAATTTTAAATACAATAAAAAATATAATTATTTAATCACATATTAAAAATGTTAAAATACAATTAAAAATATAATTGTATAATTGCATATTAAACAATTTAAATAAAAAATGCATGAATTGCTCAATTGAATAATGCATTTTTAATTTATCTGTTTTTATTAATTGTATTAATTGATTTTTTTAAACCTTTTTTAATCTAATTAATTGGCTTACTGATTTCTCAGCCGATTTACTGATTTATCAAATTAACTATTCTGTGGCTCTAATGGGCCACCATAACCCACTGCAATATCAGGGGGGCTTTTAGTATTTAGTGCACATTCATGACGCTGCACCCATGGCATTGGCAGATAGAATTACTATGAAGAGAAGCCAAGTGGTGGCAAGGTCACTCAAATGACCTCAGTGTGATACTAATCACCCTTTGGTCTTGGTACATTTGCAAAAGCGCTTGGGCAGAATGTCAGTACAGTGGTTTGGCCAAAAAGTCAGATTTCACAGTAACCGTATGAAAGCTGTAACTACCTGACATCATATTCTGAGAATAGCAGTGGAGAAGGGTGCTGAACGGTGAGTCTATGGTAAGAGCATCAAGCATATATTCATGTGTCAACGACAGACAACAGCCAGAGCCACATGAAGCAATATTTCTAGGGATCTTGCGAAGCACGTGTCCATGGAAACTGGATTTTCTGCCCACCTCTAGCATCTGTCTTTCTCTTGCACGACACTTGGGCCGCAAAGATGGACTGGCGAGAAAAAGCACCTTGGAAATTTCCATCCACCCTTCCCATTCGGAGACCGGGATTGCTGCCACTCCACATTGGGCTGTGTGGGACGATATTTACCTTATTGATCCTGCACAAAATATTTATGTAGCCAACGTAATTATGCATTATGTCAATTATAATTATGCATTATGTTATATCAGAAATTGATTTGAATAATAAATACTACAAAACAACAAGCCTCTGTTATTATATTACACTATAGGGTACAACGGGGGGCTAATGGCCCACCTTAAGAAAAAATGTGCCATTCACTTTATACTAAAATGTATAATTGCAGAAAAAATATATCCGTTGTATTGAACATTAATGGAGCAACAAATTTTGTGTGAAAATAAATCATTCAAGTTTTTTATTTTGTGTTAAAAACGTATACATGTATGAGGTGGCAAAAGGGGCCTTTTACCCCACACACGGGGTAAAAGCCACACGGTATTGATACAAATACTTCAGCTAAAATAATGTTTTTTTAATAATGTCTAAGTTAATACTTGTTCAAAACAATCACTTTAGCAAAGTTTGTACTATTTTCTGCTTATTTTGAAAATAAAAAATAAAAAATTTTCAATAAATATACTGTCATTAAAATATGTTAATATAAAAATATATATTTTAATATGCAGAAACAAAATCGTTTTAATAAGTAAAGATTCTGAAAGTATTGAAGGAGATCCAATAATAATTGAATATATATTTACAGTAGTAACAACAAATTATATTTTATGATATGATATGATTAATAGCTTATTGTATTGAAATTCAAAGTTTACCATGCAAAGTTTTTGAAATAAAGCTTCATGTCCTTACTGTATGTAGTCATTTCCCTGAAATAAATGTATTTATTTCCTGATTGTTCAGCTTGACTCAGAGAAACAGAGGGGAAAAAATAATTTTGATTGTAACCTGTATGGTTATGGAAATATGAGCAAAAATCTCAATGTACTTATTATAGCGCCATCTATGGTCAGATCGGTGTGTGTGTGTGTGTGTGTGTGCACCTGAGTAGTGGGGAGATTTGGGACCATCCTGCCAAATTTGGTGTTTCTATGACTTACCCTTTTTGGCTGGCCAGACACTTTTAGGGCAGAAAAAGAAGAAGAAGAAAATCAGTACAAATACAATTGGGTTTCGACACCTTTGGTGCTTGGACCCCTAATAAGCATGGGATTTCCCGACATTAAACAAATAACCATTTACATGCTTTGGACGTTTGCATTGTAAGAATGTACAGTGAAACGAGATGTACAGTAAGAATGTACAGTAAGAAGGTGCAGTAGGAGATCTTGGAAAATGCTAACTTTAGCCTGATAGCATTGAAAGCGAAAGTCCTACCCACCCTGCAATCGCCGTCCAAAGCCACGCCCCCTGAATGCATATACGCTCACAGACCAGAATACCAGAGACAACATTACTAGGCTACATCAGCGGTTCCCAATTCCAGCCCATGTTCCGAAGTGAAGTTAACTTAAACGGATTTCCCCCGCTCAGGGAGTAGGGAGCAATGAACACTGTGTAGGGATCATATCGATCGGAACACAGTTCATACACGTAGCTCACTTCTAACAAGCTGGTTATCTGAATCGCCAGGACTGGAATTGGGAACCGCTGGGCTACATCATGTGTCATTCACCGTGAGAAAACTTTAAAAGTACTACAATACCAGGAAGGAAGATCGGGTTGTTGATGTTTGTCTGCCATTCTGGCTCTGTCTGCACAGCGTGCGTGAACGCGCTGATGACGTATCCTGTCTGCGCTAACCCGGTGCGTAGAGGTATGCTAATACATACTTTGACAGGCAGGTAGGAAAGCGAATTAAAACACTCGGACTGAGCGTTTTGATTGGACTAACATTTCTTGGTCCTACGCCTTCCACAGAATACATAAATACAGATAAATACATTTGGACCACTTAACTTAATGATTGCTATCGGGATGTGAAGAGACTTTCAACCAGCATAACAAAAAATGTTTCTGAAGACAATCATCTATTGCACCTTTAAGATTTAAAAACACTGATACGTTAGTTGACGGATTCTCCTTAAAAACGTACAATTTCCTATTAACTCAAAAGAATGTATGGGAATATTAGGGAATAGCAATATGGCGGCACGGAGGCTTCACTTTTTATGATGCCATGAACAATCCAGTTCTCTATTATAGACCTTATGCACAAAATATCACAAAATATCACAACTGTTACAGTAGTTTATATTCATCCAAATTTTGTGAACAGTCTGCATCTGAATTTTTGAACTCTATCTCTGGTTTCACTTGTAAGACCATTGACCCCGTGCAAAAAGAGCTCTGTGATAGTTCAGTTACTATTGAAGAGGTCTTACATGCTATTGCACATATTAAGGTTAATAAATCTCCTGGGGTCAACAGCCTCACAGCTGAATTTTATAAAACCTTATCACTCCCTTTCTTAAAGAGGTTTATATAGAGAGGATAGAAAATCAAGCTCTTCCACATTAACTCAGGGATTAATAACACTGATTCCAAAAAAAAAAAGATCCATTGCTTTTAGATAACGGGAGAACGGGATTTCACTATTAAACCATGATTATAAGATTTTTGGCCTGATCTTTGCAAACAGAATCAAGTCGATTATGGACCCCCTTATAGATGAGGCCCAATCTGCCTTCTTAAAGAAAAGGCATATTTTCAAAAAAATGTATTACTCACATTTATGTGTTGAGGATGGATTTGTTCTTTTCTTAGATTTTTATAAAGCCTTCCATTCAGTGGAGCATGCTTTTATTTTTAGGTCATTACAAATATTTGGGTATGGAGATTTTTTCTGTAAAGCTATACAAACAATAATGCAAATTGTTCTGTTAAACGTAAAGGGGGTTCATCTTCTAGGTTTTATTTAAAATGTGGTGTTAGACAAGGTTGTCCCATCCGCTGGGCTACATCATGTGTCATTCACCGTGAGAAAACTTTAAAAGTACTACAATACCAGGAAGGAAGATCGGGTTGTTGATGTTTGTCTGCCATTCTGGCTCTGTCTGCACAGCGTGCGTGAACGCGCTGATGACGTATCCTGTCTGCGCTAACCCGGTGCGTAGAGGTATGCTAATACATACTTTGACAGGCAGGTAGGAAAGCGAATTAAAACACTCGGACTGAGCGTTTTGATTGGACTAACATTTCTTGGTCCTACGCCTTCCACAGAATACATAAATACAGATAAATACATTTGGACCACTTAACTTAATGATTGCTATCGGGATGTGAAGAGACTTTCAACCAGCATAACAAAAAATGTTTCTGAAGACAATCATCTATTGCACCTTTAAGATTTAAAAACACTGATACGTTAGTTGACGGATTCTCCTTAAAAACGTACAATTTCCTATTAACTCAAAAGAATGTATGGGAATATTAGGGAATAGCAATATGGCGGCACGGAGGCTTCACTTTTTATGATGCCATGAACAATCCAGTTCTCTATTATAGACCTTATGCGCCAAAATATCACAAAATATTACAACTGTTACAGTAGTTTATATTCATCCAAATTTTGTGAACAGTCTGCATCTGAATTTTTGAACTCTATCTCTGGTTTCACTTGTAAGACCATTGACCCCGTGCAAAAAGAGCTCTGTGATAGTTCAGTTACTATTGAAGAGGTCTTACATGCTATTGCACATATTAAGGTTAATAAATCTCCTGGGGTCAACAGCCTCACAGCTGAATTTTATAAAACCTTATCACTCCCTTTCTTAAAGAGGTTTATATAGAGAGGATAGAAAATCAAGCTCTTCCACATTAACTCAGGGATTAATAACACTGATTCCAAAAAAAAAAAAGATCCATTGCTTTTAGATAACGGGAGAACGGGATTTCACTATTAAACCATGATTATAAGATTTTTGGCCTGATCTTTGCAAACAGAATCAAGTCGATTATGGACCCCCTTATAGATGAGGCCCAATCTGCCTTCTTAAAGAAAAGGCATATTTTCAAAAAAATGTATTACTCACATTTATGTGTTGAGGATGGATTTGTTCTTTTCTTAGATTTTTATAAAGCCTTCCATTCAGTGGAGCATGCTTTTATTTTTAGGTCATTACAAATATTTGGGTATGGAGATTTTTTCTGTAAAGCTATACAAACAATAATGCAAATTGTTCTGTTAAACGTAAAGGGGGTTCATCTTCTAGGTTTTATTTAAAATGTGGTGTTAGACAAGGTTGTCCCATTTCCCCTTACTTCTTTTTGATCCTACTCTTCAGAGGACCAAGACAAAATTGAATCACTGGATTTTAAGGGATTTAGTTGTATTTGAGTTGTATTGTGTAAAGCAGAGGGACTGTCAAGTTTAGTCTACGCTGCTACTTCACTCGGTGTTTCCAAGAAGATGTGTTAGTTTTCTTTGGAGGAACAAAACACATTACATTAGGAAATCTACAATAATGAATACTTATGAATTCAAATGGATTGAACTTCCTTGCTTTCTGTACTCTAAATAACACTTTTAAAATTAATTGGATTAGACATTTCATTCTAAACCCAACTTCTTTATGTCTTATACCCATTTTATTTATTTTTTTTTTCAAAATTAGGTGGTCTTAGGTTTTTCTTGATTTGCAATTATAAGATTGATAAAATTCCTTTGAGCTTATCCTGCTTTCATAAACAAATATTGCTGGTGTGGTCCCTACTGTACAAACATAACTTTTTTTCCCCATAGGTACCTAACTTGGAACAATTACAATAGATTATTTAAAAATAAATCTTTATTTTTTTAAATAACAAATGTCAAATGCCAGTAGACCGGGAAGATTTTTAAATTAGTGGTTCATTCATAAATTTGAGACCTTACGTTCAAGTTGTGGAAAGTTGTGGCAAGTTTGTTGAACCACCTTTTGCTTTAATTCCAGCCTTTAGTCTGTTGGGATATGTCTCTACTGACTTTGCACATCTAGACTTTGTGATATTTTCCCACTGTTTTTTGCAGAACTGCTCAAGTTCAGTTCAATTTGATGGTGACTGATATATTAAACTAGTTATTTAAAGTATATAGGTTGATTTAGTTTGTATTCTAATTGATGTTATTAAATAAAATGTTCCTATAGGCCAGTGGTTTTCAAACTGGGGACCCAGGGGTCTGTGGAAAAGTTTAGGAAAACAAAAGGTGTAAAAATGTTAAAAATAAAATTAAAACAACTAATTAAATAAGAGTTTTAGACCCGATTTTTCTAAGCAAAAAAGCAAAGCGATTTTAGCAAAGTGATTTTACTATGTCAGAAAATACCTTAAACATACAAAAATGTGTGCTTTGGAATCATTGTCATGTTGGAAGGTAAACCTTTCTCCCATTGACAACTTTCTGGCAGAGGGCAGCAGATTTTTGACGGCATTTTGCCCCATCCATTTTTCCTTCTATCCTGACAAGTGCTCCAGTCCCTGCTGCAGAGAAACACCCCCATAACAGGACATTACCACCTCCATGCTTTACTGGAGGAATGCTGTTATTTGGATGGTGAGCTGTATTGGATTTCTGCCAGACATATCGTTTGGTGTTGAGGTCAAATAATTCAATTTTAGTCTCATCGTTTTGGCAAAGCTCTGCATGTGGCCTTTCTTGAGGAGATACCGGTGTCCGATTTGTAAACAAGCTGGGCTGCGTTTCTCAAAAGCATCATAATCTAAGTTGATCGTAGAGACCATTGGTGGCAATGGGTCTACAATCTACTTGGGCCTATGATGCTTTTGGGAAACACAGCCCTGATTCTTTTCAATGAACCTGATAAATCAGTTTGCAAATCACATTGAACGATTCATAAGCGAATTGGACTGTACAGATTGCAGCTGTTCTCAAATCAATATCGTGGTAGTTTTAGGTAAAAATGAAACATAACATTATAATAATGAAAATTTGGTGCGATGGCTTCATGGGCACAAATCTTTTGACAGTCTGATAATCTGTACTCAGTTTTTTGTAAAATATTTGTTCCTTCCCATATTGTATGTGAACTGTGACTTACTTATTAAAGTGGAATAACCTCAAGTAGGTTTTCCATTTACCTCAGAAGACCTGGCAAACTTTTTAGAGATTTATACCAGTTATCTAAAAAGATATGGAAATACACACACACACACACACACAAAACTATACTGTAATTACTTTAAATTAGACACTTGCATCACTGAGAAATATGCTTTATTATATTTGACTTCTGTGCAGAGAAATTACTGTTGCATATACAGTAGTATTGAATATCCTTTGACTTATTAAGTGAAAAGCATGACTGAATTAATAGATACTAATGCAGAACAGACCAATTATCATCCTACATATACATTATTGTGTATATGAAAGGATGTTGGATTATACAAAATTGATGTGAGAAAATCGGAGAGTTTTGTTTCTGTAACTGATTCTACTGTAATTGTGACCAGACATTAATACTGACATTTTAGCACAAAACACATTGACCATAAAGGACCTACAGTATGAATTGAAGCCATTTAAGTCTGTTTAATGAACTGTAACAATGAAAAGATGCACTGTGTCTGTTTCTCTGCTTTGCTTCTTATTATGGCAAAAAAAAGTGCTTCTTGTGCAATAATCATCAAACTGGTACAGTGTATATGAGCCGAATGTGATAATAAACATACCTTATGTTGAGACAGTCCCAATAGCTGTCTCAAGATATGAGAAGTCTCCTTTTAAAATAACTGAAAGCCAGGTAAGTGGCGCCCCCTATCAAGCCAATCAATAAAGTGGCACCAACAAAGGCTGGAGCCTTTTTCTTTGCCACCCTGAATGCGGTGGGCAGCACAGCGGATATGAGGATGTTATTGACTTGTCCAAGCACTCTGCGGAAAGTCGGCCGGTTCAGGACACGCTCATAATACGTTTCCAGGTTGACCCGGGTCCCATTTCCCCAGTACCGACGGGACAGACCCAGGAACTTGAGGCGGTGAAGGATGACAGCGAGAGAGACATCAGCAATGCTAAAGAAGTCACCACAGAGCCAAGCCTGCTGACTGCCCTCTTCTGGAAAGATGATAAGATGAAAAGTGACAGGTTTAGAATCCAGATTTTTTTAAATACTTGGCATGATATAGAAATGTATTAATGAAAACTGTTCTAAATGCATCTTAATGGTTTTACTGTGAACAATTCATCCATGCATTATTTATTTATTTACAATTCTTAATTAAAATATCATAACTCTATCTTATGGTGAAACGACAGACTTCTCGCTGATGACATATGCTAGACTTCTCCATTCATTTAGTCCACTTAAGACCCTGCCCCTTTCTTACAATCGACTGCAAGCTTACTTTCACAACTGCCTCAATCGTATCAATAACCGATGGATAGAACCAAGGCCCTGTCCTACATTTTTTTCTTTTTTCAATAATCCGTTAGACACATATACAGTGGGGGAAAAAAGTATTTAGTCAGCCACCCTCTCTCATCTTTTTAAGTGGGAGAACTTGCACAATTGGTGGCTGACTAAATACTTTTTTGCCCCACTGTATGTCACAATACTGAAAAAATAAGGAGCCAGTTCACATTAAGAACTATAACTATAAAGAAAATGATAAGTATATGAGCATCCACACCAACAGACAATAAGGTTCTGTTTATGATAAGCATGCGCTGCAGTTTTATCTTCTGCCCTATAGCTCGAGTTATAGTTGTGGTGTAGACTCTGCTATTGGTGCGAACGGGCCTTAAACGTTTTAAAGAGTTTTTAAAATAATAATTAATTTAAATTTTTTTTATTATTATTTTGAATAAAACCAGTTATGCTCCCACATCAAACACATTTTAAGTTACTTGAAAACACTTGTATAATGCACCATAAAAAATAAATTGTAGATAAAATGTAAAAATCCAAGGCAACTTTTTAGGTTCTCTCAAATATTTTCTTAATAATTGTACTAAGTGACAGTACTTTGTTTTGTCAATTTCAATTTGTTCGTTTATTAAATGCAATATGCCCCATTCAGCCAATCCGTTTGTCAAGACAACTACTGATTTATTATTCAGCAAATTTTCATTTAGTAACAATAAATGAATTTATTTTTTGATAGCAGTTATCTTATAGGACACTTGATATGTTATGTGATCTATGCTATCTTTGTTTGTGAAGGAACAATCATCCTGCAAAGCAAGGACATCCAGGATATTCTTTTAAATGGTTGAACATACTGTAGGCTTCAACACTTGACACACAAACCTCAAGAATGGTGACAATCAACAAATGTAAAAAGATGAGCTCTTTACATATACACTACACTAGTTATTTAGGCAAGTTATGTTGGTCTGACATGGGTTTTTATGTAGTTTCTAGAAAATTGTCTTAGTATTTGAGACCAGAACATTCTCCAGTTCATCCAGGAGTTTCTTCAGGTATTTCATGTTATAATGGTCAAACAATTTACTCTAGAGAGATTCAAACAAATAGTGTTTTGTGACATTCGGCAATCACTTTCTTGGCACTGTAAACAAGACTGTAATCTAAATTAAGTGTACATACTCAGTGAGATCATCTGTGGTCTTAGCTAATGTGCTACAAAGAGCATATGCCCAGAAAGGGTAATCATACGAATAACTGAAACTGAACACTTCATGAATGTTTACTTACTTTCAGACGTCTCTGTTTTGCAATATAAGCATCTTTAAGATCGGGATTCTCTGCTGCTAGCTTCTTAAGCTCAGATTCCGTGTTTAAAATCTGTGCTATAAGACAGAAATCACTGTTAAAGGAATAGTTCACCCAAAATTGAAATTCTTATAATTTACTCACCCTCAGGCCATGGGTGTCCAATTCTGCTCTAGGAGGGCCACTGTCCTGCAGAGTTTAGCCCCCCAGGACTGAGTTTAGACAACCCTGCCCTTAGGCCACACTAGAAAAGTCTGTTTCTTCTTCAGAACAGATTTGAAGAAATTTGGCATTGCTTCATTTGCTCACCAATGGATCCTCTGTCTGCAGTGAATGGGTGCCGTCAGAATGAGTCTAAACAGCTGATAAAAACATCACAATAATAATCCACATGACTCCAGTCCATCAATTACCCTCTTGTGTAGCGAAAAGCTGCATATTTGTATCCGTAATTATATCCACAATACATCAAGACGTTTTTAACTTCAAACCATTGCCTCCAGCTAAAATGCGAATCCTCTATCCATAATATTGCTTTCTCCAGTGAAAAAAGCTGTCCCTTTTGAATCGGGTCAGAAATATGCAAAAATCAATCACCATTTACAAGTATAAACAGTCCAAAACAGTTCTAAACAAATAGCCTATATCAGTAGATTTTGTTTTGAGAGGACTATAGGGGACTTTTTCACTGGAGGAAATTATATTATGGATTATGGACTGGTATTTTGGCCAGAAAATAAATTTTAAAGTTAAAATGCCTTAATGATTGATTTGTTTCTCATAAACATGCAGGTTTTTTATTTCACAAGATGTTAATTGATGGACTGGAGTCATGTGGATTACTTGTGGGTTTTTCTCAGCTGTTTGGACTCTCATTCTGACGGCACCCATTCACTGCAGAGGATCCATTAGTGAGCAAGTGATGTAATGCTAAATTTCTCCAAATCTGTTCCGATGAAGAAAAAAGCTCATCTACATCTTGGATGGCCTCAGGGTGAGTACATTTTCAATTTTGTTTTGTTATTTTATTTGAATTTAAAATATAATGACTACAGGTCACATCATGTAATAAAAAAAAAAAAAGTTTCTTATTATAATGTATTTTAAAATGTAATTTACTTATGTGACTGCGAAACTAAATTTTTAGCAGCCATTATGCCAGTCTTCAGTGTCACATGATCCTTCAGAAATCATTCTAATATGCTGATTTGCTGTGCAATTAATATTAATTATTTTTGGTGCTCAACTATTGATAATAATTCTTATTATCCATTTTTGCTAGAGGATCCATTAGTGAGCAAGTGATGTAATGCTAAATTTCTCCAAATCTGTTCCGATGAAGAAAAAAGCTCATCTACATCTTGGATGGCCTCAGGGTGAGTACATTTTCAATTTTGTTTTGAGTGAACTATTCCTTTAATTCACAGTATTCACAAAAAATTGAAGGCTCATTTTAAGTTATGCTCAGTCCCTTTCTTACTGCGAATGTGGGTGGTGGCGTAAGCTGGGATGTGGGAGTCTACGGTGATCTCTGGGTGAAGGATGCAGCCATGGGTGTACGCATCCATCTGCAGTGAGTCCAGCAGTTCTCTGTAATGCTGAACTCGATGATAATACGTGCTTCCCTCTTCTGGGATCAGCTTTGGGGTATGCTCTGATTCAGAGAAGGGCACAAAGCACATATAGAGTATGCATTATGACCCAAAAATGTAGCTGCAATCTACATGAGCTGCTCTCCAGGGCAAATATCTTATTTTGACTCACCCTTCATTGCGTTCACGATTGCATCATGCTATCCAAATTTCTGCAGAGGCATGCAGAACATAAAATGGTACATGCAAACACAAATGCAACCAAATGAAAAAAGATAACAAATGCACTGAACACAGCAAAAGCAGCTCACAAAAAAAAAAAAAAAAACATAAGCCTGCAGTATCAAACAATTACAGCTATTAACACATTGGAAATCAGCTGACAGCTAATACAGACATTATGAAAATGGAGTGTTTTAAATGCATTTATTAAATGTGTATTCAGGTGCAGGAGTTCATTTGTTTAGTCATGCGTTTATTGAACCCTCTGATGCATGAATTATTAAATCACTAAGACAAAACTTAATGTTTCTTTTTACTTTAAAACAATAACAGAAATATTCCCAACCATTTATTTTATTTTAATTTAAAATATAATGACTACAGGTCACATCATGTAATAAAAAAAAAAAAAGTTTCTTATTATAATGTATTTTAAAATGTAATTTACTTATGTGACTGCGAAACTAAATTTTTAGCAGCCATTATGCCAGTCTTCAGTGTCACATGATCCTTCAGAAATCATTCTAATATGCTGATTTGCTGTGCAATTAATATTAATTATTTTTGGTGCTCAACTATTGATAATAATTCTTATTATCCATTTTTGCTGCTTAATATGTTTGTTTAAAAAAACGATACTGTGATTTTTTTTTTCAAGACTTTCATTTTATGGTCACTTTTGATCAATTTGATGCATCCTTGCTGACTAAAAGTATTATTGCCGCAAATCAGCATATTAAAATGATTTCTAAAGGATCATGTGACACTGAAGACTGGAGTAATGATTGTTGAAAATTCTTACATCAGAGGAATAAATTATATTTTAGAATATATTAAAACAAAAACTAGTATTTTCAGTTATAATAATATTTTACAATATGACCGTTTACTGTATTTTTGATCAAATAAATGCAGCCTTGGTGAGACATTTCCACAAATATTTAAAAAAATCTTAATTGTTTCAAACTTTTGACTGGTAGTCTAGAGAGACTTGGTTAGCCATGTTGAACTAAATAAATAAATAAAAAACACAATGACATATACAGTTAAAGGGACAGTCATATATTATTATTATTATTATTATTATTATTATTATTTGTATGTGACATCACACCCTGAATGATTAAAACGATTTTAAAGAAATGTGGTGAATGCATCCAAAGGTTCATCAACATTAGTACTCTTGTATTTATAGCATTTACACTGCAATTCATGCATTCTGTAATGTAAATACTGTTTTACACACAACATTAACCCCAAATCCTAAGTGTTTACCATCACAGAAGTTCTGCTCCAAATAGTCCATGATTTGTGTGGGGTCACAGATGACATTGTCATTGTGAACCAGCACAGGAACCTCTCCAGTGGGGTTCAGACGCATAAACCAGGGCTCATTGTGTTCACTCAGAGGCAGACTCACATCATTCTCCTCACACTGAAGACCTTTCTCAGCTATTGCCAGTCTCACCTATGACAGAAACACAACGTTCATTTGTTTGGGTGTTTCATTAGAACATTATACCAAAGAAAGACTGAGACAGCAGTTATTTTGCACTCGTACTCTCAGGCCATGCTCTTGTTTTACAATTCTACAATACCATTGTAATTAAGAAATTCAACACAGCCTACACGCTTGCATAATTACGCATCATTAATAATCTATAATTTATGAATAATTAACATGCATGCTGTCAATCAGCAATTGTTTCATTGAGGCTGCCATATGAATAGGAATAATGCAAATAATGGCAGGTTTTTAAAATATGTGAACATCACAATCAAAACAACAGATCAGATGCTGCATCCACCCTGATGCTCTTGGCCTGCCTACACCAGAAATGTTGAATTATGGGATCTCTTACCTTCTGAGAGCTGAAAGACTGAGTCCAATGATACAAAATCAGTTTAGACTCTTTGTTTTTTGTTCTCTCGACAACCTCACCGCTGTCCTGAGACAGTGCATCCTTCTTTATTAGGGTTTCCTTCTCATCCTGAGATTCACCGATGTTTTCCTCCGCCATTTTATCAGTCATTGGCCGTGTCTCAAAACCTAGTCGCCTTCGACGGTATGTTAGTGTATGTTACGCGCGTGCAGAATTCTTGCGCATCAAACGCGCTGCAGTGTTTATTGAAATCACGGACGCGTGTGCTGAGCCACAAATGCTGTCTAGGTAGTCAGCGCACTAGGTTTTGAGACACAGCCAGTGTGTTGAACGGCGCAGCCTCCAGTGGTGGTACCCAACTTCTTAAAGGACAGACATCCACATTCATAATCGTGAAATGTAATATAAATACAAATTAAATATGTATGTTTAGATTATTTTTCTATTTCAAACGTAAAAATCGAATGATTACTTCTATAGTAGGCTAATCTAAAATAAAAACAGGTAACAGCTCTTTTGTTAATATTTATAGTATATGCATTTTCATGGTTGAAGAGAATAAATCAGAAGCGCACTTTTTTAATGAGCCAACAGATGTCTCTGTAGTCTATCTTCTCTATCAAATTACATTGAGCCGTTGGTTACAAACTGGTATAACAGGTTGAGATTTTATTTTTGATTTCATTTTTTCTGTTGAAAATTTCGACTTGGCCTGCATATATATTTTTTTATCATAATTTATAATATGCAGCATAGGACTACTACTAATAAAAAATTGTTCGCAAATAAAAAAAGAACATTTCAAAATATTTTTTTTGCCACGTTTCACAAATGCTACTATGATTTTTATAGTATATGCATTTTCATGGTTGAAGAGAATAAATCAGAAGCGCACTTTTTTAATGAGCCAACAGATGTCTCTGTAGTCTATCTTCTCTATCAAATTACATTGAGCCGTTGGTTACAAACTGGTATAACAGGTTGAGATTTTATTTTTGATTTCATTTTTTCTGTTGAAAATTTCGACTTGGCCTGCATATATATTTTTTTATCATAATTTATAATATGCAGCATAGGACTACTACTAATAAAAAATTGTTCGCAAATAAAAAAAGAACATTTCAAAATATTTTTTTTGCCACGTTTCACAAATGCTACATGATTTTGTTAACTATCACTGCATGTTAAATACACGTAAATTAAAATTTTGATTTTGCAGACACATGGGTTGATTATATTGTATAGGCCAATATCATTCATCCATCCAAATCACAGAGATTTTACATAACTAAGGGATGGCACCAAACATATCAACTAAATTGATTATAGACAGACATCTCTACAAAAAAAAAAGGATTTAATTCAGTGTTGAGTAACAAAACAGGCACATGCTGTTTTTCATAAATGTAATATCTATTGTATTAGGTTATGGTCTTCACTGTCCAAGAAAATATTCAAAGCTGTTAATATAGCGTTTTAATTAAGTTAGATTATTGTAATTTATTATAAAGAAATCGAAATGATCTTTCAGCCCCCTTAGAAGTATGCTGAGGCCCCCAGTGGCTCCTGGGCCCTTGCTGTAGGGGTAGTGTGTGGTAATGTCATAATTTTGATAAAAAGGGAAAACTGAATTACAAAACTAAAGAACATAGCTAGATTTCACGTTTTAAAAGTGAATGGCAGGCAAATTGTCGGAGAGTTGGGAAATTACAACAATCCATGAAACGCAGGCCTACATGTCTATTTCTTCACTTATATCCTTTTATCACATCTAATGCATCCTTTTCAACAACCTGCCAAAGCCTTCAATGCCACACGAACAAGAGGTTTTAACATAGCCACATCATTAACAACATAGCTGCCAATAAATAAATACATTTCAGTGCTTTTAAAACATTACGTTTTCAGACAAACAAACAAAGGCTTCCAAAAAGCCAATGTATTTTTATGTACACAAAAAAATAGTGTAGGATTTAGTTTTACAGTTTGTACTCAGAAATTGTTAGCACATTTCACAAATAATCACTACAGTTACATTTTGAAATAAAAAGTTTGGAACAGTATGTTCTTGTAAATTGTACTCCAATAAACTTAAAAACATACTTTTTTTCAGTGTATATTGGATTTGCCTAATAAATAAATAATTATGTAATGTATTGTTTTTCACATTCCAAAATGTCATGAACATAAAAAGCACATCAAAAACACAAACACACATTTCCATCAAACACCCAGGTTTCCTTTTAATGGGTTTCCAAATCCTTCCAGAATAATCATGAGTAAAAGCAACGATAAAACAAATGCACAATTGTTCTTTGTCTAGTCCACAAAATTCCCAGGTATATGAAATTCAGCTTGGATCTTTCCAAAACATGCTGAGCTGGAAAAATCATTTTGTAGGATACTTCTTTAATTTTGTTATTAATACACAAGTTGTTTAGCATTTTCCATGCTTTATTTTTTCCAAATAAAGAAGACCAAAAATCTTGCTGTAGGAAAAGAGAAGAGACAGAAGAGAGCATTTCTTATAACATAACCTCTGAACTTGCGCCCTCAGTGAGGGTGAAGTAGGCGGGGCTGTGGCGTCTTTC
The DNA here is from genome assembly GCF_001515645.1 of Sinocyclocheilus grahami. Taxonomy (NCBI): domain Eukaryota; kingdom Metazoa; phylum Chordata; class Actinopteri; order Cypriniformes; family Cyprinidae; genus Sinocyclocheilus; species Sinocyclocheilus grahami. The sequence continues at coordinate 621,838 of NW_015505392.1, read as the reverse complement.
GCTGCCGCGCCGCGGTCTAGTTGTGTCTGCTCTGCGCAGCGCAGCGCCTGCGAGCGGAGGGAGTCGGTGAAACGCAGCGGCGGTTCCAGCGTGTGCGGCTTCGGTAATGATGCACTAAACCTGCCTGCTCATTCATACTCTCACAACCCAAGCAGAAATACCAAACAGCAACATCTCCATTGTGATTAATTCTTCCCGGTTTATCCGTTGCTGCTGAACTCGGCTTAGAAAAGAAGGTTTAATGAAAGAGAAAGACAAGAAGCGCTCGGCAACGTTACGACTGTTTTTATTTTCATCCCATTCTGAATGACGGGCGGACGGTTCGACTTCGACGATGGAGGCACTTACTGTGGCGGATGGGAGGACGGGAAAGCCCACGGACACGGCATCTGCACGGGACCCAAGGGTCAAGGCGAGTACGCAGGGTCCTGGTCCCACGGTTTTGAGATAGTCGGGGTCTACACCTGGCCCAGCGGGAATACGTACCAGGGCTACTGGTCGCAGGGCAAACGCCACGGGCTGGGTGTTGAAACCAAGGGAAAATGGGTTTATCGTGGGGAGTGGAGTCACGGGTTCAAGGGTCGATATGGAGTTCGGCAGAGTACCAATACACCTGCTAGATACGATGGGACGTGGAGTAATGGACTACAGGATGGCTATGGAGTCGAAACCTATGGGGATGGTGGTAAGTGCCACTGCAAATGTCATTTGCATGTTTAGGGATGAGAATCGTAAGCAGTTGAACCATTACTTTTGTCGATTCCTTAAATGTCCCATTAATTATTCTTTTGAGGAAGAAATGTTTGAAATAAGACATTCTGTGATTTACAGCAGACTTTTAGCCTACCAAATGATCATTATTACAGGTTTAGCAAATCAGGGATAGCCTACATTTTATTCTGTGTTTACAAAGACAAATGTTAGTCCTACTCCTAAACATATATTATTATAATTGCGGGCCTAAACATACCAAAATATGGTAACGTATTTGGTATTTCATTAATTGATAAATTCATAAATATAGCAAAACTCGTATCGTTGACTACAACGCGTCAGTTACGACGCTGATTTAAGCCTTAAGTACAACATAACACTGTAACAGCTGTTGCTTCATTTCGATTCGGACATGACGAAAGTAATCACTTGCGGTTCAGTGAGTCAGATTAAATTCAGAAACCGCTCCGACTGATTCACAATCGTTTTTGATTCACTAAAAAGAACCGGCTCATTAGAGTCATTCCTTCGGGAGTCGGACACACTTTGAAAGCGCTGAATGTTTTTTTTGATTCGCTAAAAAGAATCGGATCAAACGTCTCATTCGTCTGAAAATTTGTCTGCTCATGAATACATCTGAGAACTTTCTGGACCATCGTTTTAAAATTCCATTTAAAGTACTTTGATGACATAATTGTGTACATACATGCCAAGCATTGTAGCCTACACACAAGTGATGACAAGAAAAAGAAATGCATAATATTACAATAACAACAAAAATTGGATTAAAATAAAGTGATACGTGCTGAATAAAAGTAAGATTAAAGAACAATAAAATAAGTCTCTCTCTCTGTGTGTGTGTGTGTGTGTGTGTGTGTGTGTGTGTGTGTGTGTGTGAGTGTGAGTGTCTGTGTGTCTTTGTGTGTGTGTGTGTGTGTGTGTCTGTCTCTCTGTCTCTCTGTGCGTGTGTGTGTGTGTGTGTGTGTATATATATATATATATATATATATATATATATATATATATATATATATAAACACCTATCAAAACATTGCAAACAAAAAATACTGTAATAGGCAATGTGTACATTGTGTTTTTCAATATATTGATGATATATTCTTTAAAAAGAGCCTGATCATGAGAGTCATTCACTCAAGAACTGTACACACACTGGCCTCGCTGTATGGTTTTGGTTCACTAATAAGAACCAGCTCATGAGAATCACTTGTTCGGGAATCAGACTGCACTGAACGATGTAAGCTTTATGCAGTAGATTCAGTAAAGTTCTTCCCACTGAATACTAGGATACAATTCCATAAGAATTACATTTAGAGAATCTTTAACATAATAGAACGTCATAAAAAAAGGCCACAGGTCATTGCCATTGGGTGTAAATAAAACCCAATCTTTTCAAAGTACACTGAAGAATTGCTGGTGCATGAGAATTAATATTTATTTGTATTTATTTTACATAAATGCACAATATATAGTAATTTGCACATGGCATAATTTGACCAAGATTGTTAATTAAACTTGTGCCACAGTTTACTCTATGCCTTTCATGGCATTGCAATGTGACATCCAACATTTACCTTATGTTTTACATTTTGGAGCCTACATTAGTTTCCTAATTAGTTTTGGGGTCTGTGTCATTTGTGTCAGTGATTTTAGATTAGGCTGACTCTGATGAACACAGTGAACCTAAAACACATTTGTCATGCATCACTGAAGGGGCAAGAGAATTTAATTATCCAATTTTCATCAATTACACTGCGCTGTTTGCTTACTTGATCTACTTGATTTTAATGTTTCTTTCTATTTCATAAGGCACATATCAAGGCCAGTGGATGGGTGGCATGAGGCATGGCTATGGTGTGCGACAGAGCGTGCCTTATGGAATGGCAACCATTATCCGCTCTCCGCTTCGCACCTCCCTGGCCTCCCTAAGAAGTGTGCAAAGCAATGGTGCTGTTCTGCAGGATGCGGTACCCGACACACCAGTTGGAAGCCGTGGTGGTTTCGTGCTGAATTTTCACAGCGATACCGAAGTCGTCACCGGGAAGAAGAAGGGCCTGTTCCGCCGTGGGTCCCTCTTCGGCAGCCTCCGCCAGCTACGTAAATCTGACTCCAAAACGTCCATCTCTAGCAAACGGAGCTCGGCGCGTAGCGACGCCACCATGAGCCGCATCAGCTCCAGCGACGCCAACTCCACCATCAGCTATGGAGACGGAGAGGTGCCCGATGAGTACACCTCCATGGAGGACCATGTGGACGCCACCACCACAGAGTCATACATGGGCGAGTGGAAGAATGACAAACGCAATGGGTTTGGAGTCAGTGAGCGATCCAGTGGGCTGAAGTACGAAGGGGAATGGATGAACAACAAGAGACATGGATACGGATGCACAATATTCCCAGATGGAACCAAAGAAGAGGGGAAGTATAAAAATAATGTGTTGGTGCGTGGGATAAGGAAGCAGCTTATTCCTCTTAAAAACCATAAAACTAAAGAAAAAGTGGACAGGGCTGTGGAGGGGGCTCGAAGGGCGTCAGCTATCGCCAGGACTAAAGTGGAAATAGCAGTGTCAAGGTAGGGCATCTCCTTTGCTGAAAATTCTTTTGTAAAGCCAAAAATGAAAATGTTCAAATTCTGATGTGGTTCCAAACTCATTTGACTTTCTTCTTCAGTGGAAGGTGAAAGGAGAAATGTTGAAGAATTTAATAGCCACTCTTTTTCATATAAAGAAAGTGAAGGGGAATCTGAGCTGTTGAGCTCCAGAATGACAAAAAGTAGCTACAGGTATATTCCAAGTCTTCTGAAGCCATACAATGGTTTTGTGTGAAAAATAAATAAATAAATAAAAAACTGAGCCAAATTCAAATCTTCCCCTCTACTGCAGTTTTTGCCTAAAACTAAAATTATAAAAAATATCTTTGTTAATTTAAATAATACACACACACACACACACACACACACACACATAAATATTCAATAAAAAAACTTGCCTTTGCGACTGACTAAAATAAAATAAAAATAAATAAAAGCTAAATATAAATATTGGGGAAAATAATAAAAAATCACTAAAGCACATAACAAAATTACTAAAACTTAAACTAAAAAAACTTAAAACATAAAAATTTCAAAATATTAATAAATACTACATAAATAATACTAAATTAACACTGCTCCACTGTAACTTTTATATCTCAGTTGCTCTTCCATATATTCATATTCAATACAGAAAGATTTTGGTCACATTTTGGTCTGTTACACAAAGCTAACATATGGTTTTAAAAGACTTTGTACATAGTGCAGTCATGACTGCTTTCATGATACTTTAAAGGGGTCCTATTATACTTTTTCACTTTTGCAACTTTAGTTAGTCTGTAATGTTGCTGTTTGAGAATAAAAAAGATTTGCACAGTTACAAAGCTCAAAGTCCACTTCAAAAAGAGATATTTTATTTAACAGAAATCACTTTTCAAAAACTACAGCGAACAACTCGTTTGGACTACATATCACAAATACCGATGCATGGGATGAGACCTGGTTGAGCTGCACTAGAGAAGGCAACGAGTGTTATCACTATGTCGGAGACACGCTAGCTTTCCCAAATCGCGCTCAAATTGATTTGATTTTGATGCAATATTTACACTGAAGCTCGCAGGCGACTATGGTAAGGAGCATGACATTTCCCGACCAGGCGCCGAGTGGTGCCAATCACAACACACACTGGCCCAGCTAACCAATCATAGCACATTTCGTATTTCAGAAGGCGGGCCTTCATTTGATACAGGAACTATTCGAGCCGTTCATGCCAGACTGGGGAGAGAGGTGTTGTAATAATGTAAAATATGTGAAAAATAATGTGTTTTTCGAACAACCTTGTATGAGAACCTGTTCTAATACACCCCCAAAACAAAATCAAGACTTTGTAAAAAAGCATAATAAGACCCCTTTAATGGTGCGCTTTTGTCATTTTGGAGTTTAACAGCATGGATCATATGGCCAGTTCATTCTTCTCCTTTTGTAGTACATGTAAAAAAAGTCAAATGTGTGTTGGAACGAAATGAAGGTGAGTAAATGATGACAGACATTATTACAAGAATATATGACTGTCACAACTGTAGAATCATCACAGTTTAGCAATATATCATGTCAGTCATGACAGGTTGACTTGAAACTGCTGTGATCAAGTGCATCAGCCACATCAAGGCTTCTGTAACATTCCAAAGATTGTTACTGCTTGCACTGTTAAGCTGTGATGTCTGCATGATTCAGAAGTATGGCGTATATCGTATGGGGCATTTATTTAGATGTCATTTATTAACCATATGTCGTATTTTAAGTTGTCTTAAATGGTTAGAAAGTCTGAGTTTTGAAAGGTTGTGCAAGCAACCTTTTTGAGGATTGGTGTCTATTATTTGTCCATAGCTCAGATGCACAGGGAGCAGTCATGGGGTCATGCATCTCATGTACTGTACCCTATTATGATGTTTGTTCCCTTGCCAAGAGCCATACTTGACAGACACTTTAATGGATGTGTTCTGTAAACCACTTATTCAAGGCACATAAATTCATAACATCCTAAACAGGTCTTGGGAATCTCATATGCTCATGTTCCTTCCATTGAACAACCAAACAGATACTTTACCCAACATCTTAAATCTTCTTCAGTCTTCAATAGACCATATTTCAGTATAATACTGTAAGTTATGTGTGAATGTAAACACACACACTGTATGAAAATAACCAGTGGATTTGAGAGGTTACTTGCAGCCAATTTCCATTAGTGATTCAATGAAGGATTTTAATATAGTGAAAGCTGTCCTTATGTGCTCCCACTCTAATGTTGAACCCACTGGATGAGCAAGACCCTTGGTTCACAAATTAGTGGGCTTGCAACTTCTTAATGGGCTTTAATTAGACCTTATTTAGAATAGAATAGAATAGAATAGAAAACTTATTTTTCAATTACATACTAGAAGTAAAAGGATAGGTTTTGTTGAGAAGCAACACTGAATAAGATATTAAGACTTGTCATACAGTATCTTGAATGTAAGTGTAATTTGTCTTAATGCACTGGCAGATTTTTTTCGACTTGTTTTTAACTGGTTTATGTTTTTTAAAAGGGGGGAAATCTTGCAGTGCAGTAAGACCAAATATTATGCGGTTTTGCTTCTTAAGTAAATTAATTAAAATATTTGAAATATTCTAAATATTTGAAAAATGCTGCAGTATTGCAGAGTATGTCCAGCTCAGGTGATAAGATACAGTGAAATTAATACATTTTCATGTATAGTACCATTCAAAAGTTTGGGGTCCATAAGATAAAAAAAAAATACTTTTATTCAGCAAGGACACCTAAATTGATCAAAAGTGACCATAATTACTTGTAGAAGATTTCTAATTTCTATTTTAAATAAATGCTGAAATTTTAAATAAATGCTGAAAAAAGAAGAAGAAGAATCCTGAAAAGAAAACGTATCATAGTTTTTGCAGAAATATTAACGACTATTTTCAATGTTGATAAAAATAAGAAATGAAGACTGGAGTAATGATGCTGAAAATTAAAGGAACACTCCATTATTTTTGAAAAAAGGCTCATTTTCCAACTCCCCTAGAGTTAAACAGTTGAGTTTTACCGTTTTCGAATCCATTCAACCGATCTCCGGGTCTAGCGGTAGCATTTTTAGCTGTAGCTTAGCATAGATCATTGAATCTGATTAGACCGTTAGCATCTCGCTCAAAAATGACCAAAGTGTTTCTATATTTTTCCTATTTAAAACTCTTCTGTAGTTACATCGTGTACTAAGACCGACGGAAAATGAAAAGTTGTGATTTTCTAGGCTGATATGGCTAGGAACTATATTCTCATTCCGGCGTAATAATCAAGGAACTTTGCTGCCATACCATGGGTGCAGCAGGCGCAATGATATTACGCAGCGCCTGAAAATAGTCCCCAGCACGCTCCCTGTGCAAGCAGGTGGTCACGTTGGTTATGTTGACGGAAATTAGCCTATTTTCAGGTGCTGCGTAATATCATTGCGCCTGCTGTCCGTCAGTCTTAGTACACGATGTAACTACAGAAGATTCCAGTCAGTTTTAAATAGGAAAAATATCAAAACTCTTTGATCATTTTTGAGCAAGATGCTAACGATCTAATCAGATTCAATGATCTATGCTAAGCTAAGCTAAAAGTGCTACCGCCAGACCCGGAGATCGGCTGAATGGATTCGAAAACGATAAAACTCAACTGTTTAACTCTAGGGGAGTTGGAAAATTAGCCTGTTTTCAAAAATAGTGGAGTGTTCCTTTAAGCTTTGCCATACAGGAATAAATTACATTTTCAAATATATTCAAATAGAAAATGTGTATTTTAAATTATAATAATATTTCACAATATTAAAAATTTTTATCAAATAAATGCAACCTTGGTGAGCATAAAGACTTATTTTACAATAACATTAAAAATCTTACCGACCACAAACTTTTGAATGGTAGTGCAAATAATTTCTAGATTTTCAGTCAGAATGGAAGACATTGTGACATTTTAATGACCAAAAGCTAACACAGAAATTAGGTGATCAGTATTAAGCAACAGAGCATAAATTCTTAGTTCCTGTGTCACTCCAACTTGGGACTGAACCTATTTGTAACCTTTAACCCTACCAGGCCCACTAACTTTTTAGCCCTGATTGATATATTATTTTATGGGTTAAAGACCACCGATAGAAGTGAATGATTGTTGGTATGTGTATATGTGCACGTCTGCCTCATGTATGTGTATCGGCTGTCTGATGACCCTGATGTTCTGACCTCATGTTAGTGATCAGCCAATCAGTAAATAAATAACATGACGCAGAATATAGGCTGCACTTTTGCTGCTAGTGTTCAAAGGGGTCATACAGGTTATACAGTTGGTTTGAGTGCCACATTCGGGCTATTTACAGTTTCTGTATTTATTTGAACATGGAATAAGCCACATAGCACATACTGGGCACCATTAGCCGAGTATCTGGCATTTGTCCCTCTCAGGAGTGGTCTGTCTTCTGTGGTTACCTCTGTCTCAGCGAGCAGTGGGTCAGGGTTACAAGACTTACGCTCCAGGGTCATTACCAGTGCTATGAAATTAAAGTAAAGCCATTTTTACTATGCATTACTTGCATTCAGTTACAGCTGAGCAAGAGTCTTGGCTGGCTAGCAGTGCTTTAAAGATTAATATAGTAATACTCTTCACTATCTTCACTCCACCCTAGAGTATATTCCCTTCAAAGGGTCGTAAATATAATCCCACATGCTGGGGGCAGGGGCAGGGCTTTTGCTGCGGTCAACAGAATCTGCTGTTTTAGGAGGTAGTGTAAAAGGTTAACTAGCGTACTTGGCCTCACTGTGAAAGGAAACGTGACAGATTCCGTGTTAGGACAACTACAGAATATATCAAGTTCACTTCAGGTGTTAGCAAAGAAACTCGTTGATGAGAGTGAGCTTTAACTTAGTTTGGACTAGGGCTGTCGCGATAACCGCAATATCGCAATACCGCGCTATTGACGAGCAAACCGCAGCAACCTCGATTTTTGCGTGTTTTCTTTTTTCGTAAGGTTATGCCCTTCTCGTTTTACACTTCATGCATGTGGACTGAATATTAAACAAGTTTGTAATGATAACATAATGTGTGCCATGCTGATTTGTACAGAGGCTCCGTAGATTTGCACTTAACAAGCCTAAACAGACAGTGAATGAGAGAGAGATCGACTGAGCACGTGCGATTACTTGCGTCTGTCCTCCAGGCCGAGTCATATATATTTGTGAAAATAGGTTGTCATGTCCAAGGAAAGCGAAATCTCCGTCTTAGGGTGCTTTCACACTAGCACTTTTGGGGCGCACCCGGGATTGATGTCAGAGTTCGGTTCGTTTGGATGATGTGAACGCTGTCTTCCGAACTCGCTTAAAAAGGGTGGTCTGGGGTACGGTTCATGTGAACTCCGGTACGGTTCGCTGCTGATGTGAACGTAATCGTACCAAATCGCGGAAGTGAACCGCTATTAATGACGTATTATTTGATAAAAATGTGTGTTTGTGTGTGTGTTTCACTCACTTTCCTGATAACTGTGACTGATGTGCTGCAAACAGGGAGCTGTATATCTAATTTCTGTTCGCCTTCAGCGTTCTCTAGAGCATTTGCAGTACATTCGTAAGGCAGACGCAAGTCCCGTTATCTACCGAAGCTTTGTAAACAAAATGAACAGTTAAAAAACGTAAATATATAAAAGTGCAGAGAGCACACTCTTAAAAATGCTGGGTTAAATACAACCCAGTGCTGGGTAAAATAGGGACAAACCCAGCAATTGGGCTGTTTTGACCCAGTGTTTGGGTTAAATGTTTAACCCAACCTTCTGGGTAGTAACCCAACCGCTGGGTCAAAACAACCCAATTGCTGGGTTTGTCCCTATTTTACCCAGCACTGGGTTGTATTTAACCCAGCATTTTTTAGAGTGCAATGTTATGCAATTGCCGCCTTCTCCTGCGCCGTCGTTACTAAGCAACGGGGTAAACAGCTGCTGGCTTGATGACGCAAACGAACCACGGTTCGGACCCAAATAAAATAATATGAACACAGTCCAGCGGGGGCAGGGGGAGGGGGGTGCAATCAAACTCTGGTTCGGACCAGGCAAGCGAACCAAGTGTGAAAGCACCCTTAGCATCGACGCATAGCTGGTCAGCTGAGCCTTCTAAACTGGCACTCAAAGTTAAAATGATTTCAACAGCGTGTTTCATTACTTCTCTTTGAATAAATGAATCAGCGTTTTTGAACATGTAGTTGAAAGACAGCCACCACCTTGTGGCACAACACTGTAACTGCACTGACTGACAGCCCGTCTAGAACGCGCGCAGGTGGAAATATCAATAGAAAGTCTCTTGTCCAGTCAGATTAGAAGATCAGATTAGAACTAGGCTAACTGTTATACATATAGGCTAACGATAGCCTAACGATCTTATTGTCAGGTTTATGTTCTGTTATGTGGACCGTTATTTTGTCATTCTCTTCTGTTTACTTCACTTCCTTTTTTAACGCCATTTGGTTTCGGTTTAATTGTCTTCTGAATATGACCTCGTTAGATATATATATATATATATATATATATA
>NW_015505392.1:590702-593417 GCF_001515645.1 Sinocyclocheilus grahami | reverse complement strand
GAATAGCCTCCAATACATCACTACAATCATAAGAATCCACATTGAACCTACAGTAAAAATCATTGAGCTCATTTACCATTATTTGCTCATTGACAGCATGCATGCTCATCATTTTAGGAGTCATATTTGTTAACCACCTTACCTTAGACCACAACTTTTTTGAACTTTTACTCAGATCACTATCAATTAAATCTCTATACCTCTTACGAGTTTCTCTTAATTTATAATTAAGCTTTTTCTGAGCCAATTTCAAAAGTTCTGGATCCCGTTGTTTAAAAGCCAAGTGTTTCTGATTAATACACTCCTTAACCTCCTTGGTGATGTAGAGCTTATTATTTGAATAATGTTTAATCCGTTTAACTGGTATTACAGAGTCTATACAAAACTTAACATATGCAGTCCTGATTTCATTATGTCTGTCAATATCTGAGTCATACAGCACCTCCCAGTCCGTACAAAGAAAACAGCCCCTTAATATCTCAATTTTCTCCTGAGACCAAAGTCTCACCACCTTACCTACAGGCTTACACGACTTCAGCAAGGTGCGATACACAGGAATAAGCTTCACTGTATCATGGTCCGAGTTTGCTAACGGTGGTTTAATTTTCACAGTGTATGCATTTGATATATTCCCATAACACTTGTCCATACATATAGGCTAATGATAGCCTAACGATCTTATTGTCAGGTTTATGTTCTGTTATGTGAACCGTTATTTTGTTATTCACTTCTGTTTACTTCACTTCCTGTTTCAACGCTATTTGGTTTCGGTTTCATTGTCTTCTGAATATGACCTTGTTAGTTGTAACCCATACATACACAAATTATATATGTATATGTATGGCGATAATACCGCATACCGCGCTATTGAGCCACTCAAAATTACGGCAAGGGAAATTCCCTCACCGCGACAGCCCTAGTTTGGACCTACTGTTAGGTTAAATCTCTTATTAATGGAAAAATGAGTAGCATTTCCTTGTTATCACTTCTTAAAATAAAAAAAGACACACCCTAAGCTTCAAAAAGAAATGAGAAACATTAAAATTAATCAGAGGCTAATGGTAATGTTAGCCGATTGTAATGCTATTATGCCCAGGTCATATTTTACCCCAGAGTCAAAGGAAAAAAGTTATATTTGCATATATAGTTACACATTAAGAAAATGAAGCCTGTTTTTTTGGACTGTAAATTGAGAAATTCCGTTATATTTTCATTATTGTAATACAATGTTTTATATTTACAGTAAGAATATGTCTTTAACTTTATTATTCATTTTTTTATTAGCGTTATATTCATATTATATTTATCAATTATTTTAATCAATTCAACATACTACCATGATGAATAAATACTTTACAATTTAAATAAAATATATATATTTTTCATTTAGGAGAATTAGGGCAGAAATTATTGTAAATTAAAAAAAAAATTTTAATAATAAAGATGCTAAAATAAGTTTCATTTTCTTTAAGAAGAATACAATTTCTTGTTTCTGGTTTTCGGTTTTGACAAAATATGACCCTAGCAATGATTTGAAAAATATGAGGGTCTCATTAAGGCATGAATATTTATTAACTCTCAAAAACGTTGGGTGGCACGAACATATTAATTCATATACATTTCTAAATGTGACAAAATTATGTACAAATCCTTCCTCCCCGATTTCTAATGACAGCTTTGCCCCTGGTTATGCTTGTGATTATGAATAAGAGAATGAGCGAGGTAAAATAACCCTTCAATTTCTCCTCCCACCTTTTCTCATCCTCTTCACACTCGGCTCCATTTGATATTAGTCATTAACCATAAAAAGGAGGGCGTAAAGGAGCGTTTAATTGTTCAGTCAACCTACAGCACTGTGCTCTATCTCTCTCTCTCTCTCTCTCTCTCTCTCTCTCTCTCTCTCTCTCTCTCTCTCTCTCTCTCTCTTTCTCTCTTATGCTCACTGATATGTCAGCAGCACAGCACTCCGGCTGACTAAATAAGGCAAGGATGGAGTCAACTTATCAGCTCTGGACAGAAATACATAAGCCAGTAGCAGTTGATACAGTAGCCCATCACTGCCTGGCTGTCATCTGCCCTACGTGCCAATAGACTTCACAAATGTTTATCGCAACCATGACTTCATCTGCATTTGTCTCTTACCCACATGCAAGCACACAGATATAAACACAGTGACACACACACTTTGAGCCAGTTATTTAGCAAAAGAAAACAGTAATTATGATAATAATAATAATGACATATGACTTATAATGTTGAATGTACAGGTCATTTTGTTGAAAAGGCTTACATTAATTAATAGAAAGATAATTAAATATATTGCTTACCATTATTCATGTTTTTTCCACATTATTATTAGTATTGTTCTACCAATAAATTGTAGCGTTTATTGGGTCACCCAACAATATCAGAAAACGGATATTCATAGGGAAATTAACTTAACTTAACTTTTTAACTAACTTGTAGCATTTTAAGTTTAACAGTTGAGAACAAAGTTAAAAACAAATGGACAACAACAATGCATGACTATAATGGCATAATAAAAAATAATGACTATTTACATTATTATTACTGATTAAACATGTATAACATATATTATCTTTTATTGTTTGACTAATATTTAGTTAAAATTGTGTCAAAAAACCAATATAAATAAATTAAAAATAATTTCTTAATATGTGACCCTGGACCACAAAACCAGTCATAAGGGTCAAT
>NW_015505392.1:588837-589486 GCF_001515645.1 Sinocyclocheilus grahami | reverse complement strand
CTGACTAGAGCTTAATATGAGCAACACATAAAAAGACTGATAGACGCAGAATGAGGACACATAAATTAAAGCTGTGGTGAAAATGGAAAGCATGCTCCATCACATCTCAGTCTCACTCAGAATGCTGCCATAATTAGTTTGTACAGTTGCAAAGTCCATTACTGGATAAGTAGAATGACAGTTCTGATTTAATTTAGGCAAATTCGTAAAATGGAAGCGAAATGTGATTATTAAAACACTTGCATAATTTATGTTAATATCTAACGATCCACAGCTGTAATGATTGATATTAGCAATTGCGTTTAAAGCCAAGATTAGTGTATCACTGTCAGGCAAAACATCTGCCAGCTTTGTCATGCGGCCTCACCCTCCCTTTCAGACCAGATCTCTATGTACAGTAAATATTAAGAACGACATGGCATTGGCACATAAAACTGCTCTGATCCGCACCTCTGTTCAGACCAACCCATGTCAAAGACCTTCGTTTTTGTTAGTATCCATGAGCCTTCACAATCTCTGGCTGTTCACTAATCACAATGTATCTCTCTGCAATTCCCAGTGCTATATCTCTCTGGCCTTTGTTTAGTGCCACCACCGTTTCCTAAGCTCATTATATAATTCAGAAGATTTGAAATCCTTTGCACTTATC
>NW_015505392.1:580815-588089 GCF_001515645.1 Sinocyclocheilus grahami | reverse complement strand
GTACTTAACATAAAAATAATCTAGATTTGTATTATGAATAAATAAATAAGTAAAAAAACAACAACTATTGGTCAGTCATTTTAGGGTGTGCTTTCAGAGAAGGCACAGAACCATCTCTGAAAGCACAGTGTTTTACAGTGTGTGTTTTTTCTCACTTCCGCTGACTGTCATACGTGGAAGACGTTCCGGCGGATGACATAAGACGTCGACATTGTGTGATAAGTGACAAACGCGGAGACAAAACATATTTTTAATATATAAGATTGGATTCGTCTGAAAGAAGAAAGTCACATACACCTAGGATGCTTTGAGGGTGAGTAAAACACAGGCTAATTTTCATTTTTGGGTGAACTAAGACCTTGAGTCACATGATCCTTCAAAAATCATGTTAATTAGCTGATATAATGCTCAAGAAACATTTCTAATTATCATCAATGTTGAGAACAGTTGTGAAAACCATGTTTTGGTGAAAGCCATGACATATTTTTTCAATATTTATTTAGAACAGCATTTATTTGAAATGGAATTGTAACATTACACATTTCTTTTCTGTCACTTTTGATCAATTTAATGCATCCTTGCTGAACAGAAGTCTTAATTTCAAATATTGACCCCAAATTTTTGAACAGTAGTGTATGCTTAAATTATTTTTTACAAAAAAAGATTAAGAAATATTTTCACAGTGCAAATGGAATAATACAATTATTGCATTTATTATTTTTTTATTATTATTATATCAATATTGCACAAGTAAACAGTATAATAGTATTAGGACCTTATACTAGTATTAAGAAGTGAACTGTCCTGTTCCCCTTTCACCTATTGTAATTAAAGATGTGTGCTGGAGTTGTCCGTTAGGGCCAAATGGATTTGTTTGCACGTGAATCAAAGCGGTGAAGTGGAAGACTTGCCCACTTCACCTGCTTTTATCGACTGCACGCTCGTGAATGGAAGGAGAGGAAGCAGAGGGCAGGAAACAGTTTTGCCCTAATTAAAATTGCAGCTGGAGCTCAATGCAGTCTGTTGCCAGGCGATGTGACCTTTCCTCTAACAGGGTGCCGCAAACGATGTGCAAGAGACATCAAGTTTCTCAACAATGTACGTGATTGTGTGTGTTTAAGCTCCCAAAGCTTTCGCTTGAATGCACGACATGTAATATATCCCACCCTGCTGGAAGATGTATGTTTGTATTCGCCAGTGTTAAGTGAGTATATGTGATCCTTTATGCGTGCCATAGCCGTAAAGTCTTTATTCCGCTTGGTTTGTAAAGCTCTTGCTATTTGTTAACACAGGGCCAGATGATGTGTAGAAGCACCTGCCAGAGTGCTGTAGCGTTGCCATGGCAATTGCATCCAGTCATCCTGTCAGCCATGCACTGCTTTTTCTGCAGTAGAAGTGTTACTGTGAGGGAGGCAGATGGTTCGCTCCTACTTCCTGTTTATTTATTTATTTCATTAATTTAATAAAGAGCAAAAATTTGAAAGCAATTGCTATGTGACCACTGTGTAATGATCACAAGATAAAAAACAGGATGCAGATCTCACTGAGATGCAGAGGTTGCAAGATCTTGCTAAAACATTGCAGATATAAATAGGCTTCACTAATGGATGAACAAGTGGACATCTTTGATAATCAATGATACATTCTCAACCTTAAATGTTTTGTGGCTTTTAATTCATATCTGTTAGCTTTGAGGTCATGTATACGTTAGTTGGTGTACAGACTGGAGCTATATCCGAATATGCATACTTCCCTATATAGTAGGCAAAAAACATATGTGAAAAGAGTAGCATGTCTGAATTCATAATTTTTATAAAACAATAAGTAGGGATGTAACGATTCACTCAACTCACAATGAGATACAATTCACGATACAGATTTCACGATAAGATTTTCTCACGATTTCTTTAACAAAATTTTATTTAAGACAAACTGCATTTGAATCACAATCCAAGCAAAGATGCAGCATGATCAGTTTTTTAATCTAAATTAGATTGCATAATTTGACATTTTAAACAAAAACAGTTTAACTTTAGTCCAACTTTAGTTTTGTGAAACTATACTACATAAAACATCTGCACGAAACAATGATCACAAGATAAAAAACAGGATGCAGATCTCACTGAGATGCAGAGGTTGCAAGATCTTGCTAAAACATTGCAGATATAAATAGGCTTCACTAATGGATGAACAAGTGGACATCTTTGATAATCAATGATACATTCTCAACCTTAAATGTTTTGTGGCTTTTAATTCATATCTGTTAGCTTTGAGGTCATGTATACGTTAGTTGGTGTACAGACTGGAGCTATATCCGAATATGCATACTTCCCTATATAGTAGGCAAAAAACATATGTGAAAAGAGTTTAACTTTAGTCCAACTTTAGTTTTGTGAAACTATACTACATAAAACATCTGCACGAAACAAATACAGCTGACGGACTGAATGAGACACAGATTCACTCTCTGAGAGCAGGTGGCGCTTATGGAACAGCACAGCGTTTCCATGGTTACCGCTGTAAAAAAAAAAAAAAAGCAGCAATGCGCTTATAAACACTACATTAATATGCATAATACAGTCAGTTCCCCTCAGAGACATAACCTCCCAGCCCCAAATGTATGGCAATTCGTTTAACATCCCAACCGACTTGAATCGTCACATATTTGTATCGATGTTACATTTAGTCATTTACATTTAGTCATTTAGCATTTAGTCATTTTATCCAAAGCGACTTAAAAATGAGGACAATGGAAGCAATCAAAATCAACAAGAGAGCAATGATATGCAAGTGCTATAACAAGTCTCGGTTAGCTTAACACAATACACGTAGCAATGTTCAACCGGCTCACGGTGCATCGTTACATCCCTAACAGTAAGCAAAAAGTACCCTGGTATGGCGAGACACTAAAGTGCATCCAGTAGTGCGCTGCAGTGATGGCATATATTTTTAGGCCAAACCAGAAATTAGCATCACCCTGCTTCCCTTAACAGAAAGCCAATAGGACTTTTTATTTGTATTATTGCAGAAAATAAACTCCAAAGGTTTATGAATCTTACACATTTTCATCATGATAATCTTAAAAAATGAACAAATACAGAAGTTTGTCAGTCACCAGAAGTTAAAAGCTAAATGTAGGCTATAAACGAACTACAATATGGTCACATGACTTCATCGGCATGACCATTGAACCTCAGAAAACTCTTTGAGTCTTTATTTAAAAAAAAAAAAAATCCCTGAAAATTTTCATTTCGGCGTGATGATGTTTAATGTCCCTGAAAACCTCTGTAGTCTCATTTAGCCATTTAGCAACTGTCTTTTTCAGGACAAGTAAAAAAAAATAACTTTTACTTATTACTGATGTATTTTATGTTGTAGAATAAAACATGAAAATATGTTGAGCTTGTGTTAACTGCAGACCTTATTTCAGGCATTTAACCAAAAACACATTCAAAATAACCATTGACTTCAAGACAATGGAACTGGAAGTAAGCTAACATGCTTACTCATTTCTAGGTTTTGGCCTACAAAAATACGTTATCCCTGCAGCACTCTATGGACATTTGACTATACCTTGAGGCCATAGGAGAGAATTTGTGAATGGCGGTGACGTGACTCAACTGTTGTCATTGGTCACATAACAATAACAACATGACAAATGTAGTATGACCGGATTACATTTATACTAAATAGAATGCATTTTTTAACAGTCACAAGTAAGTACTTATTTAAAAGAAGTATGTACTCACTGAGTACTGCAAACTTAGTATATATACCATATACTGCAGATGTATCAAGAGCAAACATAGCTCATGCATGTGAGGAAACTAAAGACTATTAACGATTCATCAAGTGATTTCAAGGGCTTTTTAAGAAGGAGATCAAATAATGCTCACTTTAGTGGGTGTATTTTGTGAAGCGATGTGCTGAAATGCCTCAGGTCGACTCAGGACAGCAGCCTGTGGGGCACGAAAGCAATACTTTTTTACACTGATCTGAGATCTGTCGTGCAGTTTATTTGATTTTGACATGTGAATATTTTGTTCTGGGCAGTATTTTCAAAGACTACATGTTCTAAAGATTCTACAGATGTCAAAATTTAAAACCATAAGCTACTTCCACTTTCTCATATTAGCACGTAGAATATCAGCTGAGGTTTGCTTTGAGTAAAATCTCAAGTAATATTCGTCTTATGTGGCTATTTTGGCTTTGATGTCACATTAATACTCAGACAAGCACAAGTATCCAGGGTGATTGTGAGCAGGTGATATCTGGAATACTTGAAATTGTCAATGACTGCCACTCTAAGTATGTCAAAAAGAGATTAAAAAGCTAATCCAGGCGGAAATGCCCATGCACTGGGTATTTTCTATTTAATCAAAGCTGATTTGGACTATTCTCCCTGCCAAGCATCTGTCTATGTTTTAGTAATGGATGCTGAAGAGATGTTGCCTCTTTAGCCTTTTTGGTATATATACGCATTGAGTATCTCAGTATCCTGAGTATGAACTTGCCTGCAACAGAAAGCCAGGTTTCTTTTCTTATTTCGGCCGTGTCGGAAATTCTGAAATGTGCAAATTTATTCCGCCCCTGTATCAGAATTTGAGTGACAAGTTGGATGAGGTAGAAAATGTGATTCACACTTTTTTTTACCTTATTTTTGCTCACCAAAGTATGCCTACATCAAGAAAGTTTATCGGCATAAATTATTATAGTAAACCTACTGCATATTTCTTTGCAAATGTTGAAAGATGATCTATATTGAAAAACCTTGGAGTGGATCAATGCAGTGATCAAGATCACAGTCAAGAGTGTGTCTTTTATTTTGTTGTGCCAACTATCTGCTTTTTTCCAAGTATAAAGCACAGCTTTGTTTTTGTATTGCTCGATGCCAATGCCTTTATTTCATCCTTAAAGTCTTCTCTCATTTTATTCTAGAGAAATATTAGGGTCTGTTTTTGTGCTGCTATAGATCTTTTTCTAGTTTGAATATCCTTACATTTTGTTAGTTAACCTAGAATCAGTAAGATAACCGAATGCCACAGCATTACAATCTTCATGATTACAATGGCTGGCTGTATTTTTGTCATCATTGTTTAGGCCTATGTACATTGGTGCACCTATGTTCAGCATACCATTTTATTCCTCAACTCATTTGCAAATCAACACAGCTTGGATAAATGATTATGTTGTGTTGTTTATTTTAGCTAGCCATTAATTATGTCAGCATAATTCCACATTCCCACCTGCTGGAAGTCCGGCATTAGATATCGCATGTATGTAAAAGCATTGTGCTAATTGTGTACAATTTAAAGCATGCTAAACAATACATTTAAACATCTGACTGATTATTTGAAGTGTATTCCACTCAGTCTATGTATTTAATGCATTTGACTTGTATTGTAATGCAGTTTCAAAATATACTGTGAAAGTTCTCTTAAAGCTATAGGCCTAATAATTCTTTCATTATTTCTACCTAAGTTCATCTCTTTGCTCTTTTTGAAGAATCTGCACGTTAGTATTTTCATTGACATGGAAAAGCTTCACGTCGAGTTTCAAAAATGAAGCTAACCACCAAAAAAACAACACAAATTGCTTCAAATCACAGCTTTGTATGAGGAATTGACTCGAATTGAATTGGTATTCACCAGTAATCTTCCACTCCAGTGAGATTTGAACTGATTCGTAGTCAAGAATCGGATCAGTCCAATTCCTAAACAAATCGTTCAGTCTAATGTTCCCTGATTTGTGTTCAACTCATGACTCAATGATTTGCAATAAGAGTGAATAAGAACTAAAATTTGAGTCTTCACACAAAGCTGTCGCATGACTACTGTTCAAAAGTTTTAGGTTTTTTAGAAAATGTTTTTTTTTTCTGATCTTCAAAATTTAAAATAACTGTTTTCTTTTAATATTTTGTAAACTGCCTAAATCTTGTTGGCCCCACACTTTTGAACAGTAGAGCATAGTTATGATACTTTTATTGAGCTTTTTTTGTCCTTTTTGCCCAATTATCAGATGTGGTCACAATGTACTGTATGGAAAATGCCTGTGTAAAGACTTCAATTTGTCATTTTGTTTTACAGGTTTGGAACGACTTGAGGAGGATGAGTAAATAATTACATGATTTTTATATTTGTGTGAACTATACCTTTTAGGTACTGTTTATCCAGTGCTTCATCAGACCTTTTCGTAGCCTAAAGCGATGTGTTATTCAAAGAGATATAAAAAACCCTCCCTTTTTATTAGTTATTCAAATGCACAATACTCAGGTCTTTGTTATGATTCATCACTGAGACCTACGGTTTGATTTATGTCTGTGCACCACATAAACATCTTTGAGGGCAGATTTTGGCTGGTTTAATAAAATGCAAATATCTCCTGTATAACTGAGAAAATGTGGGAGGGAGGTCACTAAGAGAGCGAGGCGAGCACATACCAATTGCCAGCACCGGCTCACAGCAAAACGGTGTCAGCAAATGTAGCAGAGATTCCGCAAATAGCTCCGGGTGGAAAAGGACCTTTTGCTGTGCTCTGGAGGTAGCTTGTGCTACCAGAATCCTCACTTAACCATTATATGAAAACTTACAAAACTGATCTCAGATTATAAGTCATGTTAGCTCTTCTCAATGTGGGCCAATGGCCTGAGGGGGGGACCAGCTGATCCCACTGGCACATAGACGCTCATTTGTCTCGGCCCTGGCCTGAAAGGAGGTCACAGAGAGGGGTGAAATTCAAGTGCACCATTAAAATTAGAGGGGTGCAGAGATGCATACCGGGGTTTTAAATACCCAGAGGGTATCTTGAAGTAGGTACACACAGAAACTGATGCATTTTGAAGAGGTTGAGTATATGAAATAGAGAGATTTTTAATTGTTAGTCTCTCATTCATATTTTATAATGCTTCACATGTTGTTGTATATATGAAGAGTTTGGTTCCAAAATGATATAAATCCATTTTGATTAATTTGAGTAAAAATGTGTTTTCTTTACCAAGAAAGTGGCAAGATGAAAACCACTATTTTCTGTTTCAAACTTTCACATAGCATCTTTAGGTTATAATAACATTAAAAATTCAAATCCAGATTCTTTTTTTCTCAAACTTTTTTTTTTCTTTCAAAATGCAATAAATCCATTGAATCAATATAAAAGTTATTTTTCATATTGAAACTGTTGAAAATACACAACATAGTAAGTTGATCCACATATGACAACCTCTGAACTTGGTCAATACTATTCTTATATGCAGGCACTGGACTAAAAATACATTCAAT
>NW_015505392.1:571510-580730 GCF_001515645.1 Sinocyclocheilus grahami | reverse complement strand
AATATCACATTAAACCACAGAAATTCCTAAATGACATTTCCCTTACATTCAACTTCCAAAAGTGCATTCATCTTTACCATGTTACATTCATTTAGTTGACTAGTGCTATACGCTGTATTAACAAAAACACTTACACTGACAAGCTACGCAATATCACGTTCATAATCGAATGTGACTCATCTGTGATTATCAACGCGATATAACGTTAGCAGTGATCTACGGCTCTGTGTATTAAATGCCACTCCATCTGAAAGCACGTGATGGAGATTTACTACTTATCACAGAACCGGCTTTACTGACGAGATGCGCATGACAGTCGCATGCGATTTATCGTGCAGCCCTAATTTTTTTGTTTGTTTGTTGATCACAAAGTACAAAATAGATGAGGAAAACTAGGGTGCCGGGTGTATTCAAAGCGCCGCCATTACTGTCTAGAGTGCGTGGAATGGTGCGCTGTGATTGGTTGTTACTGTTTACAGTGCGTGGAATGGTGCGCTGTGATTGGTTGAGCGGATATATCGCATGCAGAAAAGGGAGACTGGCGTTTGTCGCGGTTTGGAAAAAAAGGGAGAAAACATGACAGAGTAACTCGGCTGATATCGTATTGTGCGTAAAATTAATAATTGACTTTTCAATACTTACCAGATACAATACTGATTTTGGCGGAAACTTTGTCGGTTTATCGCGTTTTGGAACCAAACTATTCATATACAATATAAGCCTTTGAGACCACACAGAAAATCTGGGATTTAAATTAGCAAATAATACAATTAATATGATATAAATGGTAATATAAACAATATTTAATAAAAGTAATATAAAAATGATAAACCTAAGTTTTAGGATTTTTATCAAATGTAAAACAAAGAATCATTAAAATTCTAAAATGTGTACCAAATACCAAAACATTCTGAAATTCATATTAATGTTTCAATTAATTTATGCTGATGTGGAAAATTGTATTAAATTCTTCAATAAATGTGAAATATACGAATTTTTACTAGTGGTGTCAGATTTTGGACTCTATTTTAAACTACCATTCAAATGTTTGGGGGGTAAATTTGTTTTCGATGCTGCATTTATTTGATCCAAAAAACAAACAAACAAACAAAACAAAACAAAAAACTGAAAAATACAGTAATACTGTGAGATATCCAACAATTAAAATGTATATTTTGATACACACACATCAGCAGAATTTTATATGATTGTGATAAAAATACAGCAAAAACAATAATATTATACAATAATATTATTATCACAATTTAAAATAACTGTCTTCTATTTAAATATATTTTAAAATGTCATTTATGTCTGTGATGGCAAAGCTGAATTTTCAGCAGCATTACTCCAGTTTTCAGTGTCACGTGATCCTTCAGAAATCATTCTAATTTGCGGATTTGCTGCTCAAGAAACATTTCTTATTATCAGTGTTGAAAACAGTTGAGCTGCTTTTATATTTTTGTGGAAAACCATGATGATTTAGTTTTCCAGAATTGTTCAAAATTCAAAAGAAAAGCATTTATTTGAAACAGAAATCTTTAGAAATCTTGTTACCTTATAAATGTCTTTACTGTCACTTTTGATCAATTTAATGCATCCTTGCTGAATGAAAGTATTAATTTACTTAATTTAATATCTCATGTGCCATTAAAGTTTTATTGTTAAGAGTTGAAAAAAAGATTTGACTCATCATACATGGTGTATTTATCATTATAATATGTTTTATGTGGATTTGCTTATTGAGTCTTATGGTGAGCCGTGAGGTTATACCAGGGACTCAAAGACTGGCCTCCATAACCCCACAGTCTGTCTAATACCCCAAATAGATGCGTCTAGAACTCCCTCACACTTCATCCCTTCCTTTGCACACTTCTGCATGAGGATTCTACAATGATCGTTATTATGTGACTATAAGAAATTGAGGCCCATATGTGTCAGAATCCGAAGCTGGGCAGAAAGTACTTCTTTGTCTTTCAATGATAAGCTATTTTTACACTGGCAGGCAGACTGTCCCAAAGCATCTGGCCTCTTGCATTTTTAAATATGGTTAATGATTAAAACAGATGTCCACTTTGTCTAAGAAGGGTTTAACGAAGCCGTAAACATCTCAATCCATCATAGTCACAGGAAGGAGCTGATTGATACTTTATAGGGAACTAAAAGCTTTAATTTCTATGCAAATCACTTTAAGATTCCTTTCAGACATCCCATTCTGCTGGTGTATCTTGATTTGACTCGTATTTGGAGTTAGTTCTAGCTGAAGCACCAAGTTGGACTAATCTGAGTGTTTATCTTGTGCTTTTGATGCTAGGTTGCGTAATAGTTATAGTAATATCCCTGAACCGACGGGAAAAATCGCCTAATGCATACAGACTCAATCTGGCTGTTCTGTGAGAAGATGAAAACAGTGTGTGTTGCAGCGCGTCAGGGGTTTTGGAGGGATTTGAGAAGCAGGTCACCTCTTGATTCCTGTCCATAAGCTTGTGTTTCAGTATGATGCAGGCTTCATTAAAGCCACCCAGAGGCCAAGTTTATCATGATCCCAACACACCATAAACCTTTCTCTTTTTTGTAACGTAATCTAGCACATAAAAAGTAAAATGATAATTTCTTTAATATATAATTGTTTTTATTGGAATATTAAAATATATATTATAAAAAAATAATAAAATATGGTATATTATATGTATGGTATGGTATAAATAGCTAATCATTTTATAAATATTGTGTGCAAATAATATTTTACTAATTTAATATAATAATATTTTAGTATTTTAATATTTTATATACTGTCAATAATTTAAATAATTCTATTTCCCTTTCAGTAGGGCTTGACCAGAATATTTGATTATTCGAATATTCGTTCGGTGGGTTGGCATTCCATTTTCAATTTTGAGATTCGAATATTCTTTTCTTTTTTCCGAACACCTGGCATCCCCCGTGAAACGGTTCTCATTCGCGCTTGAATATGAATCGCCCATGAGTGAACGTCATGAACATCATGATTCAGTTCATCTGGAAGAGAAGACAAAAGTGCCAAAGACCTTAGCTGTGTGGGAGCACTTTAAATTGAGTGAGGACAAGACAAAGGCAGTAGAGCCCTGCACGGACCTCAAATTTAGGCCCTAGCCTGGCCCTGGCCCGTGACGCTCAGGCCCCGGCCCTTGTCCGACAGCTTATCAGAGTTACCGGCCCGGGCCCAACCCAAGCCCGTCTTTTTTATCCCTTCTCCCAAAACAGCGTCTTTGGCAATTAATGTTTGTGGCTTACCCTCCTTGTGAAGGGTGTCAGTGATTGTCTTCTGGACAACTGTCAGATCAGCAGTCTTCCCCATGATTGTGTAGCCTAGTGAACACAACTGAGAGACCATTTTGAAGGCTCAGGAAACCTTTGCAGGTGTTTTGAGTTGATTAGCTGATTGGCATGTCACCATATTCTCATTTGTTGAGATAGTGAATTGGTGGGTTTTTGTTAAATGTGAGCCAAAATCATCAAAAATTTGAGGAACCAAAGACTTAAACTACTTCAGTCTGTGTGCATTGAATTTATTTAATACACGAGTTTCACAATTTGAGTTGAATTATTGAAATAAATGAACTTTTCCATGACATTCTAATTTATTGAGATGCACCTGTACTCTTTCAGCTATTAAAATAGTTCAGTTTTGTGTGTAATGGCAAAATTATTATATTTCATTTCAGGTATTTTATTAAATTAATTTAGAAAAACGTTTAGAGCATTTTTCGTTCGTTAAATATAATTTTTTGTTTTTTAAAGTAGCGGCCAGCGGCAGACAGTGTGCCTATGTTTGATCAATTTAGACTTCTCAAATCATCAGGACTTGCTTAAAATAAAATCTAGATATACTAAAACAGTTCAAGCATATAACAATGTTTAAACTTTAAACCTGCGCTATAATAAATGTGCACTATATACAAGTTTGTGTGGAGAGTGGAACCTAAAGCACGCTTTGCAGGACATGGAGGCGCCAGCACAATCACTTGCATTTTTTTTTTCAGGGGAAACAACTTAAAATAGCCTACGCTGTAATTTTTGCTCATAAAGGTAAGAATAATACATCAATCGGAACTGTAAAGGGTATACTTTTATTTGTGCGCACTCACAATATCAACAAAACATTGTGCTTTTATAAAATAAAGAAAACAGACATGATGCGGTTTCTGCCGTCTCGTCTTGAACAGGAGGCAGGTGCCAAATCCTGCTGGAAAATGAAATCAGCATCTTCAAAAAGCTGGTCAGCAGAAGGAAGCATGAAGTGCTCCAAAATTTCTTGGTAAACGGGTGCAGTGACGTTGGTTTTCAAAAAACACAATGGACCAACACCAGCAGATGACATTGCACCCCAAATCATCACAGACTGTGGAAACTTAACACTGGACTTCAAGCAACTTGGGCTATGAGCTTCTCCACCCTTCCTCCAGACTCTAGGACCTTGGTTTCCAAATGAAATACAAAACTTGCTCTCATCTGAAAAGAGGACTTTGGACCACTGGGCAACAGTCCAGTTCTTCTTCTCCTTAGCCCAGGTAAGACGCCTCTGATGTTGTCTGTGGTTCAGGAGTGGCTTAACAAGAGGAATACGACAACTGTAGCCAAATTCCTTGACATGTCTGTGTGTGGTGGCTCTTGATGCCTTGACCCCAGCCTCAGTCCATTCCTTGTGAAGTTCTCTCAAATTCTTTGATCGATTTTGCTTGACAATCCTCATAATGCTGCGGTTCTCTCGGTTGGTTGTGTATCTTTTTCTTCCACACTTTTTCCTTCCACTCAACTTTCATTTAACATGCTTGGATACAGCACTCTGTGAACAGCCAGCTTCTTTGGCAATGAATGTTTGTGGCTTACCCTCCTTGTGAAGGGTGTCAATGATTGTCTTCTGGACAACTGTCAGATCAGCAGTCTTCCCCATGATTGTGTAGCCTAGTGAACCAAACTGAGAGAAAGGCTCAGAGGCTCAGGAAACCTTTGCAGGTGTTTTGAGTTGATTGGCATGTCACCATATTCTAATTTGTTGAGATAGTGGGTTTTTGGGTTTTTGTTAAATGTGAGCCAAAATCATCACAATTAAAAGAACCAAAGACTTAAACTACTTCAGTCTGTGTGCATTGAATTTATTTAATACACGAGTTTCCCAATTTGAGTTGAATTACTGAAATAAATGAACTTTTCCATGACATTCTAATTTATTGAGATGCACCTGTACTCTTTCAGCTATTAAAATAGTTCAGTTTTGTGTGTAATGGCAAAATTATTATATTTCATTTCAGGTATTTTATTAAATTAATTTAGAAAAACGTTTAGAGCATTTTTCGTTCGTTAAATATAATTTTTTGTTTTTTAAAGTAGCGGCCAGCGGCAGACAGTGTGCCTATGTTTGATCAATTTAGACTTCTCAAATCATCAGGACTTGCCTAAAATAAAATCTAGATATACTAAAACAGTTCAAGCATATAACAATGTTTAAACTTTAAACCTGCGCTATAATAAATGTGCACTATATACAAGTTTGTGTGGAGAGTGGAACCTAAAGCACGCTTTGCAGGACATGGAGGCGCCAGCACAATCACTTGCATTTTTTTTTTCAGGGGAAACAACTTAAAATAGCCTACGCTGTAATTTTTGCTCATAAAGGTAAGAATAATACATCAATCGGAACTGTAAAGGGTATACTTTTATTTGTGCGCACTCACAATATCAACAAAACATTGTGCTTTTATAAAATAAAGAAAACAGACATGATGCGGTTTCTGCCGTCTCGTCTTGAACAGGAGCGCTTCACAAAAATGAATCAAAACTCAGCGAATACATGCCTCACAGACATGATAAATAAATCTATAGAAAGCTTTAAATGACCACTTAACGAAATAAAACAAATCGAAAACAAAAACGCTTTCATTATAATCATAATTCGTAAAGATGCACTTCTCTCTAAAGGCGCGTCTAATGAAGAGATGGCGAGTCAGGATCGTCATCTTCATCTTTGCGACACGGACTCAGAAAACACTAGTTTATTAGTAAATAATTAAAATATCTCCTTACTATTTCCCCCTGACACAGAGATGTAAGGTTCTTGTCATTTCTATGGTCAGTTTACGATTTTAGGCGATGTGTTGTCATGGCAGCAAAGTTTTAAAAATGCATATAACTTTACACAGAACACAGGATAGTAACTGATTTTTTCACGCTAAAATCATGTTAATATGTATATTGTGGCTATACTTTTGAAATGGTAACCAACATAATGCCACAAGTGCTCTTAATTGAGCTTTACTTACACTGAACTCAATACAGGTGCATCTCAATAAATTATATGTCGTGGAAAAGTTCATTTATTTCAGTAATTTAACTCAAATTGTGAAACTCGTGTATTAAATCAATTCAGTGCACACAGACTGAAGTAGTTTAAGTCTTTGGTTCTTTTAATTGTGATGATTTTGGCTCACATTTAACAAAAACCCACCAATTCACTATCTCAACAAATTAGAATACTTCATAAGACCAATAAAAAAACATTTTTAGTGAATTGTTGGCCTTCTGGAAAGTATGTTCATTTACTGTACATGTACTCAATACTTGGTAGGGGCTCCTTTTGCTTTAATTACTGCCTCAATTCGGCGTGGCATGGAGGTGATCAGTTTGTGGCACTGCTGAGGTGGTATGGAAGCCCAGGTTTCTTTGACAGTGGCCTTCAGCTCATCTGCATTTTTTGGTCTCTTGTTTCTCATTTTCCTCTTGACAATACCCCATAGATTCTCTATGGGGTTCAGGTCTGGTGAGTTTGCTGGCCAGTCAAGCACACCAACACCATGGTCATTTAACCAACTTTTGGTGCTTTTGGCAGTGTGGGCAGGTGCCAAATCCTGCTGGAAAATGAAATCAGCATCTTCAAAAAGCTGGTCAGCAGAAGGAAGCATGAAGTGCTCCACAATTTCTTGGTAAACGGGTGCAGTGACGTTGGTTTTCAAAAAACACAATGGACCGACACCAGCAGATGACATTGCACCCCAAATCATCACAGACTGTGGAAACTTAACACTGGACTTCAAGCAACTTGTGCTATGAGCTTCTCCACCCTTCCTCCAGACTCTAGGACCTTGGTTTCCAAATTAAATACAAAACTTGCTCTCATCTGAAAGGAGGACTTTGGACCACTGGGCAACAGTCCAGTTCTTCTTCTCCTTAGCCCAGGTAAGACGCCTCTGACGTTGTCTGTGGTTCAGGAGTGGCTTAACAAGAGGAATACGACAACTGTAGCCAAATTCCTTGACATGTCTGTGTGTGGTGGCTCTTGATGCCTTGACCCCAGCCTCAGTCCATTCCTTGTGAAGTTCACTCAAATTCTTGAATCGATTTTGCTTGACAATCCTCATAAGGCTGCGGTTCTCTCGGTTGGTTGTGCATCTTTGTCTTCCACACTTTTTCCTTCCACTCAACTTTCTGTTAACATGCTTGGATACAGCACTCTGTGAACAGCCAGCTTCTTTGGCAATGAATGTTTGTGGCTTACCCTCCTTGTGAAGGGTGTCAATGATTGTCTTCTGGAAACTGTCAGATCAGCAGTCTTCCCCATGATTGTGTAGCCTAGTGAACCAAACTGAGAGACCATTTTGAAGGCTCAGGAAACCTTTGCAGGTGTTTTGAGTTGATTGGCATGTTCTAATTTGCTAATTTGTTGAGATAGTGAATTGGTGGGTTTTTGTTAAATGTGAGCCAAAATCATCACAATTAAAAGAATTAAACTACTAAACTACTTCAGTATGTGTGCATTGAATTTATTTAATACACAAGTTTCACAATTTGAGTTGAATTACTGAAATAAATGAACTTTTCCACGACATTCTAATTTATTGAGATGCAACTGTATATATTAAGATATATATATATATATTTGGTTCATTCCCCCAGAAGAGAAGAAAACGTTTAGAGCATTTTTCGTTCGTTAAATATAATTTTTTGTTTTTTAAAGTAGCGGCCAGCGGCAGACAGTGTGCCTATGTTTGATCAATTTAGACTTCTCAAATCATCAGGACTTGCCTAAAATAAAATCTAGATATACTAAAACAGTTCAAGCATATAACAATGTTTAAACTTTAAACCTGCGCTATAATAAATGTGCACTATATACAAGTTTGTGTGGAGAGTGGAACCTAAAGCACGCTTTGCAGGACATGGAGGCGCCAGCACAATCACTTGCATTTTTTTTTTCAGGGGAAACAACTTAAAATAGCCTACGCTGTAATTTTTGCTCATAAAGGTAAGAATAATACATCAATCGGAACTGTAAAGGGTATACTTTTATTTGTGCGCACTCACAATATCAACAAAACATTGTGCTTTTATAAAATAAAGAAAACAGACATGATGCGGTTTCTGCCGTCTCGTCTTGAACAGGAGCGCTTCACAAAAATGAATCAAAACTCAGCGAATACATGCCTCACAGACATGATAAATAAATCTATAGAAAGCTTTAAATGACCACTTAACGAAATAAAACAAATCGAAAACAAAAACGCTTTCATTATAATCATAATTCGTAAAGATGCACTTCTCTCTAAAGGCGCGTCTAATGAAGAGATGGCGAGTCAGGATCGTCATCTTCATCTTTGCGACACGGACTCAGAAAACACTAGTTTATTAGTAAATAATTAAAATATCTCCTTACTATTTCCCCCTGACACATTCATGGTAATTACTTTTGCTGGGGCTTTGAGGCAAGCTTTAGCCTATTGTGTGCATTTGAACGCAGAACTCTTCAGCTGCGCTGACAGCACGCATGCTGCTGCTGGCAGGACACTAAATAGAGGTCTCGTGTTGTTTCCACCAGTGCGGCAATTTTTTCATCACTAATTGATGGATGTGTAGCGAATCAGCTCATGGGGTAATATGAATAATTATTCATAACTAGTTATAATTAATTATAAATATTTAGATCCGCTGTAGATATTTACTTGACCTCTCAGGGTCAACTGTCTTGTCAATTCTAAGAACGTTAATTTCCTGGTTAAGGGAAATAACTTTCTTACTGTACAACTCTACACAGAAGCTGTAGCATAAATCTGCATGATTAGGGACTCCAGTTATGAGCAAACAATGTACAACGTCAAGTGTGATACAAGTAAGACTTTATTAACTACATAAACACTTAAACTAGTCTAACATACTACATAAACACTTAAACTGGTCTAACATACACATA
>NW_015505392.1:547511-571095 GCF_001515645.1 Sinocyclocheilus grahami | reverse complement strand
ATTCGTAAAGATGCACTTCTCTCTAAAGGCGCGTCTAATGAAGAGATGGCGAGTCAGGATCGTCATCTTCATCTTTGCGACACGGACTCAGAAAACACTAGTTTATTAGTAAATAATTAAAATATCTCCTTACTATTTCCCCCTGACACATTCATGGTAATTACTTTTGCTGGGGCTTTGAGGCAAGCTTTAGCCTATTGTGTGCATTTGAACGCAGAACTCTTCAGCTGCGCTGACAGCACGCATGCTGCTGCTGGCAGGACACTAAATAGAGGTCTCGTGTTGTTTCCACCAGTGCGGCAATTTTTTCATCACTAATTGATGGATGTGTAGCGAATCAGCTCATGGGGTTCCAGACGCTACAGATGTCTAAAATATAAAAATAAGGAGAAGCCTAAAACAGGCCCGAGGCCCGGCCCACGTCTGAACTATGACGTGAAAATTGGCCCGAAGCCCGGCCCGAGGGGCGTAAAAAAGTCGTTTGGCACACCCAGGCTGTAATGCAGGGTGTGCCAAATATGCGGTTTGAAATTGGCCTACCACAACAACACATCAAGTTTGAAAAATCACCTGAGTTCTGTAAGTACGCCTATAGTATATTGTTGGTGTAAAAAAAACTAGCTGCTTTTATCCGCCACGTTAATCAGTATTTTTACACATGATAAAAACGTGCACTTAATTTGCTTGGAAAATACTTGCGAATATGGCAGTCATAAAAAAAACTTACCCAGCCTAATAATAATTTGTCTATATTAAAAGTATAGCTCTTAACAGACCTGTGTGTTTTGTATCACTACTGCAGTGTCCGTTCTCGGAGCATATAAGCACTGCCCGCGCGAGGCGCGCCGCTTCCTGCTCGAGCTGTTCTGTAGTTTATTAAAAGTTTATTAATCCTGAACGAGATCCCAATCCATCAGTCGTTCTGACGTAACGTCTGCGTTCCCTCCTTCAGGGAACAAGGTTTACATATGTAAATGAGACGATCTAAATATTAAAAGTGAAATATTAGGTGTACATATTAGTATTTTATATTATTTATATGTAAAAAATATTTAAATAAAAAAACTGTGGGTTTCTGTAACAAAGATTTGTTAGAATATTTCAATTAAAATTTAAATAACGTATAGATAAATATTATACTATTAATATTTATCTTTATAACATTTAAATGCAGATCTTACATCCTTTCAGAAATTTGAATTCCGAAAGACCCATTTTGCAAGCTTAAGTTTTCTTAAAAGCAGTAGGACTGGGAAGTGACACTATATCTGTACATAATACGTATACATTTTTCCAAATGAGCAATACATTTTTATTTATTTATTTATTTTTGAATACAGGTCTAGTTTTCTCGCCATGCATGTTTTCTGCTGAGTAAGAGGGATGTGTTCCTGTGGTCTGTGCCCTCTGACTGGATTAAATGCTTTGTCCCCATCCATTTGTAAAAGCAGGATTTGGATTTGACAAAAACGGGGGATCAGCACACCCCATAGTACGATTTAGGCAGAGGAATCCTCCACCCTCCATATACACACATGCATCGAGCAGCACACATGTGCACATACACACAGATCCCCACTGCCCTCCTCCTCCTTCCTATACACAGCTAAAGGCAGGCCACATCAATACATACGTTAATGCATCCTCGTTTCAATAACTCAGGCACAAGCATTCAGCAAAGCACTCATTCAAAGAATTTCATGACCTTAATGTATTTGCATTTATATGTATTTATATTTCAGAATTTAAAATATATACATGGCACAAGCACACTTTCACAGCAAAACACTTCTTTACATTTATTTAAATGCTGTAAAAAATTATCATTGTTTGATATAACTTTCTCTGTCGTGTGTGTACAGGACAACCCACGCAAGGACTAAGAGTGAAGCAGCAGACCAGGCCGCACTTGCAGCATGTCAGGAATCAGACTTAGCCAGAGCTGTGGCTTATGAACTATCTCCAAGCTTCCATCAGCCAGGTAAGTTACAGAAGAAAGGTTTTCCTTTCCCACCTACACACACCCCCTGAAAATACCCATTATAAAAGCCACCAGATTATAACCACACACCCTCACTTACATTCCTCGCAACAGATACCTTCTCTCCACATAAACCTAGCTCAGTGGAGCTCTGCTGAGGGTACTGTATTCATTTGTAAGTCGCTTTGGATAAAAGCATATGCTACATGACGAAATGTAAATGTAAAATAAAATAAAGATAAATGTTATACTATGTGATGTTTTATTAACAAGTTTCGGGAGGAGCGCGCGCAGATAATTAACACGGCCAGTTCATCATCAGTAATTACACCATCTATCCAATCAGCACAAGAGAGAACCTCTATAAATAATCAAAGCAGCCTTACCTCCATTATCTCCTGTCTTTAGCATCCCTCCACCACCCCGACTCCTCACCTTCAGCCCGTTCCTACCCCAGCACGGGGAGGAACACTCGGGGGAGCATTCTGGGTCCGGGCTTAATCCCGAGCTCGGACCCCTCTCCCCGGACAGGGGGAGTACCCCGGGCTCGAAAGTAATTACCGAGCTCGGAGCCCTCTCCCCGGACAGCACGCCAAATACGCATAACCTTTACTCGGTTCATTATATGTAAGTGTGAACTCGTGAAGTATCCAATGTTCCCTCTAAGCTGCCCGCACACTTCTTACGTTGTGACCGTGCAGAAGAAATAATATGCCATGCAAAGAACATGCACAAAAAAAAAAGAACTGGGAAAGCCATTTGATTCAATTCTGGTAAATGCAAAATAATTGAAATGCTCGGGCAAACCGTTAAAGGGCTCTATTTTAACGATCTAAGTGCATGGTCTAAAGCGCACGGCGCAATTGCGCTTAGGGCGTGTCCAAATCCGCTTTTGCTAGTTTAAGAACAGAAAAAATGACCGGCGCGCCCGGCACATGGTCTAAAAGGGTTGCCCCTATTCTCTTAATGAGTAATGGGTGTGTTTTGGGTGTAACGTGCAATAAACCAATCAGAGTCTCATCTCCCATTCCCTTTAAAAGCCAGTTGCGCTCCCGCCATGGCGGATTCGCTATTTACATGGTGGAATTTGCAAGCGGAAAAACTGAACAGTTTTCTCTTGAGGGAATGGATCTGCTCGTGCGTGAAAGCCTTTTTTGCCCTCCATGTGGGCGTTCCTGTAAGGGTGTGACGTCATGTGAAAATGATGAGGAGCCCATATAAGCACATATGAAAAAAAAAACTGAATTGTATAGTATGTGTACAGTGCAACAGCAAAGAGCTTTTTTACATTTTAGAGAAGCCAAGTTGCGATACTGAACAGGACCACATGGAGATGCCAAAAAAAAACTAAACCAACCGCCTGCTGACTGCATATATCTACTACAGTACACGGATCCATTCAGAATAACTAAACACAGCAACATAAACATGACGAATCAAAACATTATCATGAATGTGTGTGGAAACAACGAGAATGTATGGAAATGTCTGTGCCTGTGCATAAATACAATGTGCGATCAGTGCGTCAAGGGCACTCATACACGCATTATTATAACGGACTTATGCGTGCTTACTGTACTGTACGACTCCTGTACGCCACCGCAATCGTCTTTACCTTGATTACAGTCTTCATCCATCAAAACTTTACGTGTGAGGGCTCGCGCTCTTCAGAGACAATCACAGAATATGACAGAGCTCGTGTTTAAAAGCGAAACACACTGGGATGAATAATTCACTGAAAACGCAACACGAGTCTCTGTTCTCTCTGCAATCTCTGATGTAATCAGCCTGGGACAGATTGTTTGAATGCATTCGCTTACTGGATCAGTGGACTGAAAACTTTCCCGGAGTTTAGCAGCTTAAAATGATCTGATCGCATGCAGAGAAGCAAAATTGGGTTAAAGGGTTAGAATAGAAATTGTGCTTCGATAATTTTGCGTTAATTGCGTTAAATTATTTTAACGTGTTAAGGATTGTAAAATTAATCGCGTGCGTTAATGCGTTAACGTTGACAGCCCTAATTGTATTATATTATATTATAAGAGATGCCAAAAAAAAACTAAACCAACCGCCTGCTGACTGCATATATCTACTACAGTACACGGATCCATTCAGAATAACTAAACACAGCAACATAAACATGACGAATCAAAACATTATCATGAATGTGTGTGGAAACAACGAGAATGTATGGAAATGTCTGTGCCTGTGCATAAATACAATGTGCGATCAGTGCGTCAAGGGCACTCATACACGCATTATTATAACGGACTTATGCGTGCTTACTGTACTGTACGACTCCTGTACGCCACCGCAATCGTCTTTACCTTGATTACAGTCTTCATCCATCAAAACTTTACGTGTGAGGGCTCGCGCTCTTCAGAGACAATCACAGAATATGACAGAGCTCGTGTTTAAAAGCGAAACACACTGGGATGAATAATTCACTGAAAACGCAACACGAGTCTCTGTTCTCTCTGCAATCTCTGATGTAATCAGCCTGGGACAGATTGTTTGAATGCATTCGCTTACTGGATCAGTGGACTGAAAACTTTCCCGGAGTTTAGCAGCTTAAAATGATCTGATCGCATGCAGAGAAGCAAAATTGGGTTAAAGGGTTAGAATAGAAATTGTGCTTCGATAATTTTGCGTTAATTGCGTTAAATTATTTTAACGTGTTAAGGATTGTAAAATTAATCGCGTGCGTTAATGCGTTAACGTTGACAGCCCTAATTGTATTATATTATATTATAATAAAGAATTGAAATGTTCTGTGTGATTTTTTTTTTTTTTTTTTTTATTATTTTTAATATAATTTCTTGGTAAAACAGCACTGTAAAAATGTTTTCTCAGGTAGCCTAAAATGTGCATCATTTAGTTACATCAAGGGTCAAATCAAATATAAATAGCACATTCAAGTTAAAAGTTACACACTTTTTTGTGTGCGCGCTGTACAGGTGTGATATAAAGAATGTTTTTGCTCAGGTGGCCAAAATGTCCGCCCAATAGAGAGAAGTTTTGCTCAGCAAGAAAAAAAATTAGAGGGAACATTGTATGTATCTATTTAAAATATTTATCTATATGTAACACTTAAATGTTTTTAGGGTTTTTTTGGGGGGGGGGACTGACAGTTTTGCAAGCTTAGTTTTTTTTAATGCAGTGGGACTGGGAAGTGATGGTAAATATCAGAATATCTCTACATAATACATAAACATTTTCTTATTACATTTATGCATTTGTCAGAAAATTTTATCTAAAGGAACTTCCATTTTGTCTGTTCATGTTTGAAGCTACAGGAATGCGTTTTCCTCTAAATTGACCCTTTAAATTTTGCACTTGCAGATTCACATTCTAATACTGATGTGGTAGCGGATTAGGAACATTGTTTTTTTATGTTTAATGTTATTTTTATCATTAATTGTGCACAATGAGCAAATTACACTTAAATGCAATGGGAAAACAAGTTTTGTTTTTTTTCTTACCCCATTGGCAAATATTTGTTTGAAGCATAATGTCACTTCATTTTGATGAATTTTTCAGAAAACAACATTGTATTTTACTTTTGCTTTTCAATGTACCGTGATTTAAGAATGTTTAGATATTTTCCTAAAAATACAAGACAAAATTACTTTTTGTATAATTTTATAATTATAAAAATAATTTTTGCAGTGTGCATTGACAGTCCTATTCAAAACAAATTAAGTTTATTACTCAACATTACAGAGCACTAGTATTAGTAGTCTGTTCCTCTGTGATTGTTCTAGTTCCCTTTGGAAGTACTTCCGACAGCAGCCAAAGAATGTTGTCCATATCAAACCGAGAATGTTCTCTGGATGAGGAATGTTAGGCTTGTTGAGTGTGTTGTGCGTACGGCACATTGCTCTCAGTAAGCAGATTCAGATAAGAAGAGGGCATGTCAAGTTACAGCTCTATTGTGCCGCTCAGCTCTCATGGAAAAGGTCCCAGAAACACTTCTTAGTTTTCAGAAGCAAACCCCACCCAAACTACACCATAAACTCCTGCCAGCTGAGCACAGGGAGGTCAAGGGAGAAAGGTCAAACTCACAAGGGGCTTGGTACATAACCTTCTGCAGATCTATAACTGGAAATCACCTTCAAAAGGAGACGCTCATGTTGGACAGGATATGACTGTGCAAATGAATCATGTCTTACACTTACCTGTGAAGTCTTTGTGAGAGCTGCTAGGGAGATAAAATCTTAATTAAACTGAGCTGTTTCGGGAGAACTACTGTTGCTCTGATTTGCTGATTTGAGCTCACTTTTTTGTTCTACCATTTATTTTTACTCTCTTAGTGACCTGATTTACTACAATCCATTATTTGTGAAATCTAATGCCAGATTGTTTAACACTACCTCATTCCTTCTTATTCAGTGATGAAGCGAAACTGGTTTTGTAAGAATTTGTAACGTAAGAGTGTGCCTATTTAAGACAAATTGCACAGAAAACACACAGAGTAACTGTGGACATAAGCAGAATAAAAAATACATAAATTACCGTTACAACGTTTGGGTTGGTAATATTTTTTTCATGTTTTTGAATTCTCTTATGCTTCTGCATTTTTAATCAAAAATACAGTCAAACAGTAATATTGTGAAATTTTGTTACAATTTAATTGGCTATTTCTATTTTTCTATATTTTCAAATGTAATTCATTCCTGTGATAGCAAAGCTGAATTTTCAGCAGCCATTACTCTAGTCTTTAGTGTCACATGATCTTTCAAAAATCATTATAATATCCTGAGTTGGTGCTGAATAAAAAGTTTAAAAGAACAGCATTTATTTGAAATATTTTGTAACATTATAAATGTCTTTGCTGTCAAGTTTGGTAATTAAATGCATCCTGAATGCTGAATTTCTTTAAAAAAAAATTACTGATCCCAAACTTTTGAATGGTAGTATATATAAATTTGCAAATAATAGTACAGTTTTGTTGATAAATTGAATTCAGTGGGCATGATGTGTCAGGCTAGATCCATTCAAATAGACAGGTTCATTTGGATAGAAGTGCATCTGATAGTTCAGATTAATCCCAGGGAGGATATAATTTGTTAATGAGCCTATAATAAGTGCCACTAGATTTAATGACTAACACGCTTGAGGTCACAACTGCCGTGTTTATTTAATATGATACGTTTTCAGTACATACCCTGCATGCTAAAACTGGCCAGACATTCACATTTCAAGAGTTGCAAGTGTTAGCACTTCTCTGTTTATTTATTTAGGTTAGGTTTCTTTTACAGGACTCACATGCAATATGCTGCCCATATGTTTCTATGTTAATTAGAAATTCCGGGTCATTTCCCGGTCCCGTTTGCTCATTTGCAATGCTTAGAATTTACAAACATTTTTTAACGAAAGTATTAGCCCCCACATCATGATTTTCTTTCCAAATAGTAACTACTGTACAGTACACACGGAGTCTGCTTGAACAATCACTGCAACCAGTTAAACAACACTTTCAGTGTAGCATCATGTGACATCATCTGAAGACTGGAGTAGTGGCTGCTGAAAATTCAGCTTTGCCATCAGAGGAATAAATTACATTTTAAAATATACTCAAAACAGTTATTTTTGTTTTATATAATGATGTTTTCAAAGCAGAAACAAACCTACTTCAATTTGAAGTGTCGTATGAAAACAAAGTGGCTTTCTGAAATGATCTGGCCTGATCCGCCTGATCCCCAGTGTTGCCTGGTTCTCCCACTAGCTCTCAAACATCGCGCTCAGAAGAGTAAACACTAGCACTCGTAATTGACATTTCTGGCTTATGGCAGATTAGTGCAGAGGTTAAGTATGCCTTTGTAACACATCAGGAAAAAACGCTGCACTGTCGCCATGGTTGTCTTTAGGCCCTATTTGAAATGGTCTACCCGATGAGGTTTATAGAGTGACGTTAATTGCGCTATATTTGGAGCGAGTGTGTCCTTTACAGGGAGCTAACGGAGGGATAGTTGGAATGGTCGGGAGCTGGAATGGCAGAACAGCGAGCAGGGCTCTAACTGCAGCTGTCCATTCCTTCAGTCAGACATTTTGAACCCTGACTGCACCTCCTCTTCCCTCCTCCCTTTAAATCACTCAGTCACTACACACCTCCTCAGTGCAAGGTGCAAAGAGACCAGGTGCTGCCCTGACCTTATGACCCCCAACAATTCATCTCTCTTTTTGTCTATTTATTTAAGCCGTTTCAATACAACCTTGATGGCTCAGATTTTGACATCTATAATTATAAATAATGTATAATGTATTAAAGGGGTCATATGATGCTGCTAAAAATAACCTTATTTTGTGTATTTGATGTAATGAAAGGTTAAAAAAAACATACTGTACATTATTGTTTCTCCTCTATGCCCCGCCTTTCTGAAACACGTCAATTTTTACAAAGCTCATCGGTCTGAAAAGCGAGGTGTGCTCTGAATGGCCAGCTATCCAGTGCGTTGTGATTGGCTGAATACCTCAAGCGTGTGACGGAAATGTTACACTCCTTACCATATTGTGATGCCCTGTCCGGCCGGAGCGTAACATAAAGCCATGTCTGCATTTGTGATCGGAGAAATTACAAACAACAAGTGCTACTCTACACTGCCCAAAAAACTCGCGTTTGAATCGTCAGTGGCAAATTCTTTAAATATAAAAAAACTTACTTACAGGCTGAGAGTCAGAACAGCCGGCATTGTAGTCTACTCTCCCAGGATCAGGAAACAGTCCTCCATAAAATGCGCTGGACACATCTGAATATTTGGGTTGAACTCTTCTGGAACAGTGTTGTAAATACAACTTAACCACTGATTTCTAGTCGTGTCCTCTTTTGAAAGGCCAAACAAAGTAGTTTCGCTTTCACAACGAAAAACTGTCACACACTGCGTCCTAGAGTACGCGGAGGCCGGCTTGAGTCAGCAGAGGCAGGTGGGCTTGAGAATGGCACGGCCGGCGGTTTCAACGAAGGAGCGTCTGGTGGGCTTGCGGCAACCACATGTGACGACCCCGGGCTGGACTCTGCTTCGTC
Source organism: Sinocyclocheilus grahami (assembly GCF_001515645.1). Taxonomy (NCBI): domain Eukaryota; kingdom Metazoa; phylum Chordata; class Actinopteri; order Cypriniformes; family Cyprinidae; genus Sinocyclocheilus; species Sinocyclocheilus grahami. The sequence continues at coordinate 562,090 of NW_015505392.1, read as the reverse complement.
CACGGTGAAAGCCGATCCGGCGATCCACAGCAAGAAGTTGATGTATTTCCTCAGCGACCAGCACAGATCATCTCCAGGCATGATGAAGCGGATATGTCCTCTTTTGGAAGGCCAAACAAAGTTCACAACGAAACACACAGTGTCTTCACGACATGGCGGCAGCAGCAGCGGCAACAACAATACTACTGCGAGAATCAAAGTTACGCCTTCTTTCTTTGCGTGAACATTTGGGCGGCGTTATGCAAATCTTCCCACATTGTGACGTAGACATGTGGGGGCCAAGAAGGCCAAGAACATGCATTTATAAGTAAATAAATGATTAATATATGTATTAATTTTTATTTATTGTTTCTTGTGTATATGTACATATATGCACATATTTACATTTTTCTAACGTATTTTCTTAATACAGTCACAATTACTTAAAATCACAGTTGTGAGAAAAATAAATGTATGTATTTATTATTCTCACAGTTACAACTGATTCTCGTAACAAACAAACAAACATAATACATAAGAAATATTATTATTATTATTATATAATTATATAATAATAATTATTATTATATATATAAATGTATACTTTTTTTTATATTTATTTATTTATTTATTGGCATTTTTGCGAGAGGGAAAGGTCCTCGAGGCGGTACTCAAATTCAGTTCACCTGAGGTACAACTAATTAATTATTAGTTTTATTTTATAAAAAAGCCAGGACAATGTATTGAGAAAGTACACAGATAATTTTATCTAGTGTTGAAAGAAGGTTGCTACAGTATACATAGATTGACTATAAATCAGTTATTATTATTCCATCAGAATGTATGAAATACATTATGGCATGTTTCATAAATGCCCACGAGACTCCACTGGCATGAATTTATGAAGTGCTTAATAAATTCAAAATCCCCTGTATCACATGCTCCTTTTGTTAGGTTAGGGAGCCTATTAATATTCTTCACAATGTAGATAATAAACAAAAGGTTAAGGTTGATTGCACAGACTGAATCTGTGTGTTTGTCATGACCCAGATTGGTTTGTTTGTGTTGCGTTGTAGCGTCTCTGAATTTGATCTGTTGCATGTTGAGACAATGGTACCGCTTCAGTGCCATCCGCCTTCATGTCAGGGGTAATTGAGTTGTGTCTCTTAACTGTGGGTGAAAAGATTTCATAATCCTTCTCATGTCATAAGAGAGGCCTTTGGATCTTTGTCAAATGCCTTATGCTGACTGTTAGGTTGTATTGCCACCACTTATATATTTGGAGTTGAATTTCACATGACAACATGACAGTTCTCATTATACATCTTGATGCCTCATCATGTTGTGAGATCTTCTTTTAAGGTAACAAGTATTTTCCAATATTTTGTTATTTAATTACTAAGTAGTATTGCTTTTTGTGTTACAATATAAAAATCGTTTTCTAAATATTTTTTGTCTTTGTTTTTAGTTACAAATAATTCACTTAAAGGAATAGTTCACCCAAAAATGAAAATTTGATGTTTATCTGCTTACCCCCAGGGCATCCAAGATGTAGGTGACTTTGTTTCTTCAGTAGAACACATATGATGATTTTTAACTTTAACCATTGCAGTCTATCAGTCGTATAATGCATGGCAATGGTAACAAAATCTATGAGAGTAAAAAAAACATGCACAGACAAATCCAAATTAAACCCTGCGGCTCGTGACGACACATTGATGTCCTAAGACACGAAATGATCAGTTTGTGCCAGAAACCGAACAGTATTTATATATTTTTTTTTCCTCTAATACACCACAATGTCCAACTGTCTTTGGGCAAGCGCACGGCATCCGGTGCGTGAGGTGTGTACGCACTCTGGTGTAGTTTACGTTAATGGGTGTGTTGATATCCAGTCGAAGAGCAATCAACCATAACTTCAGGCGAGCAGGCTCAGAAGTTGGGAATATGTGGAAAGTCACCACTCCCGAATGAGTTCGCACGAGAGAAAGTAATCTTTTAGTTTTAAGTCGGTTTGAACAATCCGGATAAGCGCAAGTAAGTACCATTTTGATTAGCCGTCGTACCTACAATGACTGTGCACTGTGTAAACAATGCGTGACGTATACGCATGCTTGCGTAAGCTACGCCAGAGCGCGTACACACCTCACGCACAGGATGCCGTGGGCACGCCCAAAGACAGTTGAACATAGTGGTGTATTAGAGGTAAAAAAATTATATAAATACTGTTCGGTTTCTGGCACAAACCAATCGTTTTGCCATGCATTATACGACTGATAGACTGCAACGGTTAAAGTTAAAAATCATCATATGTGTTCTACTGAAGAAACAAAGTCACCTACATCTTGGATGCCCTGGGGGTAAGCAGATAAACATCAAATTTTAATTTTTGGGTGAACTATCCCTTTAAGATAGTTATATTCAGATAATTTTATTGTTGCTTTTTAAGCATATACTTAGTTTTATGCTTTTTAATAATTCATTTTAATGTTCGAGAACTTCATTTAAGATATCTTCTCTGAAAACAAGTCTTATTTAATGATGTTTAGATGATTTTATTATTAGTAGTAGTATTATTGTTATTGAAAATTTGATTAAGAAAATGATTTTTTCATAACTGCACTACACAGGTGCCATAATCTAATCCACAAAGGCAGCGGATGTGATTGCGTAACTCCGGCACAACCTTTGAAGATGAGGCCTTTCAGTGCCATAGCTCTGATACATTTTGTGGTCTGCGCCGACTCACGCATGTGATCCGCTCCGTGCTGTCGTGTCTCTGGACCGGAGCAGAGTGTGTGTGCGGTGCGGTGGTTAGCCAGACTTCTTCAATGTTCTTGAATAGTTCCCTGTGCCCTATATAGTGCACTACGTGCCATTCACTGTACAGAAAACACTAATTCTGTGGACAAGTGACTGAATTCAGCCGCGGCTTCAGCGTCTATTTTATAGTGTAGGGGGCGGGCGCTTCGGATTCTAGAGATCATTTGATTGGACAGAAAGTTTGATGAGAAGCTGAAGTACGATGTGACGTCAAAGAAATCGTTGAGCCGTTTTGGTGGAAGTGACGAACTGAAAGCTTTGAATGCTTATATCTTCTAAATGCGAATTTTGTCACTGTTTTGGAGCACACTGCCTTATAGATAACCTTAAGACTAACATATTGATACTAACACCCAACAAACTTTAATTTTGATTTCATGGGGACTTTAAACAGAGCAGTCACCCTCATAGGCCTGTCTAATGGTGCTGGAATATGGCCAGGATTATCCATTATAACCGTCATGAATAATACAAGAAACATATTATTCTTATTAACCTATGGGGTTGTTGTAGATTTTATATTACACTTCATTACAACAGGTTTCCCTACATTCTGCACTTGTAATCCATTTGTAGTGATTTGGTGTATGCATTATGATTATGCATATAATGTTGAAAAACAAGGCAATGATGTTGTTTCTTCTAACTGACATACAAATATACTGCAATTTTTCCCAACCTTTTTGCCTTGTGTACCCCCATAACTCTAGAAGTGACACTCAAGTTCCCCTTCATCAAAATGAAATGGGAAATGTTTGTATTTTAAATAATTTTACACTGAATGATCATTAATGCAAATTTAACTCATTATAAAATGCATAATTGATATATTACAATATTCCTCATTCACAGAAAATGCAGAACCCTATGCTTATGCATATTACATTGTTATTAGATTATGTATATAAAACAAATTTTTATTTAGCTAAAATATTTCTTTAAATATATGTATTATTTAATTGTTCTAAAAAAATACACTGTAAAAATTTATTTTTTGAAATTTTAAATAGATTATTGGAATACGTTTTACAAGAAAATGCTGAAATTCATATCTTCAAAATTTCACATTTAATTCAGTGTGTTACTTGCTGCTACTTTGTCATTGTTTGTCAAATTTCATAGAAAAGTTACTCTTTTTTTTCATTTATGTGTGCTTGTTCAATGTTTGTTCATTTTATAGTAATGAAGGATTTAATATTACATTGATTTTGAATACAATTGTTCAAGTACATTGTAATTATTGTTTTGTTCATCAAATACAGTATATTTCTATTGTGCCATCCCAGGGTAGCAGTCTTTTACTTTCAGAGTCTTGCTTGAGGATTACAGAGAGATCAAAGCAATCTTAGAGCATTATGTGGACTTTATTTTTAAGTTGCTCCGCAGCTACAAGATTAACAGTTCTTGGCGTTGGTTAGAAAATAACACTCTACACAAAGGCTTGTAACATTAGACATCATATGATCAAAATCATCCTGAATAGATACTTTTTTTTCATTAGTATGTGTTATGCGTTATGTGTTATGTAATGATTTTTAAGAACAATTAACTTTGTTAATAGCAGGTCATATAAGTATGTAAGTGTCTTCTGTAAATGATAGAAGAGCAAGCTTGTGTGTTTGGCAGTGAATTATGCCTGCAGTGAGCTAGCATTGTCCCTTTAGACCAGTAAATCACGCAAACAATGCCAGGAACTTGTGACAGGAGTTCTGTTCAGACAGAAAGAAGCAGAATGGACCCTCCATACAGCATGAGCTCTTATCAAGTTATTATGAGAAATTATCTTCAGAGGATACTTTAAGCCATTTAAACATTAAGAATGCCCTCGCACTCTTTGAAGTCGGTCATCATGGATGCCAGAGATGTCAAGTGAATTAAACTGCTGTTAAATTGTTTGGGCTTAAGCTAGTTGGAGCCGTATGATTTTCCCGGAAAGCTCTATTATGCAGACTCAGCACTGCATCATTCATAGTTTTGCCATTACCCTTTATGGAGTTTCACTAGTTAATTGATCCAGATTGGACAGAAAGTTTTCATTGACAGGGTGACTGAGCAAACCATGTTTCGAGAATTACAACAATTCGCACACATTACAAAAAGTGTCTTTTATTTTACAGAATAGACTTGAGAAGGTTTCCATTAGAAACACATGAAGTTGCATTAAAGTCACAATATTTCTTTAAGAACCAGAGTGACATTGGTGTGTTACAGCTTGGTGTATTTACATTTATCTTACATAATTTCACTGAGTAAAATGTTTTGTGTGTGTGAGTGTGAGTGTGTGTGTAAACTTATTCCAATTAGAGAAATAATATCTATTGTATGTTATATTGCATATTTTCTAAATAATTTCATGAAATATATAAATATAGAATTAAATTCATATAATTTATATATTTAATTAGTATAATTTAATAATTAATATAAATATGTGAATGTTTATTTGTTAAATATTAATTGTATATTAATTTGTTATATATTTGAATGTATGTATATATTTATTATATTTCCTTTATATTATTTTATATTTATTAGGGATGCACCAATACTGGTATCGGTATCGGGCCCGATACTGAGCTCCTGTACTCGTACTCGTACTCGTTAAAATGCCCTGATACCAAACGCCGATACCACACAGCATGTGTTAAGTGCCATATTCAGACAATGAAACACCGACAACAGAACAACAGACAGCAGAATGGAGTTATTAGAGATTAAGGATGTCTACGAAGTATATGGATGCAATGAATATAATGTTAAACATTCAGTATTGACTGTATAGCTGATGTGCGCGAGCTGATAAGCAAAGCACACTGAGTGGATTGTGCGCGTGGCAGCGCAGATGCGCGAGCTTGTCGATGAATATACCTTTCTCACAGACATCACTGGAAAGTTTGTAGTTCGGTCGGATACGTCAAAAACAAGTAAAACAATGCACAAGTTACTTAACGGTAGGGAGAGAGAGAGTGAGAGAGCGCAAGTGGCTTTGGAATATAAATCGCAGCACGTTTCAGATGAAAAAAACCGCGACTTCTATTTCTGAAAATATCACAGTTAGGAGATTTATAACTACATTATTACAGCAAAGCGTGTGATTACAGTACTAAGCCGCGGCAATGGAGTAGCTCTATTAAATTAAAGATGATGTACCATAGAGCAAAAAAAATTTACAGTGAAAGTAACAAAAACTTGTAAAATACATTTTAATGGGCATAATTAAGTGTGAAAATAACCAAAGGATATACAGTCAAACCAAAAATTATTCAGAGACCAGATATCATTTTTTATATTTTTTTACTAGTGGGTGCAGGACACTGTAACGAATCAGTAATGTATCGGGTGTCAGGGTTACCATGGAACCAGGGGCCTGTTCGGCTTCCTGGGCTGTTACAGAGTATTTGTTCAATCTAGCTAACAAAATATATATTGTGTGTTTGAGTGGTCCAGACGCTACAACACTATAGTTAATTTGTGTAAATGAGGATAGCAAAATAAAGTAAACTGTGACTAATTATACCCAAAATTTCTTCATACAGTGGACTACCAGTAAAACTGATAAAAATTTGGGACCAAAAATTATTCAGACAGAGTCTGGGGAAAAAAAATGTGAAGTTCAGGTTTGCATGAAGCTGGGTGGCAGCATGCCCAGGAGACTATAGGCTGTCATTAAGGCTAAGGGTTGCCCGACTAAGTATTGATAGTTGTGTAAATACTGTCATACTGTCACGGGTTGCTACTGTGAGGACCACGGAGCGAGGAGACCAGGAGTACAAAACAAAGGAGTTTAATTCTATTTTTCAGGGAATCACACGTAGCACAAGGAGTTGACAAACAATTCCAGACAAGGGAGAACAGAACGGGCTAGAACTAAATAGGGCAGATAACGAGGGGCAGACAGGTGATGGGGATAACTAATACAGGAAGGACCAAATAAGAACAACCAGGAACTAAACGGGAACATACACATGACAGATCGCCCCCTTCCCGGATGGCGCGTCCCGCGCTGTAACAGTACCATCAGGGAGAGAGGGCGGGCACCCTGGAGGCTGGTGCAGGACTGGAACAGGGCGGAGACAAGGAGTGCCTTCAGGGCGGATCAGGGAGCCATGGCGGATTATGGGACTCAGGAAGCCATGGCAGATCCTCCGTGGCCTTAGCTGGCTCGGCCACGGGTATATGCCCCCCCCATTTTCTTGGGGAAATCTAGGAATCCTGGGGGGCGCTCTGGAGGAGCGGGCACTTGATGGCGCTCTAGAAAGCTCTTACGAGGAGCGGGCACTGGAGTGAGCTCTGGGGCTGGAGCCAACACTGGAGCGAGCTTTGAAGCTGGAGCCCTTCCTGGACTTAACTGGGGATCAGGAGCCCTCCGTGGGCTTGACTGGGGATCAGGAGCCCTCCTTGGGCTTGACTGGGAATCAGGAGCCCTCCCTGGGCTTGACTGGGAATCAGGAGCCCTCCCGGGGCTTAACTGAACTAAAAAAACAATTACTCCCTGGGCTTAACGGGGGATCTGAAGCCCTCCGTGGGCTTAACGGGGAAACAGGAGCCCTCCCTGGGCTTAACACATTAACGTCCTTTGGGCTTCCCACATTAACAGACTTGACTCGGGAACTGCCGGCAGATGGGTCCCGGATCGGGATCGGAGACTCTCCAGACACCAGATGACTGACTCCTTCCATCCAAGGTCGGTGGTGTCTGGGAGCTCCGTGGGGCGATGGTAAGTTATCCTGATCCGGAACAGCGTCACAAGGGTTTCCCCCTCGATTGTCGAAAACAATCGGGTTGGGGTTCGTATGAGCCAAGGCAAGGAACCTCGCTCGTTCCTCCATTTGAGCGGGGAGAAACAAACGGGGGAAAAAAACAAAAAAACAATTAGAAAAACAAACACGGGTAAGAAAGGCGCCGCAGCCCTTTCTATCGGCGCGGCACGACTCCAAGCCACTCTCCTGCCCAAAGCCCGACCCCATCACCTCCTCTCTCCCCTCATCAGAGCCAGCCACCCAACCCCAGCGCCAGCACCAGCCGGAAGATAAGCAAAGACAACAGCAGCGTAGCCCGAAAGATAAGCAAGGACAGTAGTAGTGTTGCTCGCAAGATAAGCAAAGAAGAGAGAGCCTCGATTGTGGCAGAGATCACCAAAGTATCCACCCCTCTTCCTGTACCGGCCATCAAGCTACAGGACGTGCCCCCACCAAAGCCCCCCAAGGCCCCTGAACCCCAGCCCAAACCTGCCAGCACAGGTAATGGGCAGCTACATGCTGCTTATCACAGTTACTATGTGAAGCCGGTGGTGAAGTTGCCTCCACCAGAGGAACCAGAAGATGAAGAGCCTGAGATGACACAGTCTAGCCTGGCCAGGATGCCTCCACCACCCAAACTGGTCAGGACGTCCACTCCCAAACCAGAGTCCAAGATCAGGAAACAAGAGTCTATTATTTTTGTTTTGCAGTTATTTCAGGTTGTGAGGCTCTCTGTGAGCCTCCCTGATCAGCTGTTCTTGAGCCTGGTAGCTCCCCTCCCTTTGAGGGTCGCTATGCTGAGATCATAGTTCCTAGAGTTCTCTCAACAGAGCTCTATGACTGTTAGGCTGTTAGGCTCTTGTGGGCCTCCTTGATACGTCGCTCTTCAGGTCGAGCTTTCGAGTACTCCCCTCACCTGAGGGTCTTTGTATTGAGTACGCTGATCCATAAGGGTGGATGATTGCACTCCCCTCGCTTTAGAGGGTCCGCTCTTCAGAGCTCCGTCTTTGGCAGTAATATGAGTTGTGGGCTCTTTCTTTTTGAGCCTCACTAACTGCCTCTGGCGTTGAGTGTAGCTAGGTCTCCTCTCGCTTTAGGGAGTCGTTATGCTGAGACCTCCACTCTTAAGAGCTCCCCTACCAGGGTCGAGCATTGTTAGGTTTCCGCTCATTTAAGAGAGTCATCCTGCTGAAGCCTCCGCTCCCCAGAGCTCCGCGTAGGCAGTAATATGAGTTGTAGGCACTTTCTTTTGAGCCTCACTAACTGCCTCTGGCGCTGAGTGTAGCTAGGTCTCCTCTCAGTTTAGAGAGTCGTTATGCTGAGACCTCCACTCTTAAGAGCTCCTAAACTAGGATTGAGTGTTGTTAGGTTTCCTCTCGTTTAAGAGAGTCATTCATCTGAAGCCTCCACTCTCCAGAGCTCCACTTAGGCAGCACTTTTGGTGTGTAGGCCCTTTTTTGTGAGCCTCACTAACTGTCTCTAGCGCTGAGTGTAGACAGGCCTCCTCGCGTTCTAGAGAGTCGTCATGCTGAGGCCTCCACTATTTAGAGTTTATCTATTAGGGCTGAGTGTTGTTAGGCTTCCTCTCATTTAAGAGAGTCATCCTGCTGAAGCCTCCACTCTTCAGAACTCCATCTATAGCAGTAATATGAGTTTGTAGGCTCTTTGTTTTGGAGCCTCACTAACTGCCTCTGGCGTTGAGTGTAGCTAGGTCTCCTCTCGCTTTAGAGAGTCGTTATGCTGAGACCTCCACTCTTAAGAGTTCCCCTTCCAGGATCGAGTGTTGCTAGGCTTCCTCTCGTTTAAGAGAGTCATTCTGCTGAAGCCTCCGCTCTCCAGAGCTCCGCTTAGGCAGTAATATGAGTCTGTAGGCTCTTTCTTTTTGAACCTCTCTAACTGCCTCTGGCGTTGAGTGTAGCTAGGTCTCCTCTCGCTTTAGAGAGTCGTTATGCTGAGACCTCCACTCTTAAGAGCTCCTCAACTAGGGTTGAGTGTTGCTAAACTTCCTCTCGTTTAAGAGAGTCTTACTGTTGGAGCCTCCACTCTTCAAAACTCTGTATCTGGCAGTAGTATGAGTTTGTAAGCTCTTTGTTTTGGAGCCTCACTAACTGCCTCTGGTGTTGAGTGTTGCTAGGTCTCCTCTCGCTTTAGAGAGTCGTTATGCTGAGACCTCCACTCTTAAGAGCTCCTCAACTATGGTTGAGTGTTGTTAGGCTTCCTCTCGTTTAAGAGAGTCATTCTGCTGAAGCCTCCACTCTGCATAGCTCCGCTTAGGCAGTATTAATGTGTAGGCTCTTTCTTTTTGAGCCTCATTAACTGCCTCTAGCATTGAGTGTAGCCAGGTCTCCTCTCATTTTAGTGAGTCGTTTTGCTGAGACCTCCACTCTTAAGAGCTCCTCAACTATGGTTGAGTGTTGTTAGGCTTCCTCTCGTTTAAGAGAGTCATTCTGCTGAAGCCTCCACTCTGCATAGCTCCGCTTAGGCAGTATTAATGTGTAGGCTCTTTCTTTTTGAGCCTCATTAACTGCCTCTAGCATTGAGTGTAGCCAGGTCTCCTCTCATTCTAGAGAGTTGTTATGCTGAGACCTCCACTCTTAGAGTTCCATACTTTGGTGGGTGAGCTAGTCTATGGCGTTGGCGAGCTTTGAGCCTGCCTGTAGAGGTTTGTGGCTCGGGTTCTGGCAAAAGCGATTTGGCTGGGGCAGGGATGATGTTCCTTGAGTCTTTGACTTTTGGTTCCAGTTATTTTGGCACTCATCCCTCAGCATGGCAGCGTTGGTATACAGTTCCCCTAGCGCCCTCTAGAGGACGCAGCGTGGAGTTCCCTTTCGAAAGGGAACGTCTCAGGTTACGCATGTAACCATGGTTCCCTGAGAATAGGGAACGAGATGCTGCATCCCATTGCCATGCTTCGGGCATTCCTGCCTACGTCTCCTTCAGACAAAGAAGTGGATGACGTTTTCCGCAGGTGCGCTTTTATACCCGCACTCGCTTTATTCTTTATGTCATAGGCTACCGCCTGCCAATGTCAAGTTCATTGTCGTTTTTTCATTCATGCTTCAGACACCAGTCACGCTGGAGGCGTTCCCCTAGCGCCCTCTAGAGGACGCAGCGTCTCGTTTCCTATTCTCAGGGAACCATGGTTACATGCGTAACCTGAGACGTTTTTCTACTTCAAAATGTTGTTTAATTTAACCGGTTACTTCCTGTTTCTTTGTAATTGTTTGTGAAATTTATAAGCAGTTTCTGAGTGAAAATTGTTTCTACACCAAATTTTTTAGTATACCTTTCAAAGTTTTGTGGTCAGTACGATTTTTTTATTTATTTTTTATTTTTTGGAAGAAATTTATATTTTTATCATGTTAATATTAAATGATAAATTTATAACAAAAGATTTCTATCTCATATAAATGCTGTTCTTTCTAATCATCAACGAATCCTGGAAAAAAATGTATAATGGTTTCCACAAAAATATTAAAATATAACACAACTGTGTTGCTTTGATAATAATAATAACAACATAAGAAATAAGAAATGTTTCTTGAGCAAATCAGCATATTAGAATGATTTCTGAAGGATTATGTGACACTGAAGACTGGAGTAATGATGCTGAAAATTCAGTTGTCCCATCACAGAAATAAATTACATTTTAAATATTTTAAAATAGAAAACACTCATTTGGAGTTGTAATTTAACAATATGACTGTTTTTACTGTATTTTTGATCAAATAAATGCAGCCTTAGTGAGCATAAGATACTTCTTTCAGAAACATTTTTAAAATCTTACCAACCCCAAACTTTTGAGTAGTAAATATGTTAAAAGCAACATGAATTGTCACTAGAAACAGCCTATTATAGACTTTTCAGCAAAATTTTGATTTCACGAATCAGCAAAATAGGGTTGATAGAGTTTACCTACAGAAATTAAATAAAATATGTAAAAGCAAAATAAAAATGTGATCACTTTAACCAGAAATTCTTGAAATCTACATTCATTGTATAGTTCATTTTCACTTTTTAACCAGCAGCTATTACAAATATATGGCAATTGGAGAATATAATTCACAAAAAATAAGTGTATCAACTTAAAAGCAGGGTAGGAGATTTGGTTCAAAAACATTTTTGTTAAGCTGGTGATACGTCATCTATTACACTATTGCAGACCGAGCGAGAATGAAAGGCGTTATTGTAATATTTTGCGCTTTGTACTGTAATGTTTTCTCACTGGTTAGCCTTTGGTCTGCCTGCGCGCGTTCATGTATTTTGGAGGAGGTGTGGCTTTGGAGAGTAATTTGCAGGGAGGGTGGGATCTTATGTTTTCAAAGCTAGCTTGCTATAGCAAGCCTCTCGCTAATGTAAATTATTTACATTTAAATATAAATTATATATATATATACATATATATATATATATATATATATTATATTATATATATAAAACTTTGACAACAAAATATAATCAAAAACCCTGCATAGAGCTAAAACATCTATCAATTCTGAATAACAAATATGTGTCATAACAAGTCTCCAAAAACACAAACTTACATCAACAGCGATCAAGCTGAGTATGCTCAGCAACCTGTTAGTTGGCCCCTCACCACAAAACTTGACATTTATAAGTTCTTGGTGTTAAATATTTGAAGTTGCTCATACTAAATGACCTGAATGACAACATCCAAAACACCTGCTAGCTACAGCCTCTGTGACAACTAGCCCCATCTGCATTTTTTATGGATGTACTGTATCTTTTAACCCTGTATTACGTTTATTCCTTTAGTGTTGGATGGCGACCCACACAGTGTCAATGACCTTTCTGAAATCCAAATGGCACCAGGTAGTGTCCAGAGGGCAGAGGGAGCTGAAGAATCAACATATGGGAGTTTGAAACCCAGCGCATCAGCAAAAAAAAAACAATCAAAAAGTCTTATAAAGTGTGTTATTTATTGAATTCTGGGAATTGGCTGTTTGTCGTGTTATGTAAATTAAGCCTATGCCATTGTGCATGCGATGTTGTGCAAGAGTTATTGTGCTCCAGATATCAGGTTTGACATGTGACAGCAGCTGAGATGTTTTGAAAGGGAAAAAAAAAAGATGATGTTGAGGGCTTGCTTGCATGTTTGTGACCTTGTATGCTTTCGGTATGAAAAGTCAGGTAGTGCCACAGTCAGGTGGCACTAGAGGAAGTAGAACATTGCCTTTAAGAGTCTTTAACACTACTTCAGTTTACCTCAAACAACATAAGAGATAAGAGATAAAGTATTTGTCTTAAATCTGTAGTATGCAAATTCTGACTGACAGAGTCATTGGGAATTAATTTTAAATGTGCCACTATATTGTAGAATTAGACATTTTACTTTTATTTGTTATTCTAATGTGCAGTTTCCCTCTTCAGAAGGTTTATTGAAGATTTATTTATGATATATATAATTCTAGATATTGTTTCTAGTGTTTGGTGAGTGTAAAAGGGCTTGGAAAACTCAGTGTCTCTCCTTTAAACCCTCATTTTAGTTTTCGTTTGCATGTGGTCTTTAAATGCATTAACGCCTGCATATTTGATTCAAAACAACTAATCTGAGGTAAAATATGTTTAAGGCACACAAATGTACTCTTGAAGGACTTGTTTCATTTGGTTGGATTTCACTTCTGTGCAACAATGCAGAGCAATGTGTACGGGCTCTTTTTATATGTTTTCTGGAGAGTTGTGAGCTCTTATGATAACAGGGCAGGACATGGAGTTATTTTTCTAAAAACAAATGTTGCACAAACAACAAAGAACATTTATATACTAAATAAGGTTTATTCTATTTATAAACATTTTTACAGAGCACAGCCATTACAAGATGAATTCTAAGATATTTTTCTATAGAAATGCACAGTTGTATTTTGTCAAAAGCAGTATAGCTCCTTTATTTCAAGCATTGTATCTCACACATCATCTGATTTAAGACTCGAAACCTATATATGATTCAATGTGATTTGAAATGCTGAGGATGCAGGAATCCTTTTTGAGCCCTTGAATGCAAAAAAAACTCATCTCTTTCATTTCAAGCCCATAGAGCCCCACGTATTTTGTGTAATTTGAAAAGTTATGGTATTTATCTGTATAATAAAATGTTATGCCTTGTAAGTCTGATTTCTCCATGATTTCTTTTTTTTTTTTTTTACCTTGGTTGGGGGTTGTTTGACATATGACCACGATATGAGAAATTTTATTTATATACACATACCTGTACATAGTTATTTTTATATAAAAATAAAGCAAATTACAAACCATAAGACAAATACAATAGATACAAATTAAATAATACACTCGTTTTTCTAATACAGTAGGTTTAACCTGTATACATGTATTTAACATTTTTTGTTGTTTTATTAAAATGATTTAATTAGGCTACTGTCCCTTTAAGACCAAATGAACGTAATATACTGACACATAATCGGTTTTCACCCGCCTGTTTACGTTCACTTAAGCCATAACCGACTGTATTTACATGAGATACTACACACGATGGACATTTTGACAGCAGTGTGTGTGTGTTTGACAATTAAGGCGCAAGGAGAACTGATCGCAGAACTGGGATCGCGCGGCCGAGAGAGTGCTTTTGTGTGTCGTTCAGCGTGCTTCCGCCTGTCCCGTACGGTGACCGAGAAGTGCAAAGCAAGTCTCACAAATTCTGAAAACAAACGCAAATGCAAGTCTAAAAAACAAAATAACAATTCAGAAAGCACAACAACAATTCAGAAAACATTATAACAAGTCAGAAAACACAATGGCAAATTTGAAAACAAGATAACAAGCCATTTGGTTTGGGATTACAAGTTTGAGACAGCGCCATAGGTTTGGGTTTACTCACCGCTGACTGGACGAGACATCTGTCAATCAACGTATACAGGAAGAACCAGCCGAAGAACAGCAGAGTCGTAGAAAGTTCGGAGATGGTATTAAAGTAGCTCAGTTTAAATGTATTGTATGAATTGCCCTCACTCTGGAATAAAAAAACGGGATGTCTATTTACATTTAGTTAAAAGTGGCTGTAAA